>NC_136995.1:18207283-18249783 GCF_032717465.1 Coenobita brevimanus
TCTCTCTCTCTCTCTCTCTCTCTCTCTCTCTCCACAGCTCAACTACCAGACTTCTCTGTTTTACTGTCACTTTCCCTCTGTGACCATCCTGACTTTCGCATTCAGTGTGTGTGTGTGTGTACTCATGCCATCATCCACTCACCATATCTACACAAAGTCTCTTTCACCACCTATATTCAGAATTCCATGCCTCATCTACCATTCCATTCCATTCATCATCCATGATTCTCTAATTTGCCCTCTCTCTTAACCATTACTCCTCTTATTCAGTTTTCACCATTTCTTTTACCACATCCTCCCTCTCCTCTCATTACTCACTCCTCTTCAAATCCTCATTACTTCCATCATCCCTTTTCTTCATCACAGTCTCTATTTAACCCCTTAACCGCGAGGCGTCACTTTCGTGACGTTCGGGCGCAATGGATCATACCGCGGGGCATCACTTTTGTGATTCTGTGTTATTTTGAATTCTCCTGGGCTTACAAGTGGTGGCTTGTATCATCTATCAGTACTGCCAATGTCCAACACTAGTCAGCACTCCAAATCTCATCTGTACTCCCATCCATTGTTGACAATTTAGCCATTTTTCCCTGTTCCTGATTCCCTTCCCTACCTCCCCTCCATTACCCTGTCCTCTCGCCTCCCCGGCCACGCTGCACTAAAGCAAATTTCCCCCGGAATTATCCACTGATTTCATCCATTGAAATAAGCCCTGTGCTCTATTCTTATACAAAGTAATATATACCAAAAAGAAATAAGGTAAGTGATAGTGCTATACACCTTGATTGGCTGTTTATCACCTGACAACACCTCACGTGCACTCGTTCGCTAATTTCCCACGGAAATTTCCCCTTTGAAATATGCCGTATAATCTATTTTTGTAATAAAAATATATATAAGAAAGGAAGGGTGAAGCCTAAGTGACATTTACATTCACCTGGAACTACCTACTTTTTTCTGTATTTTCGAGATTTCCTACTAATCATTTTTTAGCATGTACTGCTACTGTCCACCAATAGCCAGCACTCCTAATCTCATCTGTACTCCCATCCATTGTTGACAACTTATCCATTTTCCCCCTTTCTTGACTCCCCTCCCTACCTCCCCTCCAGTACCCTCTCACCCCTCCCTACCTCACCTCCTTTATCCTTTCCTATCACCTGCCCTGCCGCGCTGTGCTAAAGCAAATCTCCCCCAGATTTTTCCACCGATTTCACCCATTGAAATAAGCCCTTTTCCCTACACTTATACAAAATAATATATACCAAAAAGAAATACGGTAAGTGATAGTGATATACACATGGAATTGGCTAATTATCACCTGACAACACCTCACATGCACTCGTTCGCTAAATTCCCACGGTAATTTCCCCTTTGAATTATGCCTTGTAATCTATTTCCGTAATAAAAATATATATAAGAAAGGAAGGGAGAAGCCTAAGTGACATTTACATTCACCTGGAACTACCTATTTCTTTATGTATTGCCGAGATTTCCTACCAATAATTTCTTAGCATGTAAGTTAGCAGCTGTCAGCCCCATTGTTACTGTCAAACCATGCCTTCTCAGATAAGCAGCATCATTCAGTTCCTTCTCCTCCTCTGTGGTCAAAGCATGTTGCACTCGCGCCCCGCCATTTCTGCTGCTTCTGCGCCCATTGCAAAAGGCCCCGTGACCTCTACCCCCAGAAAAGCTCGTGTGGGAAGCAGGAAAGGACTAAGTGGCTCTGCAGTGGAACGTGAACTAGCCGAATTATCAATGATGATGATGGATAGTGACTATGATCCTTCGGGTGATTCGTGTCATGAGCCGGGTGAGGAAATCGTGCCAGAAACTCCTAGTACGAGTGCTTCAGTGTCCCAAGTTATCCCAAACTCCAAAGGAAAGGAGCCCATAGTGCAGCAAGGGAAGGAATATGGGAAGTGAGTGAAAAGGCGGTGGGTTAGCCCCGGAACAATGGGCCCGCATGACCCAGCCCACCATGAGTCCCGAGGTGAATCACCTCCCAGTTCCCCAAGCCCCACTTCACTCATTTCTTCCTCTTCTTCTGCTGAATTTTCTCCGGAGTCTTCGTCATTGGAGTCGCCACCAGCACCTACAGTGAAGGCAGGCCATAGAGGAAGAGGTAAATCCCTGACCTGTAAAAGTAGAGTTGCCAGTAGAGTAAGGGCTGCTAGTGCTGTACGGCAACCCAGGGTCAGTGCAAGTGACCTTGAACCAGATAAATCTGCCTCACAGCCACCCTCCACCCTCACCCACCCTACACCGCCACGACAGGGAATCCTGGACGCCTTCGCGTTGACGGAAGGGTCCGATTTTGTCCCAGAACATCTTGATTTCAACGAGAGTTCCTCAGGGATACAGCCTGCCTTCAATCTTGATGAGGATGCTGAGTGTGTTGACTTCTTTTTGGCCTTCCTCGATGACGAAGTCATGCAGCACATATGTGATGAGACCAACAGGTATGAATCACAACGTGCTGCAAGTGGTACAGGTGCAGCCAAGATGCAACAGTGGTCCATGCTGGGAGTGCAGGATCATATGTGTTCTTCGCGCTCGTGCTTCTCATGCCACACTCAAAGAAGCATGAGCTGGAAGAATACTGGTTCATGGACCCCTTACTACCCTCACCCACCTTCAATAAGTACATGGCCAGAGATCGCTTTCAGAACATCATGGGAAACCTGCACTTTGCCAACAACAATGTACCTTCCCAAACCGACCCACTCTGGAAGATCCGGGAGATTCTGAGCAGAATGAAGGATAAGTTTATGACATTCTTCCACCTCTTTCAGAAGGTTGTCATTGACGAATCCTTGGTTTTGTTCAGAGGACGTCTTAGGTTTATGCAGTACATTCCAAGCAAACGCCATCACTTTGGAATCAAGTTCTTTGTACTGTGCGACTGTAAGACGGGGTACATCCTTGACTTCGTCATTCATTCAGCCAGCACTGTCGATCTTGATAAAACACACCCCCTTGGCTTCTCAGCTCCTTGAAAGGTATTTTGGTGGGAATCATGTGCTGTATACAGACAACTATTATACAGCACCGAAACTTGCCAAATACCTTTCAGAGCACGGCATCGGCTCCTGTGGCACTGTCAAGAGTAATCATGCCCACTTCCCAAAATTCCCAGAGGCAGGAACCTCGCAGCGAGGAGACATGCACCTACGAAAGTCTGAGAAGATGCTGGTAATACGGTGGCATGACAAGAGGGTTGTGCACATGCTCACCATCGTACACAAGGGGGAACTGAAAGACAGTGGGAAGGTCGACCGTAGGACAGACGAACCTGTGAGGAAACCTGATGCTGTCATAGACTACAATATCAACATGCGGCTGGTGGACAAGTCCAACATGATGATTGGAGAGATCGACTGCCTCAGGAAGAATGTTAGGTGGTACAGGAAAGTTTTTCTGCATCTCATAGACATGACGATGCTGAACGCCTTCATCCTGTACAAGATGAAGGTCAAACCACCCAAGTCCTTCTCCCTGAGGCTGTTCATCAGGACTTGTGTTCAGCAGCTGCTTGAAAGATATGGTAAGGTGACAGCAGCAGCTCAAAGGCGCCATGCAATAAGACTTCCCAACAGACTTGAGCAGAGGGCGTACATGAATCGGCACAGACTGGTGCAAATGCCTGCCACAACCAAGAGGAAGGCTGCGATCCCCAGGTGCCAGTTGTGTGCACATACCACCCGATGCACACCTGAGCACAAACGCACCTCTTGGCAGTGCGCTGAGTGCCAGGTTCCCCTCTGCATTACCTGCTTCTTTGATTACCACAGCCAGAAGCAGTTCTAAAAGTGCAAGTGGGAAATGAAAATAATGTGTAAATAGCAAGTGAAAGCAATGGATGTACATATGAATGAACAGTGTACTATAGTTTTATGTTACTGCAAGTGACAGTGAATAACATAGTGTAAGTACAATAGAAGTGTAAATATTGAAAATACAATAGAAAATGTAAATAGAAATGTAAATAATTAGTAATATAAGAATATGAGTACACATACTTGAGGTTATAACAGTGAAAGTGAATCCGTGGCTCTCTACGTATTTTACTGAATGAAAAATTGAATGACTTCAGTGAAAATAAACTAATGCTACTGAAGGAAACTTATGGATAACGACTGCAGATATATATGTTTTATAATATAATAATAGGAATATAAAGGGTGAGTGTTTGAATAATAAATGACAGAATACCAGCGGCGAACTAGCACAAGTGGGAAGGTCATATGCGCTGGTAATTTTCATTGCTTTCAGTGTTTTTTTTTTGGAGTATGGATTCCAAACTACTTGATAATCATAGAATAGTGTTTCTAGAGATAATATCTGGCTGTGGTAATCGTATTACGGGTTGTCGGGAAGTGTAAAGTGGAGACTTCGTTACCCAACTTCAGAGGTCTCCACAAGTCCTACGGTACTCGACGAAGGCTCAACAAACATCCCAGGAGAAAGCTGAAGGTATGTGCCATAAGCATATATAATCCTAATATTCTAGGACTAATAACTGATTTTTGGCAAATATTTTTTGAGAGTCTGTCGGAGGCCGAATATGCCCGCGGGACATGCAAGACAGAGCAAAACAAGCCCGCAGTTAAGGGGTTAACCCTCCGTGCATACCACCATGTGTTGCAAGACCATGAAAATGTTGCACCATCACCCTCCCCATGGTTCCCGATCCAACCCTTCTCTCTCTCTCTCTCTCTCTCTCTCTCTCACACACACACACACACACACACACACACACACACACACACACACACACACACACACTATCAATTCATCTTCTCCCATGTTTACCCTTTCCTCAGCGTCTTCATCTCTCATCCTTTCCATTTTACCCTCTCACTCTCGGGCCGTTTTCTGAATGGCTTTGGATATCTCGTAACACTTCTTCCCTAGCCATTTATTTAGCACATCAAACTTCAGCATCCTCTTGTATGTTATTGATACCAACTACGTCAATATTAAAACGAAGTAAATAATATATATTAGAACATTAGTGTGTAATATGGAAAATAAAAAAACTCAGTAATGTGTTGTATCCAAAATGAATAGCAAATGAAAAGGTGTTACAAAGCCCGTGCCACTCAAAATACAGCCCTCCGTGATCTTGGCCTAACCCTCCATCCCTCCCCTTCCCTCCTCTTGTCCTTCTCTCCTTCATCTCTCCTCCTCCCCTCCTCTCCCTTTCCCCTCCTGTCCTCTTCCCTTCCTTTCCTTTTCTCGCCCTCCCGCTTCCTCCTCCTCTCCCTTTTCCCTCCTCTCCCCAGCCTCCAGTGCAGCTCAACAGGTGTTGTGGGTTGGACAGGTAGACGCAATTAATCAGCCACACCCCACCTGGCCTGACATCTGTAAATTTGCTAACCCTTCTTACCCTGATTTGCAGGGGAGGGAGCAGGTCACAGGGAAATAAATGGTTGCAAGAAACGTACACAACAGATCTACTGCTCCTTTTAATACTACAGCAGATCTACAACTCCTTTCAACACAACACATCTACTGCTCGTGTTAAGACAACAACACATCTACTGCTCATTTCAACACAGCAACATATCTATTGCTTCTTTTAACACAACAACACATCTACTGCTTCTTTCAACACAACACATCTACTACTCGTTTTAACACAGCAACATATCTACTGCTCCTTTCAACACAACAACACATCTACTGCTCTTTTCAACACAACAACAGATCTACTGCTCATCTTAACACAACGGATCTACAGCTCCTTTTGACAGCATATCTACTGCTTCTTTCAGAACAGCATATCTACTGCTCCTCTCAACACAACACATTTGCATCATTCAACACAACACATTTGCATCATTCAACACAGCATATCTACAGCTTCTTTCAACACAGCATATCTACTGCTCCTTTCAGAACAGCATATCTACTGCTCTTCTCAACACAACACATCTGCTTCATTCAACACAGCAGATCTACAGCTATTTTCAACACAGCAGATCTACTGCTTCTTTCAACACAGCAGATCTACAGCTTCTTTCAACACAGCAGATCTACTGCTTCTTTCAACACAGCAGATCTACAGCTTCTTTCAACACAGCAGATCTACTGCTTCTTTCAACATGGCATATCCACTGCTCCTTTACAGACAGTGTGCAGTACGGTAGGGAATGATTCTGGTACCTCTTCTGCGACTATAAGAGGACAGAAGTGCTGGAAAAGTCTTAAAATCATTTCTTTCAGCTATTTATCACGCCTTTCTCTTATAACTGTTTCTCTCTTTACTCTTGTGATCTTTTTGTTGCCTCTTTGCATTCATAGCTTCGTAGACAGCAATCTTTCCTTGTTGTGTGTCACTCACTTCCCCGTATTAATATTGTTGGTCTCTTCTCTGTACTTGTTCAGTTCTGTGGTTATCCCTTTAATTCCCATTTACAACTTGTCATAGCTTTCCTCTCTTACCTGCTTATTTCTCTTTCAGTCATTTCTTTTCCTTTAATTCTCTATTGTCCTCTTACTCTTAGGTAATCTCTCTCTCTCTCTCTCTCTCTCTCTCTCTCTCTCTCTCTCTCTCTCTCTCTCTCTCTTTTCTGCTTATTTCTCTTTCAGTCATTTATTTTCCTTTAATTCCCTATTGTCCTCTTACTCTTAGGTAATATTCTCTCTCTCTCTCTCTCTCTCTCTCTCTCTCTCTCTCTCTCTCTCTCTCTCTCATCTGAACTCCTGAAATAAAACTCTCTTACAGATCTTCAAAATTAAACTCTGCTACGGACTGCGTTTAATATCACAAGATTACAACTTCTGCTGACTTGACAACCGCTTTCAAATTTATTTCTTTTTCACCGTAAAACTAACGATTAATATTACTAACACAGGGTAGGTTGTTTCTTATTTCATAACTCAATTTTAACAGACGAGAAAATAACGAAGAAGGCCATATGAATGTCTGAAGTGAGGAAGGATTACGGGGCACGTACTGACAGCATGCGGAAGATATTCTTTCGAAACATCAGAATTGTAAATATTCTGATTTTTTTGCACACACACACACACACACACACACACACACACACACACACACACACACACACACACACACACACACACACTGCATGACATATTCTATCCCTTCCATTATGGCCATCGTCAGATCGCCAGACGGTTTGATTCAGCTCATGGAAAACCTCGTAAGCTGAAGAGTTAAAATATCAAATCTAATTAAAGTTTCTAATCTGTTCTCTCAGATATTTTTCTTCTTGCTTTCCATTTACTTCTTTCTTCCCCTCAGTTTTCCTTTTTCTCTTAGTACGATTTACTTACCATATTTACTCCCCGTGTCGTCCACTAGTCAGCTTCTCTGCAGTGCCATAAATCCTGTTCTTCCTACCCTTCCCCTCTCACGACATCTCACTTGCCACAGCTGCGTCACTGTCTCACACCTGCGTCACTCACTTCTGTTCTCCTTACAGCTGTCCTGATTGTAACTTGCCCCTCGCAGCCACCCGCCCTATCTCGCTCAGCCTCCCGCCCCATCTCGCTCAGCCTCCCGTCCTTCCCATCTTGGTCCTTCCCTTCCCCCATCACCACCTGTCACTGTATCGTGCCTCACTCACACACTCCATGGGTCTCCTTACAGCTGTCTTGCTTGTAAATAGCCTCTCACAGCCTCCCGTCGTGTCTCACAGGCTCCCGTCTTTCCCTTCCCCTCTCATCACCCCTCACTATACCACAGCTGTGTCCCTGTTCCACACCAGCCTCACTCACCCCTCAGGTCCTCTTTACAACTGTTCTGCTTGTAATTTATCCCTCACAGTTTCCCGTCCTTCCTCTCCCCTCTCTCCAGAATGTTTTCGTAACACAACTGTCACAGATTCCTACCCGTTCTTAGACCTTTAACCTTTGGACCTTCTCACATTTTATTTCCTTTTCAGCCAGAGAATTTCCCGTTATGCTCACTCGTTACTTTCTGCTAACGGTTTACCTGTATATTTTTGTTACTGGCACTTAAAATCCTTAGTATTTCATTCTCTGTTCCCTTTCTGTCCTTCCAAGATCGTCCATCATTGTATCTATTCATTCCACTTTCCGACTGACACAGTGATGTCCCCCATTTTTCTACCTCTGCATCCTATTTTTCATTCCTCCTTTTCTTGCATTCATCCCTCCCTCTTCCCTTGTCCCTCTTCATACCAGTGGATTGAATACTTTAAGTAAATCAGCTACTCTGCCCGTCCTTTTTTTTTTTTTTTTTTTTTTTTTTTTTTTTTTTAAATCTTCGTTCCCAAACCACCCAGTATTAAATTCACACCAAACTACCCTTACACTGTTATCTACTCCGTCCTCTATTACTTATCACACCTTACCCTCTTCTAACAGCCTATCCTACTTAAGCTTACCCTAGCCTAGCCTACCGTGCGACACTCTAATCTACCCTAGTCTTCCAACCCTAACCTTCAGCACCCTACCCTGCCTCCCCTTTCTTCCCCTCGGCTACCCTGCCCCGTCCACCCTAACCCTTACCCCCGCAGATGGCGGGGTATTATGGATCACAAAAGTATCGGTGCACAGGGGGTGCGATGCCTACCGAAAAGGTTCGAACAACTGCTGACATTACCAACGTCTCATTGTGTATCATCAGTGTCTGTCTATATAAACATTACATTTGCTATATGTTTGCAAGAGGATATTGCTAGTTGGCGATATATAACACCTCCTGACATCAGGGCTACCAACGTGTGGTAGGTGGGATACTAATATTTCAGTGACCTTCGTTCTGTGGTCCACAATGTTTGACGCATGTTGTGCACCGATACTTTTGTGACCCAGTGTACATCTGTCTGTCTGCCCTCCCTGTCACCCTGTGTTTGAATTCCTGTCCCTGAACCGTAATCCTTAGGGAGGTATCTCTCTCTCTCTCTCTCTCTCTCTCTGTGTGTGTGTGTGTGTGTGTGTGTGTGTGTGTGTGTGTGTGTGTGTGTGTGTGTGTGTGTGTGTGTCAGCAGCATTAGCCAATACTCTTTTTAAAATGGAGTCATTATCCCAATCCCGTATCAGATAGTAACAGATTACCATTGGAGCTGAAAGGGCTGATTTAGGTTAGTGTCAGTGTTCGTGTGTTGCCCGTATCGGAAATCTTCATTTGGAGCTGCTTCGATGTAATGTGTGAAGCAGAAAGGTAGTTGTCAGTTGTATAAGTGTAATACATTTGCTATAGCCAAGGAAATAACGGTGAGAATGTATAAAAAATGTTATTGCCATGTACTCTGCATTTAGTATGCCCCCTCCCCCCCCCCTTTTTTTTTTTTTTTTTTTTTGCAATAGTACCGGTATGGTTCATATATTGTAACATTTTATCTGCAGGTAGATTTGCCACCGCTACCTGTATCACCTACACCCTGCTTCATTTCGTACACCTGTTTACCAGAATTCCCACAACAATTATTATTATCTGCATTTTTTTTTTCAGTCAAGTGCCTTTCTTAAAGTTAATACTGTACTTCCTGCCTTGTTACCAAATTATCGTGTCATTTGTATCAGTTCTTTCTTGAGCAAGTTTTATGTCGTACTTTACAACGCATCACTAACGATTTCTCTCTTCTTTCCAGGTAAGTGAAGGCCATATGGTAACAGCCACTGACTCTCCCACACTCTCTTCAGTGAGGTCAGTATTAGCAAATATTGTACAGACAGAGACACAAGAATCTTCCCAAAGTTTGACGAATACATAGCGAAAAAATCGAACCATCTGAAACACCCGCTGGTAGGGATAGGGTTTTCATTGCAGTTCTCCTGATGTAAACTTTCTTCAGAGGGAACTGAAAATACAATTGTTTCTTTGATTGTATACGCCTCATGATAGTGTGGCGCCGCAGGGATTCGATGCTTTTGGAAATTATTCAGTTCTCAGACACAGATGGATCTCTTGTTATGGTCCCCCAGACTCGTATGTTGTTTCTTGTGGCAGTTTATATATTTTAGAGTTCTGTTAAGTAACATGAACTTATTGCACAACCATCAGAAGGTGGCCAATAGATCGCAACGTTTCGTCCACGTTTTAAAATGCTAAGTGTTCGAGGTGGCATGATTTTTTTTTTTTTTTTAAGGACACTTGGATTATTAAATTGGTAAGTGAAAAATATAAGTATGTGGTGTGTACAGTCAGTGGAGTATGTGGCTCGTTGACGGTAAACTGGCCAGTAGGACGTGAACTATGGTGCTCACATTATAATAGATTTGCTGCAGTTGTATTCATTTTTGGTGTTGACATGATGGACAGGGATATAATACAGTTGACCAATATAACATGAACGCTGGTGCTCACGTCATGGTAGATTTTATTCAGCTGAGTTCATTTTTGGTGTAGGTGGGATAGACAGGTACAGGACACAGAACACGACATTACCAAAGCATTATTTCAAAGGCCTGGCAACATTTCAGGTATCGCCCGCACCTCTTTTATCTCTTTACTGTCTCTGTTTTGTGTCGTGGTGATGTGTGAATAATAATGAAGAGAGGAATTAAAGAGAAACTTAAAGAAAGGAAATAAAGTGAGAGGATGTACGGTACACACACACACACACACACACACACACACACACACACACACACACACACACACACACACACACACACACACACACACACACACACACACACACATATCACAGTAACATCATGGCTTTCAGTATTAAGGAGTAATTGTTACTACATTTAAACTATTAGTAAAGCTACATACGGTATCTCATCTCAGGTGTGCGCACAATATTTTCGTCATTATTAAATATAAAACACTACATTCAAGTCTGAGCATTAAATAAGTATGAATAGCGTGCTGAAAACCTCTCCATGCTTTCGGGTAAGGATGTGGCGACTCCACTGCCCAGTTGTTGAGTTATAAGCAGCCTCGTAGCTCCCACAACGCGGTGTACCACAGGGTTCAGTACTCGGTCCCTTATTATTTATCATATATATAAATAATCTAGACTTAGGAGTCAATAGCAGAATCAGCAAATTTGCCGACGATACAAAAATAGGGCGTATCATTAACTCGACTGACGATTGCCATAACTTACAAAAAGACCTCGATACATTGTCCAAATGGTCTAAAACTTGGCAAATGGAATTTAACGTTGAAAAATGTAAAGAACTTAACGCAGGCAAGACCATTGGAGATACTAAATACAACTTAGATAACAAAGAAATTAGTAAATCGGAATGCGAGAGAGATCTAGGAGTTATGATTAGTAACGACCTTAAACCTAGGCAACAGTGTATTAATGCGAGAAATAAAGCAAATAGGGTCCTAGGATTTATTTCGAGAAGCGTGAGCAATAGATCATCTAAAGTAATACTGAAACTTTATCTAGCATTAGTAAGGCCACATTTTGACTACGCAGTACAATTTTGGTGTCCTTACTACAGAATGGATATTAATTCGTTAGAAAATGTACAGAGAAGAATGACTAAAATGATACATGACGTCCGGAACCTGTCATATGAAGACAGACTGAAAAGACTAAGTCTGCATTCGCTAGAGAGACGTAGAGTAAGGGGAGACTTAATTGAGGTGTTTAAGTGGATGAATGGTATAAATAAGGGAGATATTAGCAAGGTACTTAAAGTGAGCATACAGGATAGAACTAGAAATAATGGTTTCAAACTAGAAAAATTCCGTTTCAGAAAGGAAATCGGTAGAAATTGGTTTGGTAACAGAGTAGTAGACGAATGGAATAAGCTACCTAGTAAAGTAGTTGCTGCCTCTTCCATTGAGAGTTTCAAGCATAGGCTAGATAAGCATATGACAAATAAGGGGTGGATATAGAATAAAGAAAATCTTATAACCAATACTAATTCAAAAAATTTTCTTTTCAGGTTACACTATGATAGTCTCTATTCTCCTTTCACACTTTCCTGTAAAATGTCCACGCCAGTTTTTCTATACGGCGTGGTGTTCTTTCTGACTTTTTCCTGCCGGCTTCGGCTGGAGGGTTTGGAGGGCGGGGGAGAGCCTTCTTTTTTGCTATCCTTATCTCATTCTAGTAGTTCAGTTACTCTTCTAGGAGCTGCCTAGCATGGGCCAACCGGCCTACTGCAGTTATCCTCTCTTCTTATGTTCTTATGTTCTAATTTCGTCTCTTATTCACATACCGTAGGAATTAAAAGTGTTTTATTATAAATCTCCCAACGTCATGAGTATTTGGGTTAATCAATAAGGTTATGATGATGATAACTATAGCTTTCAGAAAACACAGACACCCATTTTATTTACCTGTAACAGTACTTGCAATTACAGTACCAGACTCTTGAACGCGAACCAGTGGATTGTGGGCCTGACCTGCCCTTCTCATGTTGTCCACCTTGTCCCTGTTGGGGGATGGGGGGAGGAGCCAGGTATGTTTGTATAACCAGGCAGTAATGCCACCTGGATATATCGATGTCACCACATGAAGGCGTTTCTCTCCAGCACATTCCTACCTGTAAAGAAGCCAAGGCACATCCGTGCACACAAAACGCCAATAATCAATATATACTCCACACAGCCACGCCCAACACATGCGAACTTAAAACACCCATTCTTCACCTTAAATACACAGCTCATACACGTCAGTATAAATCATCGTAAAAACACACACACACACACACACACACACACACACACACACACACACACACACACACACACACACACACACCATCTTCCCCGGCAGTATAATAAATCAAAATTCACGCTCCTTCAAAGCTGCTCAGCCAGTCTCTCTCAAATAAGTACCTGACATTGATTATCGACCTTATGACAGATGGTAAAGAAGGTGAAATTTACCCAACACTCGACGTGGCAACACCATCACTTGTCATAATATGGTTCATTGTTTTTGCTGGTGGTGGTGCTGAAGAAGGGCGCCTTCACGTGGTGGTCCCAGTGTGACCGGGAGGTGGAGTTGACTGGTTATATAAACGTCCTTCAATCCCTTCCTTATGCCTCGAATGGCAGTTTGTGGACCGCGAGACGGGGGGCAACTACAGCCTCTAGTCCAGGTGAACGTGGGGCTACTACTGCTGCTACTTTTTTTTGCTCTTAATTGAGAGAAGAAACCAAAGGCTTGAACCCGGCAAAGTTGTTCCCTTGAAAAAAGAAAAAAAAAAAAGCAAATTCATGATCATTTCATTTGGAGTTGCTTTGATATATTGCGCTTAAGAGTGAAACCCATAGGCAGAAAGAAAAACGAACTGAAGAAGACAGTTTCAGAAAAAAAAGACTACTGTGGCTCTAAATCCTTGCTGTAGCACGTCTTCGTGACTAGAATTCATAATTTAGTGATAATCTATTGCTGTAACCCAGTATTCAAGATGGATGGACGGTAATTTTAGGCCAAGTGAACAGAGCGTAGTGACATTTAGGTCTGTGTTGTCTAGTACACTTTGATGTTGCTTCACGTTCTGATTTATGGACAGTTATGAATGCTTAATAATAGCACAACCTGCCCACATGATAAATTACTACAGTGAATAACGAAAAGATGGTGCATAAATTGCATTTATACTACTGATCTCACCTAAAGAGAGAGGATTCCGAAAAGAATGATAGTTTGGGCAAAAAATAATAGAGTAATAAGAGTGAAAAAAAAAAAAAGGTGAAAGTGGTGTGAAAGGATATGAGTGGAGATGATGGAGGGAGAAAAAGTTGGGGGAATGTATGGGAGATGAGAGGAGGGGAGGGAGGAGGGGAAGGAGGGGGTAAGGGAGGAGACAGGAGAAAAGGTGAGGTAAGGAGGGGAGATATGAAATGGAGGAAAAGGGGAAGGAGGGTTAAAGTGAAAAAGGTGGGGCGAAGGGAGGGGAGAGGAAGTAAGGAGGAGGGAAGGAGGAAGAAGGGTAAGGGTGAGGGGGAGAGGGCGAACCAGTAAAGCCTGATATAGTGTTCACACAGCTGACGGCTCCTGGGGGAGAGGATGGGAGGGGAGGGAGAGGGAGGGAAGAAATATTGGAGAAAAGAGTGTACTGTGTTGGAGGATGAAGTGGGGTTAATATTATTAACCTGGCTCAGAATTTGTCTTTCTTGCAGCTCATTTCACATGAGCTCAGTGTCAGGAAAAGACAGTGCAATGCCCCTACATCGTTCCTCATGACTGGCATAATATATTCCTCATGACTGGCGTAATATTCTAGTGTTACTGTACTGTTACAATTCAGCATTCAAAATGTACAGATGACAATGTTAGGCCAAATAAAAGTTAAAAGGTACAGCTACTTGATTTGCATGAAGGGGTTGGGATGGTTTGGACATGTGGGGGAATGTGTGAGAGTAAATCCAGGGTGTAGCGGTGTCCTTATGAACGTGTAAGGGACAGCCCCTGTGGACAGACCAGGAAAAACATGAGATGGGGTCTTGAGAGGGTACCGCAGTTGTGCGTCAGATTTATGGCACTTCAAAAGAGTTGCGAAAGGAGACCGTACAGTTAGAACAAGTCTTCTGGTGAAAAAAGAAAAAAACTGACGTATGGAAATGAGGGACACTGTCTTGCAAAATGTACAGTATGTATGTATGCATGTATGTATGTTTTGTCTGTTTGTCTGCCTGTCTGTGTATGTATGTATGGATGGATGGATGGATATAAAATATATATGTATGCATGTAAGTATGTGCTACACTCACCCGTAAATAATTGGCACTACAAGCAATTTGCACTATATATACTCCACCGCAAAGCTGTATAGTAGGTGTTGTATCTCAGTCTGCCCTCCCATACACAGGTGCAGGTCTCGTTACTTGGCTGTGTATGAGGGGAACAGGTGGGCAGTGGGGAGAGGCAGGGAAGGAGGTTATAGTGGAGACTGGCGTGGTGAAAGAAAGGAAGAGGAAGGGGGAGGAGGAGAGGGGTGAGGGAGGGAGAAGAGTGGCGAGGAGGAAAGAGAAGTATTATTTCACTTGACCCCTCCCTTCTCTCTCTCTCTCTCTCTCTCTCTCTCTCTCTCTCTCTCTCTCTCTCTCTCTCTCTCTCTAAATGATCTAGACTTAGGAGTCAATAGCAGCATCAGCAAATTTGCCGACGATACAAAAATAGGGCGTATCATTAACTCGACTGACGATTGCTATAACTTACAGAAAGACCTCGATACATTGTCCAAATGGTCTAAAACTTGGCAAATGGAATTTAACGTTGAAAAATGTAAAGTACTTAACGTAGGCAAGACCATTGGAGATACTAAATACAGCTTAGATAACAAAGAAATTAGCAAATCGGAATGCGAGAGAGATCTAGGAGTTATGATTAGTAACGACCTTAAACCTAGGCAACAGTGTATTAATGCGAGAAATAAAGCAAATAGGGTCCTAGGATTTATTTCGAGAAGCGTGAGCAATAGATCATCTAAAGTAATACTAAAACTTTATCTAGCATTAGTAAGGCCATATTTAGACTACGCAGTACAATTCTGGTGTCCTTACTATAGAATGGATATTAATTCGTTAGAAAACGTACAGAGAAGAATGACTAAAATGATACATGACGTCCGGAACCTGTCATATGAAGACAGACTGAAAAGACTAAGTCTGCATTCGCTAGAGAGGCGTAGAGTAAGGGGAGACTTAATTGAGGTGTTTAAGTGGATGAATGGTATAAATAAGGGAGATATTAGCAAGGTACTTAAAGTGAGCATACAGGATAGAACTAGAAATAATGGTTTCAAACTAGAAAAATTCCGTTTCAGTAAGGAAATCGGTAGAAATTGGTTTGGTAATAGAGTAGTAGACGAATGGAATAAGCTACCTAGTAAAGTAGTTGCTGCCTCTTCCATTGAGAGTTTCAAGCGTAGGCTAGATAAGCATATGACAAATAAGGGGTGGATATAGAATAAAGAAAATCTTATAACCAATACTAATTCAAAAAATTTTTCTTTTCAGGTTACACTATGATAGTCTCTATTCTCCTTTCACACTTTCCTGTAAAATGTCCACGCCAGTTTTTCTATACGGCGTGGTGTTCTTTCTGACTTTTTCCTGCCGGCTTCGGCTGGAGGGTTTGGAGGGCCTGGGAGAGCCTTCTTCTTTGCTGTCCTTATCTCATTCTAGTAGTTCAGTTACTCTTCTAGGAGCTGCCTAGCATGGGCCAACCGGCCTACTGCAGTTATCCTCTCTTCTTATGTTCTTATGTTCTCTCTCTCTCTCTCTCTCATCTCCTCCACTCGTCCCCATCTCATCAAGACCTCCAATTGTTATGGCACATTTAGCATTTATATTCGTGTTATCACTACATGATTTCATATGGGTGAGGGAAATCCTTCAGAGCTAAAGTTAGAACATGTAATCGCCGGGTATTAGAGCTGCAGCGAGGAAATTAATCCCTTATAATCCCTCAGCTGCCCTGCGCACCGGTCCTGCATCCCCCCTCTCTCTCTCTCTCTCTCTCTCTCTCTCTCACACACACAACAACTTTCCCCTCCCATCTCCACCGCGCCTTTCCTCTTTTTTCTCTTCTCTGCACCTCCCCATCACCGTCAGTCTCCCACTTCCCTCCTGTCTTTACCTCTTCTTTTTCCTCTCATCCAGGAAGAAGAAAAATATTTGTGGGCAGAAGGAAATCGAGTTCCAGGACAAAGTATATTTTTGGAGGTCTGGCTGTGAGAGGCAAGAGGGAACCAGAAAACACATGAGTTAGGAAGTGAACTGCGTAGGAAATGACCTGTGTTTTTACCTTATAGGACGGGAAAACATTGGTGAGGGATAAAATGTTGACCCAGGCATTTGTGTGTGTGGGTAGGCGGGTGGGGGGTGTTAATGGGTCGGTATGAATGAGTGATTGAGTGAATGACAAGTTGGCTGCTGTTTTTGATCTCTCTCTCTCTCTCTCTCTCTCTCTCTCTCTCTCTCAACCATGGGAGATGACGCAATGGAAGGGAAGGGGCAGGCAGGGCAGGTCAGCGTCCCTCACTACCCTTTACCCATACAGGTTAATGAAGGTAGTTTAGGAGGCATTAGAGGGACAGGTAATGACGCCCTGGATCACCTGCAACCAGAGGGGGACACGCTCAGGCACTGTAAGGATGTAAGGGTCTAATGGTGTGTGTGTGTGTGTGTGTGTGTGTGTGTGTGTGTGTGTGTGTGTGTGTGTGTGTGTGTGTGTAGGCGATCCTATGCAAGTTGTGTGTATTGTATGTATTTAGTGCATCATTATGTAGACCAGCCATAATATGCTGTCTGACACTGTGTTTATTTATCGATGTATTATTTATGTTAACAGATTTTGTCAATGTTTATCTATAGTGTAGTGAAGGTTGTTGATATAATGTCTACTGGACATAACATGAGTGGGATTATGCTGCATCCATGGCTTTACGTCTCTCTCTCTCTCTCTCTCTCTCTCTCTCTCTCTCTCTGTTTCCACATTTTTCCTGATCCTCCTCTTCCGTTTTATCTCTCCACCTTCCCCTGCCACACACTAACCACTCCCTCTCTCATCATACTCACCACGTTTCATTCTCCTTCCCTCTCATAGCCCTCTTTCTCAACCAGAAATACATTTATGGTGTTCTGGCTCTATAATTTTCCTTCTCTTTGTTTATCCAGGCGTCTCATCCTTCGCCCTGTCATTCCTCTGGTCACCCATCCTTCCTTCCAGCATTCATCCTTTAATAATGATCCTTTTTACAGATCAATTTACGTATTTCTTTCTCCTTTTCTTCCTTATACGCCACGTAACTTTTGCTGCCTTGGTAATTACACAGTAATGAGTCGATTACTGACAGTCCTACATGATAGCACCATAATGAAAAGGTGGTGAACTGCACTATGAACAGAAGGAGACTCATTTTTGTCATTTCATCATACAATTGCCTTATTTTTCAGGTTAATGGTGTACTTATGACACGGATTTTAGTCGTGTTTTTTCCTCTCAGAACGAATTAGATCCGGGAATAATATTTGGCTTAAGTAATGGTTGAGAAAATGCTGTCCTCCTCTCTTTTTATATATAGTCTGTCCTCATCTTCTCTGCTCCCATTGGCGTACGTGAAATAAATGTAAGAAACATTTTTTTTTTTATGATGGAATGGCGGAACGTTTGCAATTAATCCTTGTAAAAAAACGTGGAAAATATATTGAAGGAAAAACTGTGTGTGTGTGTGTGTGTGTGTGTGTGTGTGTGTGTGTGTGTGTGTGTGTGTGTGTGTGTGTGTGTGTGTGTGTGTGTGTGTGTGTGTGTGAGAGAGAGAGAGAGAGAGAGAGAGAGAGAGAGAGAGAGAGAAATTAGGTTCAGCCAGAGAAAAGCCGGAACACGGAAGATTATTAATGGAACCAGAGCATTACACATTTAAAAGGCAAATAAGCTTAAACAAGTACATCATGTGGCGAGAAAATCTGTTTGAAATTTGTGTTCTTCGTATAGAGAAACATTAGACATCAAAGGAGGAATTTTCACCAGAGCATCCTACCACGGGAATTTTCTTTGTAATCAAGGAACTTATCAAAGTTCGTCTCGCCCAATAATGTTTGTGCATTTTCACCCCTCCAATGTGATGGCATGTTTTGTATTTTATTCTCGCCACCTCCGTACCATTTTCTTTACCCTAGGATAGACTGTTGCAGTTGGAGGGCTTAGATACCGCCTTCATTAACCTCTTCAGCACAAGAGAGGTTTCCGAAATTCACTAAAACTCGTCTGTATGCAACCAGAACAAGGTGGAAGACAAACATACAAGTAAACTGCAGTGAATACATTACCTGTTTCCAGCACTGCAGTGGAGGTGATAATGTCGTGGGCGATAGCAGTGCAAGCAATACATTTGTGTTGGACGGGCAATTTACTGGCGAGAATGGACACACGCACACGACCCGAGTTGAGCTTAAGGGTAAGGATTAACACAACTCGTTCACCCTCCACTGCTGTATTTCGGTCTGCCTCTTAGGGTGGAGAACAAAACAGTGAAAAGTATGTGTGTTAACTCATCACACACACACACACACACACACACACACACACACACACACACACACACACACACACACACACACACACTCTAAATACATAAATATAGATGGTACATAAATCTAATATACAGGTATATATCTATCTCTATCTATCTATCCGTCTATCTATTTTCAGGAGTGAAAATATACCGCCATAACAAACAATAAAATTAAAAAGAAAATGCACTGTACAGAATAGTACAGAGAATTGTAAAAAGATATACATTTCCCACCCTCAAGGAAACAGTTTTGGAACTAATAAATGGAAGCAAAAAGATAAATACAGAGTGACAGAGAAACCGAGGCAGAGAGGGAGAGAGAGAAAGGAAAGGAGGGGGAGAGGGAATAAAGTTAGGTAAGAGGAGAGGGAAAAGAAAATTTCATTACGGGAAAACTGAAGTGAAAGAAAGAATTTGGTGAGACAGGAAAGGGACAGAGGAAGAGGTGGGAAGAAGGGGAGAGAGAATTATTGAGAAAACAGAAGTTTAACGGGCGTATTCACTATATGAGATGGAAGTGCGGAAGTTATATTAATTAAGCAGAAAGTCTTTGGTCACAAAAGAACTTATACATGTTAGAAAGGTACCGCAACTCACACCTATAATATAACAAGTAAACACTGCCAACATTTGCTGGGGAATGCACGATGGTACCACACACTTACAGTACATCAACATACGTCTGTGCAAACTGCGATCAGTAAACATACATCAACATAGGAGCCCAAGATTATGTGCTGCTTTGTGGTTTGATCATAGGCCTCAAAAAATAAATAAAAGGACTTAATTAAAAAAGATCGTCTAGGGGCATTTGTCCAAGGAATAACCCAAGTTTGACGCGAAATCGTGAGGAAATAAAGAAATGACATTAAAGAAAAAGCGCTTGGAAGAAGATAGAAAAAACTGAGGAAATACAGCACGTTTGTACATTATGGTGTGAAGATCTGTTAAAATGAAAGCAGATTGAGTGGATGCTAAGGGACAGAGAGAGAATAACAACAGAAAGAGATGATGAATATATTTCTCTCTCTCTCTCTCTGTCAGCCATTCACCCGCCTCTTACCCACCCGCCCGCCCTCTCACTGCAACTCTTTCGCAAACTTTTTCTTTTCCGTATCGTCAGTTCAATCTAACAAACTCCTGTTGACGCGGCTTCGTTAGTTCACTCACTCGTGTTGCTTTGCCAGGCCAGAAATAGAATGTATTACCCACCTCCCCAAGTTCAGTGCCAGTCTCTCTCTCTCTCTCTCTCTCTCTCTCTCTCTCTCTCTCTCTCTCTCTCTCTCTCTCTCTCTCTCTCTCTCATTTTCTTTCCTTCATCCTCATCTCCCTGTCGTCATTTTCTCTCCTGCTGTTTGTGTCACTTCCCTTCTCTCCTTTCTTCTCTCCGTCATCTCTCATCATCTTCCTTCCTCCCATTCTCTCCGTTCCTCCTGCGGTCCATTTCCTCTTTTACCCCTCTACTCACAATCCTCTCCTCCTTTTCTCTTTCCTCACCCTAACCTATCTTCCTCCTCGTCCTCCTCTTCTCCTTCATCTCCCCTCCCTCCACCAGCCACACACGGGGGCATTACCGTCCCCCAACCTGGATATATTTTCTCTTGGGATCTTACAACCTGATACTTAGGTTTTTACAATTTTATTTTCCGCAGGTGTGTGTGTGTGTGTGTGTGTGTGAGAGAGAGAGAGAGAGAGAGAGAGAGAATACGCGTGTTTGTCTTGCCTTTATCTGAGCAAGCCCTGGATGGTTGATGTTTACATGGAGCAGATGGATGGCGGGGGAGGGGTGGGGGGAGGAAGGGAAGGAGGGGCAAGCAGAGAGGGATGAGGGGGGAGGGAGAGAGACAGAGGGAGGGACAACTAGGGAGGGAGAGAGAGAGGTTGGGGCAAGCAGGGAGGAAGGGAGAGGGAAGAGCCAGCAAGAAAGGAAGGAAAAACAAGCTGGGAGGAAAGGAGAGGGAGCAGCGAACAAGAAGGGAAGGAAAAACAAGCAGGGAGGGAGAGAAAAAGAGAGAGGGGTGGGGGGCAAGCAAGGAGTGAGAGGGGATCAGAATGGCAGGTGGGTGGAAGCAGCAGGGTATAGAAAAGAGAAGAGGGTGCCATGAACAAGAGAGCTAGAGATGAGACAGAGAAATCGGGAGAAAAGGTGACTGAGAAAATAGGGGAATTGGGATTTTATAATGCGGAAAAGAGAGGAACAGGGTGAATCATTGATGAGATGAGGTTGAGAATAAAAGAGTAAGAGGAAGTGTAGAGAGAGGAGAGAGGAACTGGGAGAAAATGGTTACTGAGAAGGTAGATACTAGAATGAATTAAAAGAAACTGGGGCACAATATTAGAATGGAGTAGAGAACAATTAAGGAGCACATGAAAGAGGAGACGCATAAGAAGTGGAGTTGAAAGATAGAGAGAGAGAGGATGAAAGATTGGTGTGGGATGGATGGATGGATAGAAGATAGCGTATTTAAGAGGTTAATTACACGTCCGTCAAGGGGAGAGGGTGGAGAGACAGAGGGAGGGAGAGAGGGAAGAGTGGGGGGGAGACTGGAGTGGAAAGATGAAGGGAAGAAGGATATGAAAAGAGGGATGGGGTGATTGATAGTGGGGAAGAGTGGTGGGGAGACTGGAGTGGAAAGATGAAGGGAAGAAGGATATGAAAAGAGGGATGGGGTGATTGATAGTGGGGAACGGGGGAGGGCATGGGGAGAGGATGCTGAAAAAGGTATAAGGGTAATGGAGAAAGAGCTGATAAAAGGAAGGAAGGAAGGAGCAGGGGGGAGATGCTAACCGGAAAAGACAGGTATAGTTGGACAATGTGTTTAGAGGCAGACTGGGAAGACAGACAAAAGAGAAGAAAACGTACAAAACAAAGGAAGCAAGGAAAGGCTATTTACTTACACTGGATAGTACAAAAAAGTAGAAGAGAACCTAATAGATGCTGGATCATCAGGACCGTAGTGTCGGCCTTTGCATAAAGTCTGCAAGGGTGAGGCATCTTACCTCAAAAAAAAATAAATTAAAAAAAAAATAAAAAAAATAACAGACAGCATTGCTACAAGAGCTGCCCTCCCTTCTAAAAATGCTGGATAAAGCGAATAACGGAATACAGATTATAGCAGTTTGTTAGGAAATTGCGTAAGACCAAGTAATCGTTATGAAGTTGTGTGTAACAGAATTGGATATAACTCTGGTACCCATTTTATAAGACTTAAGGGTAAAATGTTGGTTCACAAGACATTCCCTTATCCCCGCCCCCTTCCACCATTACTCCCATCACCCCAGCAGGGTCAGCAGGGGGAATCAGTGAGTTAGGTGCAGGGGTACCTCTTTCAATTATCGTGATTAATAAGGCTATCATCACACCCTACCTTCATCTCAACCCCATCCCCACCCTCACTAACCCGACTCTTTATCACTGACCTGATACACGCCCCACCTTTCTTACTGACCCCAGCTTATCCTCATTCCCCTCACCTAAATCTCTCCTTCCCTCACCCTCGCTTTCGTCGCCCTCTCAGATTCAACAACCTGTGTCAGAAACATTATATCGGTCACAGTCACCACGTTATCCACATCCCAAGTTTCCACCACAGTCACAACTACTACCATAACCACAGAGGCCATAACCACCGTCATCACCACACCCACCACACACTCTTCCTTCATCCCCACCCCATCCCCTTCCTTACTGTCCCACACTTAAAACCCCCAAATATCCTCATTCCCTCACCCATATTTATTCCCTCACTGGTCCCATCGTCCCCCTCACTCACACAACAGACTGTGATAAGCTGTTTATTTACCGCAGCTGCCACGTCATCCACCGCCACAAGTTTCCATCGTATCCACAGTTAGCACCACAACTACCACCACCACAGCCTGCTTATATCCTTTTCCCATTAAGACGGGCACACAACACCCATCTAGCTATACAGTGTCATATCTTTCCTCTCCACCTGTTTGATGTACGAGTTAGCTAATTAGTATTCTTAGTCCGTCTTGTACACAATTGGTCAACTCTGGAGCCATCTTCCCGAATTTGTCTTCTCCTTCGACTATAATCTGCAGGCTTTCAAACGTAATGTGCCAAGGCATCTCGAAATAAATGGTTCCAGATCTTGGCCTTCTTTTGTTCAACTTTATTTAGAAACGACAAGTTCTGTAGATTCTTAGCCCATGTTTTCTTCTTCATTTTCTTATTCATCTTCTTCCTCTACTTCTTCTTTCCACCAAAACCACCGCCACACAAATCACTCCACCACACATATCATCATCACACATCACCATCCACTACCACAAGGCATAAAACCCATCCCGATACCAACACAAACTCACCAGCACATCACTACCATCTATAACGCCCAAACTCATCAGTATTCAATTAGGAATCCCTCCTTAACGATCCGCCATAATGCCTCAGCCCTGTCTTTTACTGCCCCGCTATAGCATGTGAAATGGGGCAATTCGGTGGTTAGTGGTTAGTGGTGGTGGTGGTGGTGCTTGTTATGTAGGCTGTGACGTGCTGATAAGTGGGTGGGTGGGGTGGCTATAGAAGGATTACAGATGGGATGGATAATGACCCATCATCAACAACAACAACATTCTTCTCTAACCCTGTTTTCTATCATCATCATCATCATCAATAACAAAAAATATTCTTCCCTAAGCATATTTCCCATCATCATCATTATTATCATCATCATCAACAACAACAACATTCTCCTCTAAGTATATTTCCCTCTTTTATAAATGATGTGGACTGGATTAAAAACCAAGAAAGAAGAAAGTATAAGGCAAGGTATATTAATTTAAATCCATAAGAAAGGATGGCTTGAGAAGGAACAGAAAAAAGAAGACAAAAGAAAATATATAGAATTTGAAAAGAGCTATTTAGGCTGCAAAAGAACTAAAACAGATATAGAAAAAATAAATTGTTGAATGACAAGAGAGAGCCCCGTTAGAGAAGCTTATGTGGACTACAGTGTGTTGACCGGGTCGTTGGTGGGTCGAAGGGAGGATCCAGGGGGTGATGGGGCTGCAGGGAGGAAGGAAGAGGAGGGAAGGGTGGCAGGGAGAATGGAAAGGACGAAAGAGACGCAGAGAGGGGAGAGAAATTAGAAGTTTACTAATGTTTAGTTCCTGTCGTCCATTTTCTTTACCTCTCCTCCTCTTTCTTCTGTGTGTAAATCTACTAGTTTATCCAAGGTGACATATTTTTTTTCCTTTAAGTACTTAGCTATGTGCAGCCACGATCAGTAATCCCTTCACACATTTGGGGTTTCAGTCGCATAAAGTAAAAATCCAACCCTCTTGAATACCACTGGTCAATCACGCTTGATCTTACTAGGTTTTGACCTGGTTTTGACACGATGTAAAGGAATAATTGACCACACGCTTACTGTATCTTACCCTTCATGTCACCCTCACCACCATTTCATACTCCTTTACTTTCACCATCTTCATTTTTTTTTCTTTCCACATCGCTCTCTCCCGTTTTTCCTTCCTTTCATCACCCCTCCCCTTCATTATTTCCATTCCTTTCTTCCTTCATCCATAATTCCTTTCACCCCTCCTTCTCTCCCTTCATTTTACCCTGTCCCACTTGCCCTGTCGTCTTCGTCCTCCCTCCCTCCCACCATCCCATCATTTCCCATTCCCCTCCTTCCTTCCTTCTCCGCCTCATACAAGCCAAGAGGCGGTGCTGATGATGCTGTATGTGATTGATGGTGCTATAAGGCAGGAAGACGGGGATAGGAGGGAATGGAGGAAGCGATGAGGCAGGATCGAGAAAGTGGTGGAGAAAGATAGGTCATGGAAAGGAAGGATGGAGTAAGAAGGAAGGGGTGAGGAAAGAGAAAGGAGAGAGAGGAAGAGAGAGACGACAGGGAGAGGGGGAAAAGAGGAGGGAGAGAGGAAGAGAGAGGGGAAAGGATAAAGAATGTGAGGGAGAGAGCAGCCAGTGGAGAGAAACAGTGAGAGGGAATATATGGAGAGAAGAAATGATGGAGAGAGAAAGGGTGAAAGAACGGAGAACGGAGAAAGCAGGACGAATAAGACACAGGAAGGACATCTGGGGTGAAGGAAGAATGGGTAGGTAACAGACAGGGATGATGGGAAGGTGAAATGTAAGAAAAAGCAAAAAGAAAAAAATAAAGATGGCACCGATCAAGTTAAAGTTCGTAAGAAGTTGACAGCCAACGAAAAATATGAGAATTAAGAGAGATGATGTGAAACAGACTTGATGCACACTGCAAGGTGGAGAGTAAAATGAAGAAAGTAAAGGTGAAAAGAAATAAAGGTGATTTTGAAGAGGCGGTAAATGTAATGGAAGTAAAAGGTAACTGATATTAATGTACAGAAGGTGACAGAAGCAACAAGGTGATGAAAGGAGATCGCAAAGAGAAATAATTAGAGAGAGAGAGAGAGAGAGAGAATAACGATAGGTAGGTAGTGGAACAGGAAAGAGACCTGAATGGTAAAAGAGCAGAGGACGGGAGGGAGGGGTGTATATAGGCGACCCTGGAAGACAACGTTTCAAGTTAAAAGAAACACATTTTTACGACTTGCAGACACGCGAGGCTCCAGCATGACCTGAAACTTCCATTAGACGGGAATTTGGGGATTTGGGTTATGGGAAACTAAGAACGTTATTGCTTCCTTGAATTGCTAGTGAGTTGCCAGAACGGTAATATCAGAGAGCCTCATCGTCATCTTTTGCGTCACTTTCCTACCCTAGCTACGAGGGGTACATGGAGGACATAGGAGACTCGTGTTAAGTGATGTGGCGGGTGACAAGGTGGTGGGAATCACATACAACCAAATCCTGGTAATAGAGAGAAAGCTATACCTTCGCCTCTTAAAGATATATGTTAGAAATTACGACAAACACCATCAGAACAAAACGAGGATACTCTAAATAGATGAGATGGGAAGTTCCTAAGCATGGTAGTGAGGGAATTGGAGGAAGAGGGAGAGGGAGACGAGAGGGGAAGCTGGGGGAGAGGGGGGCAAGTGAAGACGGGGGGAAGCTGAGGGAGATGGGGGCAAGGAAGGAGGGGAGGAGGCGAGGGAAAGCAGGCGAGAGAGGTGGGTGGGAAGAACGGAGGGAGTCGGCTGGGAAGAAGGATCAGGAGGAGGGAAGAAGAGGGCAAGGTGAGGGAGGGAGTGTAGGGGTATTATTGAACTTCTGAACTGTGTCCACCTACGGGTTTTGTGTGGGAAGGAGGTTGAGATAGAGGGGAAAAAAGGGGAGAGGAGGGGTAGGGGAGAGAAGGCGGGAGGAAGGAAAAGAAGAGGAGAAAGAGGGAATGGTAGGAGGGAGAAAAGAGGAAAAAAGAGGAGAGGAGGACGAGGAGAAAGAAGGCAGGAGGGAGGAAGGGGAGAGGTGTGGAGAGGCAAAATAATAGGAGGACGAGGTTACCAGTGAAGAAGAGAGAGGAAAAATGAAATAGACAGGGAGTAGGTGGAAGGGGTTTAAAAATGAGTAGGAGAGAGAGAGAGAGAGAGAGAGAGAGAGAGAGGGTGGGTGGGTGGGTGGGTGGAGGAGGTGATAAAAGTAGATGAAGCAGGAAAAGAATGAATAGGTAGAGAAAGGAAAAAGAAAGGGACGAAACAGGGGGACAAAGAAAGTAAAGCAAATGAAAAAGCTTAAAAAAAAAAAAAAAAAGGAGGAAAATAATAGATGTCTAAAAAAAAAAGGCAGCATGGATGGGTCTGTGAGTTTATTTAGCCAAGCCTGAAGTAAGATAACGTGGCTGTGTGTGTGTGTGTGTGGTGGATTATACATACGCACACATATCCGTATGGACAGTCACAGTGCCCTATCTTATAAAATAAACAGAGTAAATGAATGGTAAACACAAAACAAAGCCACAAATATATACAAATATAAACAGTCGAATCACACACACACACACACACACACACACACACACACACACACACACACTCTCTCTCTCTCTCTCTCTCGTGCCCACATTCTCGCTTTTTTTTCTTCCCCAGTTCTCAGTTCTTTTCGTTTGTCTCGTCCTTGTTCTATATCTAAATATATAGTAATTACCTGGCGTAAGTCAGAATAAGTAATGATGATGACTGTAATAATGACGATGACGATGATGACGACAGTGACGATGGTGATGGTGGTGGAGGTGGTAGTGATGCCGTATTTTCACTCAGTCACGCGTGTTTCAGCTCTGGCCAATCAGTGGATCCTCTTCTCTCCTAGATTAAACCCAAACTTTCAATTCACAGCATAATCTAAACGTGAAAGAAATATTAATCCCCCACCCCTCCCCAACCCCGTGGTCTCCCGGTGGATTTACGTTGCGCTCCACTTCAATATTCCTCCTGCATTTTAGATGAAGGTTTTATCTGCCTGCCAACCCAAATATTTCTCTGCTCACCGACGGGTCTTTCATTTGGACTTTCGGGATCCAGTGAAATATATGATTTTTAAATGCGAGGGTATTTTTGGGGAGCGAGCCTGGCCGTCTCTCACTCACTAAGGACTTTGGGAAACAAAGTGCTTATCTACCGCAGACTGTAGCAGTGACCCATATAAATGTTCTCTGCTGCCGCGTCTATTCAGTTTTTTTGTACTGTTATGCAAAAGGGTGAGACTGCCGGCTGAATAGCATGAAATTACTGCTCCTGCAAAAAATTAGTCGAACAGAAAAAAATCACCATTACTTTTCCAAGATGGCAGGAGGACAAGGGCGGAGGGAAAGACATCCTGAATGTGTGTGTGTGTGTGTGTGTGTGTGTGTGTGTGTGTGTGTGTGTGTGTGTGTGTGTGTGTGTGTGTGTGTGTGTGTGTGTGTGTGTGTGTGTGTACTGTACAGCTAACCAGTGATGCCAATGGGGAAAACCAAAATTTTCAAAACGTGCTTCAGATTTCTTTCAACATCAGAAAATAATTTTCAAGGTAAGGCAATGCTAAACAGTCATAGGATAATTTCATTTTATTTTCATCATCATTTTTTGCTTTGCATTACGCCCTTCTGCGCCGTGATAATACCAAATTAATAACAGGGCCACATTCTGCACTGAATCTGAACTATATGTGTTACCACAATGTGTGCTTGAAAATACTGAATATTTGACTTCGCCCGCGTGCTGGCGCCTGCGTGCACTTCCCTTAATTAAGCCCAGTCCACTGTACGGCTTATGTTGCGCGGTGTGTTGCACGTCATGTTGCCCAACTCTGGTTTTTGTGCCGCGGAGGGTCTGTGCTGCAAGCTTATGGCAGATATGGCAGACGAACATCTCATTGTGACAGCACATTCCGTGATGCCCTCAGTAGCCGTCTGGCTTCCGTTGAGAGCAGTTACTGCTTGTATCACATCTTTTTCCTATTTGTTTTCCTTTTTGGCACAACCTAGTGCCACAGTGTTCCACATCGTAGTCTCTTGAACTGCTACGATGTTGGTATCCATCGTCCTTCTCTTGTAGCTCAACGGTAATTTGATGTGTGTTGCCCATTGTAGTAGTGTGGACAACAGCCTCAGCAACACAAGTTGGCCACCATGACCTGCAACAAAGCACGCGGCATGACCTCTTTATATGTGGTTGACACTTACCTGTGGATAGCCCAACCCCCTCACTTGTGGGTAGCCCTTACCTGTGGATAGCCCAACCCCCTCACTTGTGGGTAGCCCTTACCTGTGGATAGCCCAACTCCCTCACTTCTGGCTAGCCCTTACCTGTGACAGCCCAACCCCATCACTTGCGGGTTGCGCTGGCATCACTGCAGCCAACATCAAAATACCAATGATATGCCTTTCTCGTGTTGCATTGGTAGTAGATCTATCCCCGTTCTCTTTGATGTCAATTTGGATTCAAAGCTCGTGACTAATGTATCGTACAGCATTTACAGTCCCCCTGCCTGCATTACACCTCTTCCCCCCTGTCCCGCTTTACCCTTCTCCATTATACAACACTCACCATCACACAGTTTTTCATATCACCCACACTGACAGGGAGAAGTCTATGAAAGTTAAATGATCCTTGTGTGTCTTCTACCTCTCTCTCTCTCGAGCGCGCGCGCGCGCGCGCGTGTGCGCGCGTGCGTGTGTGTGTGTGTGTGTGTGTGTGTGTGTGTGTGTGTGTGTGTGTGTGTGTGTGTGTGTGTGTGTGTGTGTGTGTGTGTGTGTATGTTTTTGCTCCAGTGAGTGGACCGTCGCTCACGAACACACGCACAGTAAGTACAAGCCCCTAGTCCCTAAGGCCACGGCCGAGACTGGGCTTTCCCACAGAGCTATCAAGGAGTGTATGTTGTGTTGTTGGCGCAGGCGATTGTGTGCAGTGCAGTCTTCCATTATGTGCTTAAAAGTATGGGGTGCTGTGTTGCATCCTGGACAGGCATCAGCGACTGAGTCATCCAGCCTCTTCTGATAACTCAAGAGGGCTGGATGATGCCCACATCTCAGCCTGGCCAGGTGGACCCTGTCCTCACGAGGGAGGCAGGATTCAGAATGGTGGATATCAGGAGGCCTTGCATGCACCTGTGTGTTGTCTTTGAGTGACTAAATGGAGCAGCGAGTGATTTGAGCATGGATATGCTTCTGGAAGCTGGTTTGAGGAGGGCGAGGGTGGAGAGATGACAGTATTTGTGTATGATATCATGTGCTGGGTGTTGTTTTGATGTTCCTTGGTGTGTGTGGATGTGCTGCCATCTAGTGTAGCGAATGATGTGGGTTTGTGGAGGCCGTGGCAAGAATTTGTGTGTCTTTCATGTCTAGATGATCCTTGACTTTGAAAGCCTAAGCAGGGCTGGCATAATTCATCTCTGAACGTATATGTTGTTTGTATACTGTGGTGGTGGTTTCTTTGTTGTGTCCAAATGTTGTATGGGCAAGTGACCTTAGGGCGTTGAGTCTTGGTGTTAATTTATTTTTAATGTTTGTGATGTGTTGTTTAAATGACATTGATGTATGTTACACCAAGGAGTGTGTGTGTGTGTGTGTGTGTGTGTGTGTGTGTGTGTGTGTGTGTGTGTGTGTGTGTGTGTGTGTGTGTGGTAAGGGAGTGTTGTTTATGGTGAGGTGTGCAATGTGACTATGTTCTTCTGTCCAGTTTGTGAGAAAGGTTACTGTAGATTTGGCTGGGGCAATTGTGAGTCTGTTAGTAGTGAACCATTCGTGTAGTGTGTTGAGGTAAGGTTGGAGGATGTGTGCAGCTGTGTTTGCGTTTTGGTGTGTACATGTAAGTGTTATGTCGTCTGCATAGGAAGCTATGTGTATTTGGGGTGTGTGGGGTTTGGATATGTCGTGCATGTATAGGTTAGAGTGTAGGGGACAAAACAGATCCTTGAGGGACGCCGTTTGTGAAGTTTCTGATGTTCGATGACTGACCGGCAAATGTTACTTGTGTGCACCTACCTGCTAAATTGTTTGCCAGCCATCTTTTTGTGTTATTGTGCATTTTTGTGTTGAATATTTTGTTTGTAAGGTTGTGGCGGGGGATGGCATCAAAAGCTTTGCTAATGTTTCGTGTGACTATATTTTTATAGGAGTGTTCTGTGTGGCGGCCTAGTTGAATTAATGCCATCAAAAACTCTTTGTGTAAGGTCCGTAAGAAGAGCGTTTGTGGAGTGTAGCGGCCTAAAACTGTGTTGTGATGGGGGTAGGGGTGTGTGAGGTGTTACTAATTGTAATACCAGTCGTTCAGTGACTTTGGAGGGGGTGCAGAAGAGTTTGATGGGGCGGTATGAGGAAGGTAACATGGGGTCTTTGTTGGGTTTGGGGATAGTGATGATAGTACTATGCTTCCAGATGTTGGGTATTATGTTGTGTGAGTAGCTGTAGTTTGATATGTTGGTGAGTTCTTGTATACCTTGTGGTCCAAGGTGTTTAAGGTGTATGTTGCTTATGCTGTCTGGGCCACAGGCAGATGAGTGCTTAAGGTTGCTAATGATGTGCTTCGTCTGATTGTAAGTGAAGGGTGCGAAGTCTGGGTCTGTGGGGAACTCTCTCTTGCGTCGGATGACACGTCGGTCGTCGCGATGGGGATTTAGATGGCTGACGTGTTACTAAGAAAAGAGTGCTGTATTTTGCTTAGAATACTGAGTGCAGGGAGTACGTTTGGCCTCTGGCATTAAATGCAGCATTAAAACTTACGGTATATTTTCATTGTCCTTCGGTCATCATTTTCATTTCAAATTCCGAAATCTATTAGTAATTACAGAAAGCAATCATCAGCGCAGTCTTAGCCACAATTTTCCAGTGATTTGATGAGCTGGTGATAAATATTCCCCAGAAATCATACCTGTATTTATCTGGAAAAAATTATAATAATTGGAGTGTGGTGCTGTGAGCCACCCCGGGTGTTTGACCCCTGCCCTGGTTCTTTGATACAGGGTGATTCTTGCTGTAATTTGAATATACTCATTTTGACTCAAGCTTCATAGTAAAAACCAGTTCATGTCCCTTTTTATAAGTTTCTCATTTGGAAGTCTGCTATCCAAAAGCAGTTACTGGTAACTGACATGCGTTATATCCAGTATTATTTATGATCTTTATTCACATGCGTACAGTACATGTACTGGTGTGTGTTTATATATATATATATATATATATATATATATATATATATATATATATATATATATATATATATATATATATATATAAAATGTGGCCATACGTGAAGCAATGTTGATTGTCTTATATACTGTAGGGTACACAAGAGAAAAATAATTTAGAGGAACACATTTCCTGCAGAGACCGTACCGTTTAGGCGTATTATAAGCTATGACGGAAGGTGTACGGTGCAGTAATTAGGCTAAACAAGGGAAACATATGCAGGGATACCGTACTGTATTTTAATCAAAGTATTCACAGTAGCTTTTACTTTAAAAAGCCTATGGAATATAGAAGAAATTATATTGATCAACTGTAGAACAATTAATACTATAATGCACACGCTCTTGATAACGTGGCTGTCGTCAGCGAAAAGGGAGGTCAGCTTGTGATTGGGATTCCAGTTTGAGAACGTATGAAGTATGACAGTGAAGACACAGCATTGTGTGTATACTGAAACGATTGAAGATTCCTGCCTGGTGTCCAGTGCCGGATAATAACAGTAGCCAATAAATCAAGGTAAACAGGATATGCAAGTAGCCAAAGTGATGATAACCATGTGTCTGTAGCGTTATGTATATATATGAAATATCTAGTGTTGTATATTAATTATCGTGTGTGAGTGAAGCGTTCTCTACATATATTAATTATCATGTGTACGTGAAGGGTAAGTAAGCTATAATAATATCGTGAACAGTTATCTTTGTCTGATATGAAATGGTCTTCTTTGCAGGTCAGTAGTGATGATGGATGAACCGAGTTGACTAGGCTGTACCTGTATTGATACTAGTACCGGTAAGTGGAATAAGTTTATTTAATGATTACCTGATTTAATACCCTCAGCAGCAACACGCGCATGTGTATTTCACCTCGTAAGAAATTGTAACTGTGTACTCTCCTGCATCACATCACTCATCATCCATACCTCTTTTCCCACCCTAGGAGAGAGTGAGGTGGAGTCCAGAGAGCCAGACCAGAAATGAACCTGGATAAACAAACCACATTCTGCCCGGTTGAATGGGCCACACTCTCATTCAGACACCCTTTGAGCCCCTGAATCCTGACTCCACCTCACAGACATACCCATCCACACTTACGCACTTCTTACCACTTATCAGCTCTAGTCAGTCTCTTCCACGTACCACTTAAAATTGTTCTCGGAGTAAGCAGTCGGTGTGAGGTAAAGGTGGTGGATTGTGCCGGTAGAAGGAATTAAATAGTGGTCAGTATCCATCAGAAGTATGAGAGAGAGAGAGAGGGGGGGGAGGGGGCGAAGTGGCTAGTGATAAAGGTGGGAAGGAAGGAAGGGAGCATGGAGGAATGGATGGGGGAACAGGGAGAATATCAGATACCATCAAGAGGAGGCAGCAATCTTTTGAGAATAACACATGCCCTGAGAAATGACAGGTTTAGTGCTTTTCACGGCAGTGCGGATGATTATTGAAAATTTATACAGATAGTGTAAAACTGTTGTTATATTCGCTGCAGGTTAAGAGTAAATGAAATATTTTGAAGAGTAAAATATTGTATTAGAAAGTGTTTGTGAAGTTGCTAGCTACATATATTTTTTTATACAAGAAAATTTATAAACCCGGGTATCAGTGTTAGGGTAACCAAAGATAATTGTGTGTGTGTGTGTGTGTGTGTGTGTGTGTGTGTGTGTGTGTGTGTGTGTGTGTGTGTGTGTGTGTGTCTGTCTGTCTGTCTGTGTGTGTGTGTGTGTGTGTGTGTGTGTGTGTGTGTGTGTGTGTGGATTATCAGCCATTGAGTCAGGTATTGTGAGTAATTAAGGTAATTACTGTTGACCATAATAAGATAACGTGTGTAAGGGAAGATGATGGGCCATGAATAAACCGAGTAACAGCATCAGTATGGAGATGAGTGGACGTTATCTGTGAAGCAAATGGTTTATAATTAGTGTGATTCATTGTGTTCTTAACAGAGAAGGAAAGGACTTGATGAACATGTGAACAAACTGGAGGCAGGGAAATGATTATTGATTTACTCGCTCTGTTCAGATAATATGACCGATCGACCAACTTGTTCTCGTCGAGTGAAATTTAGCTCTTATAAGTCTAAAATACATGCTGCAAACAATAGCTCAAAGGTGGAGTTGTGTTTCTTCATGCCGACACCCTCAGCCTGTCCTAATTAACTCTGCCAGCATGCTTTTTGCCTCTCACCGTACGTATTCTAGTCAGGTTAGTGCCTGGTGATTTAACGTAGGTGAGGGAACCCCCAATACCCCAAGGACTTAGAAGTTTCAGTATCAGAGCCCTGATTCCTGAGACCCAAACTATGATCTGCAGTGATAAACTTGATTTCACCATTGCATTTGTCTGTATTCCGTATAAGATCCACTGCAGGACTGGACCTCCTCCCCGAAGGAGAACGATAGCAAGAGTTAATACTTGACAGTGATGGTGACATACGAATGAGAAAGGATTGTCTTTAGGAAGAGTGATGTATGAGAACGTCGAAGTGTTGTAATGGCTGTGTCTGTGTAGTCTGTATATACCATCAGTGGAACCTACAGGGTGGGGACACATGCAGGTATACGAAAGGTCATACCACCAACACCCACTTTAAATGTCCCCCATAGTTTCATTTCGAACCTCAGACTTGGGGCAGACGCATCTCGAGGCGGGTACGCTGCAGATAAACCCACCAACCCTTCTCATATCACCAGTACTCTAAAATACACTGGACAAGTACAATGCACGTAACGTTTGCGATAGAGGATTAATATTCAAGTTTTATCTCAACAGTGCCCCCATGCTCATGTTAAAATTTGTGGTTTATACCGGTAGGGCCAAAGATGCGGAAAATTATCTTGTTATCCATTGCAGATCAGTATACAGCTTTAGAGTGACATCGTTTCAGTTTGGTGGTAATTTTGCGTTTTTCGTTTTGCTCGTCATTGTGTATTGTAATTACTATATTCTTTTCACCTTAACTTGACCCAGATTTTCGTCCTTTAGCACCTTGTTTCACGTAGCTCAGTGGCAGAAAAAAAGATAATGCTGTGATCCTACATCCTTTCCATAGCGCTTCTTCGTGACCAGAACCATATATTGGTGTTAATCTGTTGCTACAATACAACATTCAAGATGGAGAGATGGCAGTTTTAGGCCAGAGTTAGAGGAAAAATAATATACCACGTACACCCACACCCGACATCCCCTCACCTCACCGTCATTCACTCCCATAACAATACACCACACAAGATCCACACTGGTCCTTTTTCTCAGATATTGCGGATACTGAGGTAATAGTTTTAGGAAGTTTTGGCCACAAGTCTCTCAGTTCCCCTAAACCACCCCAACCATGAAAATATATTCCTCCTCCACTTCCACTACCACACATCCCCCTGGTTCTCCATTCCTAAATCATCCTCAACTTTTTAATTTTTCTATCCAGTCAATCCCCAGTCTTTCCCATAGTGATGGAACTGGTGGTCATGTTAAGCACATTGATGATTAGCAGCTCTGGCCTAATAATACACACACACACACACACACACACACACACACACACACACACACACACACACACACACACACACACACACACACACACACACACACACACACACACACACACACACACACACACACACACACACACACACACACACACACACACACACACACACACACACACACACACACACACACACACACACACACACACACACAGGTCAATGGCAGAAATGACTCACTAACTCTCTTACCTGTGTCTGTCTCACAATATTTAGAGCACATATAACCAGTGTTGGTGGTAAAAAGTGGGACAGAAGAATATCAGGACCTATAGCTTTCTTTCTGTATTTTTCCCTATCTTTATCACGCCATCCCTCATTATATCTCTCTCTGTTCACTCCCTCTTTCCTTTTCCACATCATCCCTCCCGAACCTTGTACCCTCATCATGACCTTCCTTTACTCTCGCTTTTCCTACTCCAACTCCCTCCTTCCTCTCCTCCCCCTCTTTTCTTTCTTTCCTCACTTCCTCTCCTATCACCCTTCCCTCCACTTCTTCTCCTACCTCCTCTTCCCCTCCCCCTTAGCCATGGCCTTATCTCCGTGTTCATACAGAGCTGCATCAAAGCTGCCTCACAGATTAATATTGCAAAGGTGCCCACACAAACCCACTCTGTGTGTATGTATGCATGAACGAATTTGTATGTATGTAGGTTTATACGATCATACTGATTTTTTGTGGGTGCTTTTGCATACTTCGTGTATGTTTACTTATGCATACCTTACCTGAGAGTATTTGTGGTTGTGTGAGTGGTATTTCTTTTGAACATCCTGGTGGTTCATTCTGTGTTCTCACGCAGAAGCACACACCTGCACATGACCTATATATATATATATATATATATATATATATATATATATATATATATATATATATATATATATGTGTGTGTGTGTGTGTGTGTGTGTGTGTGTGTGTGTGTGTGTGTGTTTAAGTGAACGTTTTTATATGTTTGTCTGTATGTTTATTCAAATATTTTGCGGCATTTTGATCTTCCGCTTCTTCCTCCAATTATTTTCCATTCTGCTCTGTAACCCCGTACCATTGGCTTTAATAAACTACATGAGGGTTGTGTTATTCTCCCTCCCTCCCTCCTCACACCCGTCACCGCCTGTCATTGCTGTCTGTCTTCTGTCTGTCAGGCTGTGTGTCCATGTGTCTGTGTCCTCACTCCTGTTGAGCTATTTACTTGTCACGTGTCTTCCTCTGTCAGGGTATTTGCAGTCGATCAAAAAACTATCGCGCAGGAGGGCCGGTGGTGTCCTAAATGATCAATATTGCTCGTGATGTTCTGAGGCGAATAGTCTGTTATCTGAATTTTCTTATATTAACAGTACTGACTGAGAAATGCTAAGTAAGTGATATATATGGCATCCTTAAGAGATCAAGTATATTATCGTGGAGTACAGTTATTTGGTATTTCGCAAAAGCCATCGTCTGTGATGTCATTATTGTTTCAAGGAAATATGCACATATACTATTTTGATCGACTGTAGTTTATAAGAATGAACTTCCATTTTTTTTTCCACAGTAATTGTTTTTCATGACAAACAGCGTTTCATATGCATTACTAATAACAACAAACCTGGTATGAGTGATATTGCGCATATCTGTTAAGGGGGTAAATGCTAATCTCCAGGGCAATTAGCTTAATTTGGGTCATCATCCAGTGACTCGGCGTCTTTTCTGTATTAGCATCAATTCGATATTTTATTCTGTATCTGGAAATTATCCTTATCATTATCTTATTGCCTCTAGTTATTAAAAATTATGATTGATCTCTTTTCTCTCTTTCCCTCCCTTCTTCCATCGCCTCATCCTTCCGCCCATCCTGTCCTGTGTTCTGTTCCTTGCTTCCTCCATTCTTCCTCTCCCCTTCCCTCCTCTACCCTCTCTCTCTCCCTCAGTATCCTGGTGTACCTTCTCTTCACCCCCAGTCTCCTCCCCATCTTCTCTCCATTGTTGGCTTATCTCCTATCTGTTTGCATTGGCAGAGAGAGAGAGAGAGAGAGAAGGAGGGAAAGGAAAAAAAACATGGAAGAACGTAAAGGAAGAAGGTAAAGAAACAGGGAGTGAGAGAGTAAAGGAAGTGAAGGAGGAAATAAAGGAATATAGAGGGACACAGGGAAGGAAGGTTAGAGGTACAGACTGGAAGAAGAGATAAAGGGAGGGAAGGAGGTAACGAAGGAAAAAATATGGTTTGCGAAAGGGCTGAAGGGAGACGGAGAGTAAACAGGGAAGGGACAGGAATGGGAAAGAGGCTGATATGCAAAGCGAATGGGCAGGGAAGCTGGAAGTGCAGGAAAATAGATACCGCCAGCATAAATCAAACAGAATATGGCACAACACTAATATGTAGAATGCCACTGATGTCTTATATACCTAACTAGGAAGGAATAGACTATGATCTAATATTTATTTGACAGTATGGCAACACGACATCTCACCTTTTAAATCTTATAAAAACTACAGTCTCCCCCCTCATCTCTCATTCCACCAGATGATGAAGGAAATTTCATTCTTTATATCGAAGCTCCATCAAGTTTTATTTATCAGTTATTCACGAAAGGTTTAATTGACATAGGCTAACTCGATCATAGCCTTTCTACCTCTCCCCATCCATCCATCCATCCATCCATCCATCCTCCCTCTACCTCCCTCCCCTCTATTTCTCCTAACCATTCCATCCCATACAACTGTTTCGTCCTACCTGCTTGATATTTATATCTTTCATGTTTTAATTTTCGTCCTCTCTTCAACGACCCTTGCAGTTACACTGCTAGGAATTTTTTGGCCAATCAACTCCTCCCTTCTATTTTACTTTCCCGTTCCCAATCAGAATAATCTGCTGTAGCCTATTTATTGAGTTTAACCCAAGTTGTTATTTTACTTGCCAGTTATCGATAATTTAGTTGGTGTAAAGTTTCGCCTGGGTCTCATCCACTGAATCATTTACAAATTTACCTTTTCCTTATTATATCCATAGTCTGTGTCAGCAGCCGCTACACAGCCATGTTTCTCTCTCTCTCTCTCTCTCTCTCTCTCTCTCTGTTATTCCACTTGGTCAGTTGCCAACTCGAGACTCCTGCGTCTAATTGCCAAGAATTTGCATACGTGGACTCTCAACTTTGAATTTTTCTCTGCAGGTATTTAGTGAACTTTTCATCCTCAGTTTAGTTGCCAGTGTCAGTGTACTTCTTACTGTTCTTATTATAGAGAGACTGCTGGATGGAAGAGAAATAGTGGGACTGGACCAGAAATAGAATTTAGAGACAGGTGACGCAGAGAGAGGCTGTTATGTGTTCAGTCAAAATACTAGAGAGAGAGAGAGAGAGAGAGAGAGAGAGAGAGAGAGAGAGAGAATTGGTTTGGAAGAAATGATCACTGGTTAGGTTCAAGTAGAGGCTTGCTCATGAGATGTAATGTTGGCTTTAGACCAGTGAGGCTGGTGTAAGGTCAGTAAAGATTACTAGGGCTAAACGGAGGGGAGAGACACCAGGAGGGGAAGGAGGGACAATTAACAGGATGGTATGGAGAGACACCAGGATGGTAGGAAGATAGAGCAGGAGGGGAGGGAGAGAGACCAGGAGGGAAGGGAGAGACACAAGGAGGGGAGGGAGAGACACCAGGAGGCAAGGGAGAGACACCAGGAGGCAAGGGAGAGAGACCAGAAGAAGAGAGAGGAACACCAAGCGTTCATTGTCGACCATTGGTATGCGGGGTCCCGTGTCGCCGAGGTAAGTGGGCACAAAATTTGGGACGAGAGAGGAGTGGGTGGGTGGACGGGTGGGCGGGGTGTGTGAAAGAGGACGGAGATGGGACGAAGGACAATGGAGACAAATGGTATGAAATCTGAAAAAAATTGGGAAAGAGTAAGGGGAGAGACTGTGCATAAGAGGAATGATTTGGAAGGAAGGTCGAGGAATGCAAATGGACTGAGGACTAAAAAAAAGAAAAGGAGATAGGAGTAAACAGTGGAGAGAGTAAGGAGCGAGGGAGAGGCGGTGCAAAGAAGTATGATATGAAAGGAAGGAAAAAGGATTGCGCAGAATGAAAACTGAAAAAGTCAAAGAGTAACAATACTGGAGAGAGTAAAGGAGTAGGCATGGGTGGTGCGGAGGAGGGATGTGGAAGGAAGTCTCTCATTTACTCGTATAGTATATAACTCAATCTAGAAGAAACATCTTTTGCAGGTTCGCAGCACATGGGCTTCTTAGACATAAAAGAGAGAGAGAGAAGGGGGGGGCATATAGAATTTGAGGAGAGTAAGATGGCAGAAAGTTGGAGCTAGAGAGTAAGATGGCAGAAAGTTGGAGCTACGATGGCAGATCTGCAAAAGGTTAGTTAATTAGTAGAAAAAAAATATTATGTAGAGTAAAACGAATGGATCACAGGAAAGAAAGTGCATGAAAAAAAGGGAAAGATAAAGTACGAAGTGCATGCACAAATGAGCGTTAAGAACTGATATAAAACTCCTCACCAAAGCATCACAAGTCCATAAGAACACAAGCAGCGCCAGATGTACCGGGGGGAGGGGGAGGAAGTGGGGGGCAGGGGCAGTGGATCATATTGTAGTTATATGACCCAACTTCCCTCATTAAAAACTTTTGTCCCTCCTGGGAAAGAAATCTTGCAGATAAAAATGCACGTAATTTATGGTTGTGGTGAGGTGATTTACAGTGGCGCTACTGAGGGTGGTGAGGTGATTTACAGTGGCACTACTTAGGGTGGTGAGGTGATTTACAGCGGCACTACTTAGGGTGGTGAGGTAATTTACAATGGCGCTACTTAGGGTGGTGAGGTGATTTACAGTGGCGCTACTTAGGGTGGTGGTGAGGTGATTTACAGTGGCACTACTTAGGGTGGTGAGGTGATTTACAGTGGCGCTACTTAGGGTGGTGAGGTGATTTACAGTGGCGCTACTTAGGGTGGTGAGGTGATTTACAGTGGCGCTTCTAAGGATGGTGGTGAGGTGATTTACAGTGACACTGCTTAGGGTTGTGAGGTGATTTACAGTGGCGCTACTTAAGGTGGTGGTGAGGTGATTTACAGTGACACTACTTAGGGTGGTGCGGTGATTTACAGTGGCGCTACTTAAGGTGGTGGTGAGGTGATTTACAGTGGCACTACTTAGGGTGGTGAGGTGATTTACAGTGGCGCTACTTAGGGTGGTGAGGTGATTTACAGTGGCACTACTTAGGGTGGTGAGGTGATTTACAGTGGCACTACTTAGGGTGGTGAGGTGATTTACAGTGGCACTACTTAGGGTGGTGAGGTGATTTACAGTGGCACTACTTAGGGTGGTGAGGTGATTTACAGTGGCACTACTTAGGGTGGTGAGGTGATTTACAGTGGCACTACTTAGGGTGGTGAGGTGATTTACAGTGGCACTACTTAGGGTGGTGAGGTGATTTACAGTGGCACTACTTAGGGTGGTGAGGTGATTTACAGTGGCACTACTTAGGGTGGTGGTGGTTGGCCAGTGGCTGATTGAACAATGATATTGGCCAGTCTTTTTATACATCCAACTCTGGACACTGGCTAGGGAGCCTGTTCTCGAGTCATAGTAATCTACCTACGACAAGCCAACAGAAGGCTTACCCTCTGTAGCTCTAACTCGCCATCTGGCATTTGGATCTAAGCTGGTGATACATAATATATACCGTATACAGTATACCATATTATGGCCTGCACATATTAGGTATTGGTAGAGGTGTCCGATGCCTCCAGTACGTGTGTTCAGGTGTAACACACGGTATATTCAGCTGTGTTGTTAGCAGTGGTGGATTTGTGGCAGAATATTGGAGTGGGTGGCAGGCACATTCTCTCTCTCTCTCTCTCTCTCTCTCTCTCTCTCTCTCTTTCCCCTCCCCTTCTTCCGACTTCCTCCCTCCTTCCTGTCTTTTGTCTTTAGTCCCTTGTCATTTCCTGCTCACTTCTTCCTTCCCCTTGTGATTCCTGAACATCTCTACCACACACACACACACACACACACACACACACACACACACACACACACACACACACACACACACACACACACACACACACACACACACACACACACACACACACACACACACACACACACACACACACACACACACACACACACACACACACACACACACACACACACACACACACACACACACACACACACACACACACACACACACACACACACACACACACACACACACACACACACACACACACACACACACACACACACACACACACACACACACACACACACACACACACACACACACACACACACACACACACACACACACACACACACACACACACACACACACACACACACACACACACACACACACACACACACACACACACACACACACACACACACACACACACACACACACACACACACACTATGCATAGTAATGCAGCAAAGTTTTAGTGGCCAACAACTGGAACGCTGACTTGAGTTTTGGGAATCCATGAAATTAGATTCTGTGTTTGTGTTTCTTTTCGTATTCGTTCTCTTCCCTTCCATTTACCTATTCTTTTCACCCTCTGCCTCTTCCCTTCCATTTACCTATTCTTTTCACCCTCTGCCTCTTCCCTTCCATTTACCTATTCTTTTCACCCTCTGCCTCTTCCCTTCCATTTACCTATTCTTTTCACCCTCTGCCTCTTCCCTTCCATTTACCTATTCTTTTCACCCTCTGCCTCTTCCCTTCCATTTACCTATTCTTTCACCCTACCTCTTCCCTCTTCTTCTTTTCTATTCCCCTCCCCCGCTTCACTGACGGAGGCCTCACAGCGAGAAATTGAATCAGAATATTTTTCTTCCTTCTATGATATTCCAAAAGTTGAATTTTAACCATCTCCTCTGCTGTCACATTTCTGTATATTAGCTAAAAGAATATTCCTATATACTATGCCACTACTAATTATATTAAAGTAATATTCGTTAAGAAAAAGTAAGAAACAAGATTTCTGTTAAGCGTAGCTGTCATGTCATAAGCTGTTTTACTCCTTGCAACAAGTAACAAAAGCTTGATGTTGAACCCTCTGAGTAATAACAGCCTCACTTAGTTTAACAAGAATGACATGCCGTTGCCATAATAAACATCATAAGTGAGGAAACAGCTGCCAGAGGGTTACCATTGCCCCCTGACTGGACTTTGGTAATGAGGAAACACTATAAGGTACTCAGTTATTTGCAGACTACGCACCCACTTACTTGTGACTGCTGCAGCAAAACACTGAAATATGCAGGCAAGGAATAGTATGACCTGAAGATGTCCAGAACAACAGTAGGAGTGTGGTGGGATATCGTCCCATATCCCTTGTATTATATTGCTAATTAGAGGAAAGTTATTCTTACATACTGCAGTTGTGATAATTAAGAGGATACCCCACAGTGTTTCGTCATGTTTTTCATATATTACTC
>NC_136995.1:18252283-18262283 GCF_032717465.1 Coenobita brevimanus
TACTGTATTTCATTTTCCCTCTCACGCCACTCCACTCCCAACACCTCTTTCTTTCCCCTCCCCTTGTCTCAGGTAGAACAGAATACGTATATCACTGAACTGGGGAGTCTGAAGCTGTTTATATGTTTTTCAGAATGATCCTCCTTTCATTAGTATCATTTTCACTTTCATTCCTACAGTATTTCTGTCTTTTTACTCATTCATCTTTATTGCCTTTCTTCTTCCCTCCCCTATTTTAACTTTCTCACGTTGACTCTATGTTCACCTTCCCCATCTTTCTTTCATCCCCCCTCCATCCCCTCTCCCATACTGTGAGTGAAGTGAGTAATCCTTGTAATCCTCAAGTGTCAAAGCTACAGTTGAAATTAATCCCTTCAAGTCCACCACGGATGACCTCACTCTCTCCAGCTTCTGCCTTACCTTCTCCCTCCCTTAATCTCCTTCCTTTCCATCACATACCTGTGATCTGTAACTTTTTCCATCCTCAAACGAATCCTTTAATATTCTTTCACTCAGATCCTCTCTCTCTCTCTCTCTCTCTCTCTCTCTCTCTCTCTCTCTCTGGTAACTTTCAAGATAGCCTTTATCCCCTTCATTAAAACAAATTCCTTTCTGCAAGCATTACAAGGCACCAAGTCTGTGAGGGCAGTGCGTGTTGATTTTGTTGTTATTCTATTCCACCTACCGTCAAACGATTATATCCAGTAGCTTAAATGAATTGCAATGGGGAGTGAACTGATGGGGGAAGAGTTATAAATATTTAAGAGGTGTAATGTGTAAGTATGAGTGTATGGGAGGTAACAGAAAGAACATTTAAGGATAAGGGTGACTGGAGAACCGAAGTATTTTTTGAAGAGCTGTTTGGCTGGGAAGCGTACAAACCCATACTAGATACTAGGGTGACATGGAGGCGATTTATTTGTGGCTACCCCTTACTGGATTAAGGCGTCTGGCTATAGATACACAGCTAGATGAGATATTTGGTGGAGGAAATTAAGAAAAAAAAAAAAAGATAAAGTAAGCATAATAGTTGGTGTAAGGTGATAAATGAGAAATGTGAGCATATCTTCTGTGTTACTGTTTATTTTTCCTCCTTCCTCCAATGTTGTCTCCTCTACCACCCCTTACACCGTCGCAGTACCATTTATCCTTTAGTAACTTTTAATTCTTTCGTCATACATTCGCCTTTCCCCTCCTCCCCTTCCAAATTTTTACATCTATCGAATATCATCTTCCGGGGGATTTATCTATTTTTACTATGATTTCATTTTTCCTTCATTCTCTTTTCTTCTCTCCTCCCGTTCCTCCGCATTTCTTTTCTCCCTCCCTCCGTCATGCTCCTCTCTTATTCCCCTCTCCTCCTTCACTCTTTTTTCAGACCTCTTACACTTGTTTCTCTCTCCCCTTTTCTCAGTCTTCTCTATTTCTCTCTTGTCTCTTGCTCCCCTCTCATTTTTTCCTCTCTTTGCTTTATTACATTCTGTTTTTCCTATCCCTTTACATTCCTGTCGTTATTTCTCTCCCACACACTCTCTTTACTTTTTCCCTAATCGTAATATCTCTCTTCACCTCTCGCTGTCTTCTCTCTCTCTTTTCTCCTCTTCCACCCACACGTTTTTGTTTCTATCAGATATCGTTCTCCCTAAACCTATACTTTTCTCTTACTTGGTGTTATTTCTTTCTTCATATAATATCGTTTTCTCTCCTCCCTAACTCCCTTTTTCCTGTCCTCTCACATTTTCCCCTCTGTCTTCTGCCACCTCCCTCATTCTCACTAACCCTAATCCTTCCAAACATTGAATGCCTTAAAACTTTTCCTCCCATCCCTTCCTCTTTCTGTCACTTTTCCAGCTTTCTCTCTCCAAGTTTTCCTCCTCACCCTTTTCCCTTATTTCCCAATCTCTCTCTCTCTCTCTCTCTCTCTCTCTCTCTCTCTCTCTCTCTCTCTCTCTCTCTCTCTCTCTCTCATTATTCCCCTCCAGACCCTACCCCATTCCCCCCTCCCTTCCCTTTTCATTTCCCTCTCTTCCGTCCTCTCCGTTTCAGTTTCCTTGCTTCTCACATTTCAGTCTACCTGTCTGTCTACCTGTTTTATTTACCTTTCTGCGTCTGTATTCAGTCTCCCCATCTGTCTACAGTGTTTATCTACTCTCCGACTGGAATATGAAATGTATTACACATTCTTCATTCAACTCGTATGTAGTATGGTTTCATGTCATCCAAGTGTGTGTGATATAACGCAAACGTAAATTATACAGAGCGCCCTTCTCTCATATACGTGTATTGTAATTCACGTGGATACCTGCTTGGATTTTTCTCTCTCTCTTTTTTACCAGTGGTGGTTCCTGGCTGACGAGTTAATCTGGCCTGTTTTATTATTCCGTTTGAATCATTCGCTTGGGTAATTTCCCAGGTGGCTGGATGAAAAAGAATCAGGGATTACCATGTGCAAGCTGTTGTATTAATTTGATTTCTAGAATAATTTCAGTTTCAGAATAAAATGCTGAACATTGGTAGAGCTGTGTGCTTTTCCCACCACAGTGTAGATACAGCCCACTGACCCTGCCTCGTGACTTCCATTTTTCACGGACTGTTTTCATAACTGAATCCTTCGTTTTTGCCTCATCCTTAACTACTCTGCGAAGTTTTGTGCAAATTGGATATAACTTCAAATTGACCTTGCTAGGTTTTTGACATATCCATTTGACCTTGGCTTTTGACCTATTGTTCTCAAATACTGAGGGTTTACTCCTTGGCCGTCTCAACTCTTCCACCAAGTTTGGTTAAAATCGGATAAAGACTGAGTTTTTTCTTCGCGCGGGCAGTTCATAAACTTAATCAGTTCTGTCGCACGTTTTGTATTTTAAACTGTTAATGTTTACGGTTTTTGCTTCCTGTTATTTATTTGTATACCGTATGTGTAATTGCCTCCAATGGACATAATCTTTCTGGCACATACCTTTTTCTTTTTGTTTCCTGGCCTCTTTTTTTCTTTCTTTAATTCCATGTTATCATTCCTTACCACAAATATTTCCTTCCGTCAACTTTCATACCTAATAGTAAATGTCTCTTTTTCCCTTTTCCACCCTATCACACTTCTTTACCATCCCATCCCATTATTATTCGTGATTTATTTCATGGTCTCAAGAGAAGCCTCGTTTCTGTCTTGGCTCCCATCCCAGCTTCCCCCCTCCACCACCTACATCCCTTACCCCCTTCTTCTTCCAACACTCTTCCTCACCCCCTCTCTCCTTCTACCCCACCCCCAACCCCCTCCTTACGCACCCCTTCGCTCCCTCACCGTCTCTCTTCCTCCTCCCCTCCCACCCTCATTCCCTTCTTCCCTCAACACCCATCCTCACCTCCTCTCTCCCTCATCTCCTCCCCCAACCCCCTCCTTCCTCATCCCCTCTCTCCCTCATCCCCTCCCCAACCCCCTCCTTCCTCATCCCCTCTCTCCCCCATCCCCTCCCCAACCCCCCTCCTTCCTCATCCCCTCTCTCCTTTATCCCCTCCCCACCCCCTCCTTTCTCACCCCTTCCTCCTTCACCATCTCTCTCTCATCCCCTCCCTCCCTCACCATCTCTCTCTCATCCCCTCCCTCCCTCTCCCTCTTCCGCTCCTTCCTCTTCCGCTCCAAAAAGCCGCTGGATATCCCCTTTTTCCCTCCATAAACTTTTTATGTCCCCATCCTTCTCCATACTCCCACCCTTCCTAGACACACTAAAGCTCCTTATAAAATCCCTTAAGGAAACTCCAGACGTCCTGCCAACCTTTTTGTATATTACTTTTAGCCTGTAGGGAGAGGGACGCCTTCAAGTGGTAGCACTGATAGAATTGAGCGAGCCGTCTGCATGGTTATACAAACGTCCTTAAACTCCTTCTGTTCCCTGAAAGGAGGATGTAGAGTTGCAGGATATGGGTTACTTCTGCTGTCAGTCCAAAGGATTCACGTTTCAGATGAACCTGGGGCTACAAACACAACAAAACATCAACAACAACAATAGTTACTACTACTACTACTACCAAATAATAATAATAATAATTAATAATAATAATAATAATACAAATAATAATCCCCAGGGAAGAATATCAAGAACCTTTGTGATGTAACAGAAAACAGGAGCAAAAGCAAGAGACCGAGAAGGGGAAAAACCGGATGTATGGGAAAAAAAAAAGTGAGGGAAAGAGGTAAAGCAAAAATCAGTATATATACTAAATGAAGATGGAGTAGAAGATAGTTATATTATGAAAAGGTGAAATAATACGGAACAAGGAAAAGATATAAAGACAAGCCTGAAGATAGTATGGCGTAGGTAGAGCTAGAAAGTAGAGTATAAAAGAGATATACCGCCGGTACGCCAATTTACACATGTGAGAGGTGCTGACGTGGAACCAACACGTTGTGCTGATGTTCACCCTGAGTGAAACAGCTGCGGCGTCCACCCAGGAGTCAAATTTCCTCATATTTTCCCTGCACCAAGCCGTGGGAGGGGGCCCTGCTCCATCCGTGGGTAGGAGTTGCCAACCACAAAGGGGCGCCGGAGCCCTACGCGGTGTAAATATTGTATTGTACCTGTTGAAAGGTCCTGTAATAGACGGTCTGCTGGGCCAGACGGTCCTAGGTTAAGCAACAACAACAGTATTGAACACACACACACACACACACACACACACACACACACACACACACACACGCACGCACGCACGCACACGCGCGCGCACGCGCGCGCGCGGGGGGGGGGAGGGCTAAGTTGGTAGATGGGGAAACACATCATCCAGTCACATGAAGCACATTTACCTTCAAGAGACTCTATATTTAGCGACAAACCAAGTCGTTTCTTATATCCCAGGGAACCATTTACTACGTGGGGTGGTAATCACATACAAACTAGTCGCCTGGTCGTCCAGTGGGCTAAGGCGCTTCAGCCAGATGTGGACCATAAACGTTTACTTGAGAGAGAGAGAGAGAGAGAGAGAGAGAGAGAGAGAGAGAGAGCGTAATTAATTCTATGCCTCACCTGTTCCCCAAAATGTATAAATTAATCGCCAGTAGATTTGGTTGGGTAATTGTCCACCACTGGCTGATGTGGGTCTCTCTCTCTCTCTCTCTCCTATTTCCCTCTCCCTCTTTTATTTCCTTCTTCATTCCGTACATTCTGGTTTAATTCCCCCCCCTTCTCTCTCTCTCTCTCTCTCTCTCTCTCTCTCTCTCTCTCTCTCTCTCTCTCTCTCTCTCTTTCCTTTCCTTTCCTCCCCTTCTTCCGCCTGGTGCCAGCAAGGAGCCATCAAATCTTCTTAAACAACCTTCCCTGGCGAGAGGGGCCCATATACTGCCAGTTCCTTCATTCTTTAGTTTTCATTTTTACTTTTCTATATATTTTTGGTTTTTATTTTAATGTTTTTCCTTTCGTTTTTTATTTTCATCATTTTATTCCATCAACTTTCCTCAACTTAATTCATTTGCTTTTTGTTTTTTCCATTTACTTTCATCTGATGAGGTCTAACATTCTTGATCTTTCTCTCTTTTTCCATATAGTTTTTGTTTATCTCTTATGCCATCAAATTTTCTCAGTTGAATCTATTTTTTCCCCTCTCTCCCTTGTCTGTCTTCCTCCTGACTAACATTCCTTATCGTCCTTTCACAATTATCTCTTCCAACTGCCCTTTCTTTTTCCTCAACTTTTCACAACATCGTCTGCTTGTCTTTCATCCTTCTGTGTCCTCTTGCAGATCGCTCGCATTATCCTCACACCCTTGTTTCTTTGATTCAGGTATCTTTTTTTTTTCCCTACATTCTGGTTCTTATTCGTTTATTAACCCCTGAAATGCCTTGACGTTCGATGTAGAATATTTCTGCTACTTTAGGTGAGGACACGAATCTCGTATTCAAATTCTAAGCTAGCCATCTATCTCTCTCTTTTATCACGGACCTGTTTGTAACCTGAAGCCTAAGTCGTGAAAGAGGTGGCCACAAAAGAATCGCCTACATATCATTCTGTCCTTCTCTGTCAGGCTCCCTCCAACACCCCCCCCCCCTCACTCATATATCTCCACCCCATCCTTCCATCCCATCCTTGGTCTCCCCGTTCCCTTCTCCCCAAGCTGAATATCATAATACTGTAGAGATTAATTCACACTTTCACTCCACACTATATCTATTTATTCTCTCTCTCTCTCTCTCTCTCTCTCTCTCTCTCTCTCTCTCTCTCTCTCTCTCTCTCTCTCTCTCTCTCTCAGCATGCCAAGTTTAGCGTGGGTGGTCCGGATTGTAAGAGAAGGTGGGGAAGGCAAACAATGCAGAAATAATAATTTGCTTTAGGGTGTGGCCAGGCCTTGCCAGGGGAATAGGCGAATTGGAGAATATTCGGCAGAAGGAAAACGTGTACTTTCTCCATGTTCCTGGGTCCTGTCTTACACCATCTTAGGTGAATGTAAGAATTAGGGTGGTGGTGGTGGTAGTGATGGTGGTGGTGGTGATGATGATGATGATGATGATTATGATGAAGAAACTAATGTGTGATGAAAATAAAACATACATAAATATATATATATATATATATATATATATATATATATATATTGCCAGACGCCTCAATCCCGTTCGGGGTGGCCACAAACAAATCGCCTCCAAGTCGCCCTGTCCCCCTCCATTTCACTGCCCCGCTCCCAACTCACACCCCCCTCTCTCATATACCTCTCCACCCCATCCCTCCATCTCATCCTCGGCCTCCCCCTCACTCTTCCCCCCTCCATCTCACTCACATACACTCTCTTCGTCAGTCTTTCACCCTCCATCCTCTCCACATGGCCAAACCACCTCAGTATATTCCTATCACATCCACATCCACACCACAACGCTCCTTTATATTCTCATTTGTCAGCCTGTCTCTCCATGTGACTCCACAGGCTCCTCTTAAATAACTCATTTCCACTGCTCTCACTCTTGACTTGTGTCCTTCCAGCTACGTCCAAGCTTCACTTCCATACGTTAGAGTTGGTATCACAGTACTGTCATGTAGTAACTTTTTCACTTCCATGCTCACGTCCCTGCTTCTTATCACTGCTTTCAAGGAACCAGCAACTTTTCTTCCCTGCTGTACCCTTTCAAGCACTTCACCCTCCAAACCTCCATCCTTAAGCATCACACTACCCAAGTACATAAACGTACTCACATTTTCCAATTCCTCACCATCCAGCCTCGCTGTACATTCACTGACTTCACCTCTCTCAAAGACCATCACTTTACTCTTCCCTACATTCACCGTTAGATTCCGTTTCTTACACACACTCCCAAACCCATCCACCAAGCCTTGCAGCTCTCCTTCGTCTTCACTCAACAACACAGTATCATCTGCAAACAACAGTACAGGGAGTTTCCAAACACTACCCTCTCTCACCAGGGCCACTCCAACATCCACAACCCTACCTTGTACCTCTTTTATTACTCCATCCATGTACAGATTGAACAACCATGGAGACATGACACATCCCTGTTTCAACCCAACCTTCAAAGAGAAAAATTCACTCAGTTCATCATCCACACGCACTGCAGCCTTAGCACCATCATACATACTCTTCACAGCATTCAACAACTTCCCATCTACTCCATATATTCTTAATACTTTCCACAATCCTTGTCTATCCACCCTGTCATATGCTTTCTCCAAATCCATGAAAGCCTCATACAACTTCTTTCCCTTCTCTAGAAACTTTTCCACTAAAGATCTAAGAATGAATATCTGATCTACACAACCTCTCCCCATTCTAAAGCCTCCCTGTTCTTCTCCAACTAATTCCTCTGTTCTTTCTCTAACTCTGTCAATAAGTATCCTACCATACACTTTTCCTATTATACTAAGAAAACAGATGCCCCTATGATTACCACACACTTCTTTTTCCCCTTTTCCTTTGTACAAGGGAATAATTATACCTGACTTCCAATCCTCCGGGACTCTACCTTCCTCCCAGGCCAATCTGCACATTTTCCACATCCATTCTACTACTATCTCTCCCCCATACTTCAGCATTTCACCACACACTCCATCAATTCCTGGGGCTTTCCCCAATTTAACTTTCTTCATTGCTTCCACAACTTCTATCCTACTGATTTCTTCCTGTCTTCTCACCTCCCTCCTCCTCCCAGCCATTCCCCAGCCACTTATACTTGCATTACTTCCATCCTCTATGTTCAACAATTCCTTGAAGTGTTCTCTCCATCTGCTCACTTTTTCTCCCTTCTCCACTAGTAATCTACAATTTTTATCTTTCACTCCCCTGCTAACTTCACTTCTACCCTGTCTTACTCTTTTCACCTCTTTCCAGAACATTTTCTTACAGTCCCTCCACTTTACACTCAAGTTCCTTCCAAATTCCTCAACCGCTCTCTTCTTACTCTCTCTTACTAATCTTTTAACCTCTCTCTTTCTTTCTACATATAACTGTCTCTTCCGCCTCTCAACTTCTTCCACGCCCCTATTTCTCATCCATTCATTGTATGCTTCTTCTTTTGTGCCACAGCCTGTCTTACCTCTTCATTCCACCACGTTGTTCCTTGCATACCCCTTCGTCTTCTCTTCATCCCACACACCACATCACATGCTGCACATATTTCTTCGGTAAATATCCTGCACACACCTTCCACGTCCCCCATCTGCTCCAGTTCATACTTGCCCAATCGTTCCTTCACTTCTCTCTTATACTCTGCCTTTTTCTCATCCTCTTGTAACCTTTCCACACTCCTTACAAATACTCCTTCTTCCCGTCCCTCCCTTCTTCTATTTCTTCATCCTAATTGGACCTTGATTCTGGCCACCACCAAGTAATGTTCAGAAAGTCCACTCCCCCAACCTCTATAAGCTCTTGCATCCATTACACATCTTTGCAATCCTTTCATCCACACACACATAATCAATCATTGCCCTCCTTTCATTCAGTTCACCACCCACCCTTCTCATCACTCGCCATGTATACCTGTGGATCATCTTGTGTCTGAAGAGGGTATTGGCTATTAGCAACCCCCTCCCAGCACCAATGTCCACGAACGCACTGCCATTCTCATCTATCTCAGCAGACACACCCCACTCACCAACTATTCCATCCACCTTCACATTCCCTACTTTACCATTCATATCACCGATCAAAAACACTCTCTCATTCCTTCCAAACTTTTCCATGCACACTTCCACATTTGTCCAGAACTCTTCTCTCACTCTGCTTGCACGATCTTGCTTGGCGCATACACACACACAATCGCCCACATTTTTATTCCAACTTTCAAGCTTACCCACACAATCCTTGACCCAACTGATCCATACTCTCTTATGCTCTTCTTCCATCTTTTACTCACAACTATACATACTCCTTCTTTTGCCCTCTCATTCTCACCTACTCCTGCACATATACCCCATCCATACTCCCATTCTCTCACACTTTCTCCTCTCCATTTCGTTTCAGTTATTCCGCATACATCAACTTTCGCACCCTCAAGCACCTGGACAATCTCTCTGTCTTTCACCTCATCATTCGCTCCCCTTACATTCCACGTTCCGATAACCATGTCCTTTGTCCGGTCCTTGGTCGTCATCTTTTGGTCAGTCCTTGTCCGAGGCTTATTGTTTGTCTTTTTAGTTAGTTGTTTTCCGGGGAGGGGCACTAACCCTCCGCCAACCCTTTTAGTCGCCTTTTACGACAAGCAGGGATACTTGGGGAGTATTCTTGAAAAAAAAAAAAAAAACTATCCCCATGGGGGTAGAAAACCAAAAAAAGGCCTGAGTTCCATAAATAAAAGTCACCAACCCCAAAATCTGTCATCCGAAATTCTCAAACCTCCCTCAGATTTCTAACTCTTTTTCTCTCTTGTCATTGTCGCTTCCTTTACGTTTCCCTCCAGATTCCAGCTTTCTTCTAAAACATTCTGTCTCCATCCTTTATACTCCTTACCTTTCCTTCACACCACAGATCCCCCTCCCCCCCGCACACACACACACACACACACACA
>NC_136995.1:18267283-18352283 GCF_032717465.1 Coenobita brevimanus
CCAGTAGTTAACTTTAAGGATTGCTCAAGCAGTAATGATGATAATGATGATGATGATGATGATGATATTACCAGTAGTTAATTAAGATCTCAAGCAGTATTGATAATAATGATGCTGATGCTGATATTATCAGTATTATTTAGGGAAGATCTCAAGCCGTAAAGAAATTCTTGGCAGTCTCTCTTCATCATTACGGTACAATGACGGATTTTTATATTATATGCTTCCCACTGATTCTTTATCTCGTTCATCTTTGTAGGGGATACCTCATAATTAATGTGTTAATATTCTTACTTGATCCCATTATAATTAACTTCATTCTCTCCGCTACTTAATCACATGCTAGTTAACACTATTACCATTCCTGGGAACTGGAAGCAGGGCAATGAAATGACCGGGGACAGGGCGACATGGAGACGATTTGTTTGTGGCCACCCCTTACGAGATTAAGGCGTCTGGCAATAGGTAGATAGACCTTTCCTGGCACTCATCAACAAGAAGGTGTATACAGGTTTGTTTGTTTGTTTTTTTCTCTCTTTTTTCTTTATTTTTTATTTTTTGCGCGATACTAAGAGGCAGTCGTAGTGAGATTTACGTCCATATAACATGTGCTTGAAGGTACGTTTTATGAGTCATATTTACTTCCTTTACTGACAGTCGTGAAAGCATCCGGAAATCACAGTTAAGAGATACAACGAGGGGAGAAATTATGGTCTCATGCTTAGCGAACTGGATAGCACAAATTTTCTCTCTCTCTCTCTCTCTCTCTCTCTCTCTCTCTCTCTCTCTCTCTCTCTCTCTCTCTCAAAGAAAAGGGAATTAGCTGGGTTACTCTCTCCTGACAGAAAATTGCCAGCTCTCCATATCGAATGCTAAGTTGCCACGGGAGGAGTACTGTTTATTAAATACGTTGTTATCTATGGTATCAGATAAAGGGAGGTCACAAATCTCTTCACATTCTCTCCTTCAGTATCTTATTTTCCTTCCCATTGTTTCACCTTCCTGCTCACAACTCTTCCATTTAGTCATATTCCCTCAATCTTTTTTTTTTGTGTGTGTGTGTGTGCTTTTCCGTCTCTTTATTTTCCTTGTTTATCATCGCCTCTTTTACTCGTCTTTTTTTCTCCCTACTTCCCTGTCTCTCTTGTCATTTCCCTCTTAACGTTTCTTTTCTCTTCCTCCTGTCTCTTCCCTGCCCCTTCCCTCTCGTGGTCTCCCTTTTATAAGTCTGTCTGCTTCTTGATGGTGACCGAAATCCAGTGAGAAATGCTGCACCTGATTAGCATTTTCCAGAATTCTTCGCGTCCCACTCACCTTGTCTCGTCCCATCACTCCCTCACCCATACTCATTTGTATTCACCTCGTGTAGCTGGGACAGGGGAGGGGCCGGGGGAAAGGCAGGGTGATGATTGAAGAATGGGTGAAGATGAAGGAGAGAGGAAAAAGAGTTGAAACAGTGAAGGATGGGAGGAGGAGATGGGAGAGGAATACAGAAGTGAGAAAAGAAGAGAAGAGAAAGGAGAAGAGGTGAGAAGGGAAGAGAGAAGAGAATGGCTGATGACAGGAGGAGGACTGGAGAAGTGATAGTAGGATGAAATAGTTAAGATGGAGGAGGGGAAAAAGATGAGTTGTGAAGGAGTAAAGGGTAACTGAATGGGCGAGGAAAATGGGAGAAGAATAAAGAATAACTGATAATTGCAAGAGGGGAGAAGGAGAAGGGAAGAAGGTGGAACAGTAAGGAGAAAAGGGATGTGAAGATGGGGGAGGGAGATGAGAAAGAAACAGAGAAGAGATGATGATGATGATGATGATGATGGTGATGATAATGATACAGATAGAGCTGAAAAAATTTTGGGCGAAGGAGAATGTAAAACCTGAATGGCAGAAACGAGAGGGAGGAAGGGAGGAAGAAAGAAAAGGTGAATAAGCAAGGAGGAAGGGGAGAAAGTGAAGATTAAATGAAGGAATGAGGAATGAGGTGGTTTGGTCGAGGGGATGGACAATGTAAAGGATGAGAGTGAAAGAGACTGAGAGAGATAATCATAGACAGACAGATAGATAGATGGAGAGAGAGAGAGAGAGAGAGAGAGAGAGAGAGACTTTCTAATCCCATGAGAATATTACTGTACCCGGTGAACTTCTACAAACGAGTACAAGCAGCAGAAAACCTAACGGTTCTTTCGAGGCTAGTTGTTGCAAAGAGGAAAATAACTATAAGGCGAAGATAAGGTTAGTAAAGCAAGCAGTCCTTCCCCTCCACTCACCAAACCGTCCAGTCCAAAGCGGTAATTTATGCTGTAGTGTTTGACTTACTGGGTGTGGCAAGAAGCAAGCGAAGATGGTGAGAGGGATAAGAGATCGAAGAGGGAAGGGAAAGAGTATTGTACTGTCCGATCACAAAGGAGGGGAGAGGTTATTGTACCGTCTGATGAAGAGGGAAGGGAGAGGTTATTGTACTGTCTGATGTAGAGGGAAGGGAGAGGGTATTGTACTGTCTGATGTAGAGGGAAGGGAGAGGGTATTGTACTGTCTGATAAGAGGGAAGGGAGAGGGTATTGTACTGTCTGATAAGAGGGAAGGGAGAGGTTATAGTAATGTCTGATGGAGAGGGAAGGGAGAGGGTATTGTACTGTCTGACGAAGAGGGAAGGGAGAGGGTATTGTACTGTCTGATGAAGAGGGAAGGGAGAGGGTATTGTACTGTCTGATGAAGAGGGAAGGGAGAGGTTACGTGTTAAAAATAAAATAACAATAATAAATCCATCTTCACCATCATCAGCCAGTGTTTAGTCCGTTGCAAAATCAATCTCCAACAGCAATACAAAAAGGCAGATTACCCCAAAATGCGGGAGTGAAGTAAGCGTAGAAACCGAGAGCATGGTGGGACTGGGTGGGACGGAGATGAGTGGGATGGAGGAAGGAAAGGATCATCATAAATTACTGCCTGAAAAATAAAAGCAAAATTCCGCTATACGAGTAGAAGATTTACTGCACCAGTTTCGCTACTCTTTTACCGACAAGTTTTCCTTCTTGATGAGCAGCTGGTAATATATATTTTTTATTTTGTTTATGTTTCCTTAACTTTATGATAATCCAGGATGCTTTAAAACTGACGCTGAACATGACGGGTGGAAAATTAACGAAGAGCAGATAAGGTGATGGAGGCTGACCGTAGCAGAAACGTCAAGAGAATGTGTGTGTGTGTGTGTGTGTGTGTGTGTGTGTGTGTGTGTGTGTGTGTGTGTGTGTGTGCGCGCGCGCGCGCGCCTTAATCCTGTCGAACACTGTAACACAAGCCGTGAAAAAAGTATCTCAGTCAGTAATAATTTTCTCCTGCGTTAAACGGATACCGTGGCAGCTACTTCTAACCTGTTTATTTTTTTCCGTATTATACCTAACTGGTACTTTCTTATATATCCTTACCATCTCTTTAACACCAACACCGTGTATAAACACCACACAAGATAACATTAACGTGTCACTGCTTAAGCAAAACCAAGCTAGTCACGAAGCAGAAGTGACCCTCTAAACCCAACTGGAACACATCAATCATCTCAGCAACAAGGCAGCAAAAGTACAACCCAGCACAATAGGAACAGAACAACACCACATACATCACCTGGCCCTGTGCGTCCGTCAGGCAATATTAAGTAATAAAAGGGCAGGTGGACATTACAATCAATGACCACCTTCAGCCTCATATATCACTGCTTTAGGCACTGTCAGGCAGCCCCGCCCTCTTATATGTCTTGCCTCCCCACCTCTCTGCCATTCTCTTCCTTCTCTTCCCTCACTTCCTCCCCTCCCTCACTCCCAATACTTTCTTCCACCTAAAATCCTTCAATATATAGCCTTCCATTCCTATTTCTTACTTCCCTCCTTCGCTTCCCCTTCTACTCTCCTTTACTTTCCTTCCTTCTTTTCTTACTTCCCCTAGTAACACTCCTACTTTTCCTCCTCACTCTCTCTGCTTCTCTTCCTCCCTCCCTCCTGCACATTCCCTCTCACACTCCCCACTTTCCTTCCTCCCTCTCCACTCCCAATAGCCTCTCTCCCTCTTCAACCTCAGTATATCAGTGCGTTAGGTCCAATCAGCCCGCCCCGCCCTGCTGTATGTCTTATGCTTCCACTCCTTCCCCCTCAACCTCTCTTACACCCAACAGTCCCGCTCCCCTTTTCCATTCCTTCCCTCACTTCCATTACTCTTCCTCTCTGTTACCCTTCCTCTCCTTCCCCCACTCCCTTACTTTCCCTGCCACCCTCTCCATTCCCACTACCCTTCGTCATTCCTCACCTCCCTATCCTTCCCCATTCCCTCACTCTCCCTCCATCCTCTCCACTCTCACTACCCTACCTTAATTCCCACTCCTGCCTCCCGTTCCTTCACCTTCACCCTAATATAACACTGGTTCACCTGCCTTTCATCCCACCTCATCCTCCTGTGTGTCTTACCCCCTCCCCTCCCCACCCAACCACTCCCACACTACCACCATTACCTTTAAATTCTTTATCTTGGGTTCAGTAGGAAGAGAGGAGGAGCTGGACAGAGAAGTGGGAATGGCGGTAAAGGAATGGAGTACGGTATATTGCAGAAAGGAGTACAAAGGAGTACAAAGAAGAGCAAGCAGCAACAAACCCAATAGTCCTTTCGGGGCAGTTTGTTACAGAGAACACTGTGACTATGATATTTAATTCTTTGAGTTGAAGATAAGGATAGCAAAGCAAGAAGACTCCTTGGCTACCACTGAATACAGAAGATGCAAGATGACCTCACCCTCATCTCCTCATCACTGGCATTAACACCATCACGTGGATTAGTTAACAAAGCAGGTGGATTTGTATTATTGATGGCGCTCCTGTATCTGTACTAACCTTGCCTCACCCATCACCCAACAGTATTTGGACACAAACACTGTATCACTTCACTGCTTCACACAGAATGTATCATCACTTTGGGTCAAGATGAGGGAGAGTGAAATGAGGCTTAGTGTACTGAAGATATGTTAAAAGTGTGTGTGTGTGTGTGTATGTGTGTGTGTGTGTGTGTGTGTGTGTGTGTGTGTGTTTTCATACCAGATGGCAGGAACGCATTGAAGTTAATTTATTAATTTTTCATTGCCCACATTATTGTTGGTAACTTTATTAGTAAGATAACAGCGATTATATTAATTTGTGAGAGGTACGTGTATGTATTAATCACATACTATTTAACGTCATAAATATGCGTTGTTTTTACCTTATCGACCCACAGCATTATTAGCACACACTCATACGTCTAAGACAGCTTCTGTCACAACTGCAGTCAGCGTTTTGATAATCCAGAAACTCATCCAGGGATTACTGGGAGTTTGGAGCGTGTTGTGAAATTAGTTGCCAAGTAATCACTTTCAGCTCTGAGGATAATCCAAGAAGATACAGACAACGGTTACAGACATTTTTATAAATTATCACCTCCTTCAAGGTGTAGAAGACACGTGGTGCAGTACATTACAGGCCTGATGACCAACCTACTCATCATGGTGGCATTGTAGTACATAATGTGCAGACTTCCAGTCACCTCTTGGGTAGGCTATCTAACCCATGCGCATGAATGGCTAAACTGAGGCAACTTACGTGCTAATTACTGTTAATTTTGTGCGTGAGTTTACTTTCTAAGTATCATGATGATGTACAGTACATAGGTACCGTTTGACCCCACCCTCTTAACCACACACACTGGGTAAGTTTGAAAATAGCGGTCAGGTGTCAGTCTTTGTCATGTATAGTTGTCTACATAATTTCTCCCACCCAGTCTTCCCACTCGATGCCGATCCAGTAGTAGTTGTTTTTTGTAGCCCCAGGATTATCCAAAACGCGAACCCAGTAGACTGCAGACTGAGTTTGCTTTTCTCCTGCAGTCGTCATTGGTCCACTGGGGGAATAGGGAGGAGTTCAGGGACGTTTATGTAACCACTGAGCTGAGCCCTGCCATTATCAGTGCCACCACATGAAGGCGTCCCTCTTCAGAACATACTTCTCTCCACAGTCTTAAAGGAACATCATTTCTCATTGCCGTCACACCGGGTGTTACTGTCCGTACACCAGCCATCATCTTTTCCTCTTTATTGACACATACAGTTACTATAGCCAGTTTGTTTTTATCTCAGGGAACTTGGTCACTCACACAACTTGTTTAGTAAGTCACGGTTTCATGAAATTCAAGGAGCCATGGATATAACGGTAGCAGTAAATCTCCTTGGTTACTATACAAATCGGTGCTTTAGGCTAACTACGCTTTGCCATTTAAAAAGCTAAAATGAGATAGGGATATTTGTCAGATCAGAGTAAATGCCGAACACCTGGACCCACGTCACACCAAGTATTCCCAGCCTCCTTGATCTCCCTTAACCACACCAAACCACACTTCACTTACATCCATTTCCAGCTGAAGTGTACGCATGCAGTTTTAATTTCCTACCCCCATGGAGATGATAAATGTCTTACCACCAGCAGTCTTCCTACCTCAAGACAATATTTTATCAGTGCACAATGGTCTGGCGTTGGTGAAGGGTTAAGCCAAAAATAAATAAGTACCCAGAACTGTAACAATACGTAATGTGGTGGACAAAAACGCCATGTTGGACGAGACTGCAAGTAGGACGAGATAATGAAAGACTTTATTAGTAATTACCCGCCACTTAAACACGCACTGAAAATAAAAAGTAGATAATCTGAAGTTCTCGGAGAAAGAGGAGGGAAGACGAGACAGGGAGAGAGAGCAGGGAAAAGCAGTGGGTGATGGTCAAGGTGAAGGAGGAAGTTCAGAGGTTACATGAGCAGTGGGTGGAGGGAGGAAGTGTGACAGAGTGAGGATTAGGGAAGGGGGATCAGAGGGCAGGAGGAAGGTCAGGTCACAAGACGTAAAGGTGGTGATGTGGGAGGGAGGAAGAAGTAATGGTCAAGAGAGAGAAATATAAGGCGTGTGTGTGTGTGTGTGTGTGTGTGTGTGTGTGTGTGTGTGTGTGTGAGAGAGAGAGAGAGAGAGAGAGAGAGAGAGAGAGAGAGAGAGAGAGAGAGAGAGGGTAACTCAGGGTCCACTACGAATAAAGAAAAAGAATAGAGATTATTAAGAACAGGGAGGAGGTGAGGATTAAAGGACTGGAGGGAAGAATGGAGGGAAGGAGAAGGGGAAGCAAGGGTTAAGAGAGAACTATGGAGGAAGGAAACAGTGAAGAACAGGCCCTAGACTGCGTGTGAAGAAGGGAGAAGAAGGGGAAAAAAGAAGGAGGGAAGGAAAGAGGGGAGAGGAGGAGAGGTCAGAGAGGGGAGAGGGGTCAGTGAAGGAAGAAGAGGTCGCTGAGAGAAGAAGGGGAGGGGGCAGGTGAGGGGCAGAGGAAGGAGGGGAGAGAGGGGCAAGCGGGCGGGGGAGAAGTTAGTAAGGGAGGGGTAGGTCACTGATGGAAGGAGGGAGAGAGTGAGGGAAGGGAGAGGCCAGAGAGGGAGAAAGAGGTCAGTGAAGGAGCATCATCATCATCATCGTCGTCGTCGTCGTCGTCGTCGTCTTCGTCGTCACACTAAATTTAGCGCATGGACATTCCTACTCGCGTGCCCATAATTTTAAGTTAACATTTAATATAAGAAGAAAAAAAAATACTTCTTTGGACTAACATCTATAGTAAGCCACTTGCTCTTTTGAATGCTCAAAAAAATCATCAGTGCACTTCAAAATTAATTGGGATGGAGCAAGAAAAAGAGCACGGAAGGAGAGTGAAATGGAGGAAAATGAAAAGATGACTGGGTGAAGGTGAAAGGGGCGATCTGAGACTGGAAGGAGGAGGAGGAGGAGGAGAAGGAGAGAGAGAGAGAGAGTAAAGAAACCACAATAATAGTCGACTGAGGACAAAGGGCTTCACACAGGTGGGTTAATTAGCCGTACGTCAGGTAATCAGGCCTTAATTAACGTGGTGACAGTCACATTACTTATACCTCAACTCTTACCTTATAACTTGTTTTCATCGCTGTTATACCTTGTTCATTTAACTATACTCCTTTTACTCTAACTTGGCCTAAAACTGTTCCCTTGCCATCTTGATGCTTAGCCGTAACAAATGATTAGCACTAAAATATGATGCTAGTCACGAAACAGCGCTGTAGAGAGGGTGTAGAGCGGTTTTATTGTCTTTTCCTGCGCCAGAGGATCAAAAAATAAGCTGTAAAAAGATGAAAACCTGGGTAAAGGTGCAATAAAGGAACTATATGAGCAAAACTGCCCTCTCTCCCTCTTGAATGCAGAGGTGCCATAAGAGATTATTACTGGAATACGGTGGTAGTCACGAAGAAGTGCCATGATAAGAAGCACAGTCCTAGTATTGTCTAATTTGATACTGGACAACGGGAAATAGAGTGCAAAGGGACAAAGTTCTGCCAATTTAGGGCAAATGAACTGCTGTATAAATGATGGTTTACACTGACATCCCCACCACAATGACGTATTACCAGTATATATTTCCCTCTTTCATGTTTCTAGATAATTTAGTTAATGGTTACGGAATTATCTCTTTAATGGTCAATACAACTCCAGTATTCCGCTCATGTAAGACGATTTTGTTCTGAAAGTGACTCACTGAACCTAAGAGTGACCCTTACTGCACCGCATAACCTTACCCTTACCTCTATCCTTACCATGCCAGCCACCTCTCCTCAAGCCCTGTCCTTCCCCTCCTGTCCCTCTTCCTTCACCATTATTCTCTTCCCCCAGCCAGCCATCTCCCTTCTAACCCTATCCTTATCCTGCCCTTACTGCCACATCTCCTCTAATCCCATCCTTTCTTTACCATCCTCCCTCTACCTTCACCATTATCCCATTTCCCCTACCATCCATCTCCTTTCTAACCCTATCCTTCCCTTACTGGCCAATAAGCAAAGTGTTCCTGTATTTATGGCAGCAGGAAAGAGAAGAAGGGTACAATTGCCATCAAAACTCCTGTCGCCTTTCCCGCATTTCCCTTCATGGACTCGAAATCAGTATGATAAATCCACTGCAAATAAAACCGATGAATTTAGTATAGATTAGTTTCATCAGTGTCTGTTGCCAAGGACGTACCACACTGAATTGCTAAGACCGTGGAGAATGAAAAAGGTGTGGTGACAGAACTTTTTGTGCCGATTGTACGTAAGGGTAAAGATATGAGGTAAATTTACAGTATATATGGCTGAGTTGTGTAGGACGCTGCCATTTTGACTGGGCTGCCTGAGGGAGGATGGTTGTTTTTATATTGCAGTGCTTTTAATCCCTCTGCCTATCTATCTATCAGTGTATTTGTTGATGTCTATGTTTATCTACCTGTCTGTATATCAGTCTGTCTACTTTCTGTCTATCTACAGTATCCATTTATCGCCTGACGTAGTTGTGAAGCAGGAAAAGGCTTCCTGTATAATGGCTATCACACACACACACACACACACACACACACACACACTTATTACAATGCACCTCAAAACTGTGAATACGTCGTATTCTAACGCATTTAACCTAAAATAGTTTACAGTATATATAAAACATGTGAACACTATATGTGTCTATAACAGATACGGTATAGACAGACAGATAGGTAGATATATATGTAAGAGAGAGAGAGAGAGAGAGAGAGAAATACTGAAGCGATGCATATTCTCCTTCATGAATTTCCTGGCACAAGACAATAAATAGATAAACTGCATGTCCCTCGCTGGCCATCACACCTGTTGCTTCGGCACCTGAGGCTAGTGAGGGAAGAGGAGGGCAGAAGGTGGAAAATGGCTGGAAGGAAGATGGTAGTGATGAAGGGAGGAAGAGAGGAGAAAGGAGTACAAGTAAAAAGGCCATGAAGACAAGGAAACTGAAAGAGGAATGGATTGAGATATATATAGATTAACAGGTAGATAAATTAATAGATAGACGAATAGATAGAAAAGCAGGCAAATTGTCAGCCAGCCTGACAGACAGGTAGTATTTTATTTCATAAAAAAAACTATCTAGGTAAAGTTTTACATATTTTATGTTTGTATGTAAGTTTAACAAATTTGACTGAGGGCAATTATTTAATTAGCTCATTGTTGCTTCATTAACAAAAAGAATGCTTGATTTTATGGCATATTACCTACACTATACACATTGTTCAAGAGTGTTCTACTTCATTAATTGAAAACGGATTTTCATAAAACTAAGACATACAGTACTTACTTAAAATGGTGCAGGACTTAGATAGATAAATAGATTGATATATAGCTATATACAGAGAGAAAGAGAGTAGGGAACAGAAAAGAGGACAAAGGAAAACCGGCAGAACAAGAGCAAGAAATGTTTAATAAAGAGGGATAAAGAATAAATGAGCAACAGTCAGAAAGGAGAGGAGGGAAGGGGAGGGGAGGAGAGGGGAGGATTCATTGTGTTGGCGGTGGAGGTGGGAAGAAGGGGAGGGGAGGATTCATTGTGGTAGTGGTAGTGGTGGAGGGGGTGGGCAGAAGGGATGGGAAGGGACGAATTCAATGTGGTGGGTGGTGGTAGTGGAGAAGGTGGGATGAAGGGGAGGGAAGGGGAAGGGAGAATTCATTGCGGTGGTGGTGGTGGAGGAGGTGGGAAGGAGGAGAGAGGAGGGGAGGATTCATTGTGGTGGTGGTGGAAACGAGGGGAGGGGAGGGGAGGGGAGGGACGGATTCGTTGTGGGGGTGGTGGAAACGAGGGGAAGGGAGGGAAGAGGAGGGACGGATTCGTTGTAGGGGTAGTGGTGGAGGGGGTGGGAAGGAGGGGAGGGAAGGGGAGGATTCATCGTGATGGTGGTGGTGAAGGAGGTGGGAGGGAGGGGAGGGGAGGGGCGGATTCATTGTGGTGGTGGTGGAGATAGAGGGAAGGAGGGGGGGGGGTACATCGGCTCCGGAAACAAACAAGACACATGGTTCGTTACCCAGGGGTCCCGAGAGGCCTAAAACACACACACACACACACACACACACACACACACACACACACACACACACACACACACACACACACACACGAGGGAAGCAGATTATGACAATAAGGAAGGGAGGGCACGAATGAAGACGTGATTTGTTCTTGACGTCTAGTATAACAGTTTCATGAAGCTTTTTTTTTTTTTTTTCCACTTCCTACGTCTCTTTTTTCCCCTTTCTCTAAGTTCATTGCACTTTTACCCTCTCTCCTGATGCCCCTCCTCTCTTCCTCACTCCTACTCCGCCTCACCAAGCTGTCTGGCTGTAATTTTTGTTTTTGTTGTAATTTGTAAAGTGTACACACGCGCGGAAATTGAATTACCTAAAAAATATGTTCTAGGTAGCGGGCCCAGCAAAAATGTATTATGTATAAATTTTTTTTTCCACACTCCGCAGCCTCCGCGACTTGTTCATAGTGCACCCTTTTTCCAGGCGGATGATGGAGGAGGAGGGGAATGTAGAAGAAACTGTGGCCTGGCAATCCGGAGCGTCCCGGTACAGGAAACGTTTGGGGGTTAAGGGCTAACTATGCCATTGTTACGGACATTTTTGTGATATTTTCTTTTGATGTGAACCTCTAGTTTTCATAAAGTTGTATGCTTTGGACTGGCGATGCACCGCTTTGCTGTGCTTGTTAATATATCAAAATCCTCGAACGATCGTAAACACATAATGTTTATATTAATAATACTTGCGCACTTTCGTAACTAGATGAATAGCTCAGAAATGTAACTTATGTACAGTGTGCTCATAACTGGACTATGATTTATTAGTTTTCTTCAGCACAGTGAGAGAGAGAGAGAAAGAGAGCTTGTGTGTGTGTGTGTGTGTGTGTGTGTGTGTGTGTGTGTGTGTGTGTGTGTGTGTGTGTGTATAAAGATGTGTTTGTGCAGCCCTCGCTTATCTAAATTGATCTGAGCAAGACCTGGATGGTTGATGTTTACACGGGTCAGATGGATGGCAGGGAGGGGGGGGACAGGAGAGAATGAAGAGGAGAGAGAGGAGGAGACAAGGAAGAGGAGGGAGAGGGGAACGGCAAGGAGAGAGGAGGGAAGGGAGAAATGGGAGGAAGGGGGAGGTGGAGAGAAAGGAGAGAGGATGGGATGAGAGGGCAGGGGAGAAGGAATAGGAAGGGAGAGATGGAAAGAAAGGAGAGAGAATGGGGTGTGATGAGGGGAGTGAAGGAATAGGAGGGGGAGGTGGGGTACAAAAAGAGTGGATGGGAGTGAGAGAGGAAGGAGAGAAAGAAGAGGAGGAGGGAGGGGGAGTGCAAGGAGCTAGGATGGAGACTACGGAGGGGGTGGGAAAGGGAAGAGGCTGGGGGACTGGAGGGTAAGAAGTGAGGAAGGAGAGTGAGAAGGGAGGGAAGATGGAAGAAGAGGGCAGAGATGGAGAGTGGTAAGGGATGGGGAGAAGAAGAGGAGGAAGAAGTTGGTGGTAGATGGGGTGCAAGAAGAGAGGAGAAAGGGTGAGAGGAGAGAATAAAAGGTACGGTAGAAGAGGAGGGGGTCGGGAGATGAAGGTTGAAAGTAAGGAAAGAAGATGGAGGGTCGAAAGGAAAAGGGATAAGCATAGGGCATTGGGGAAAGGTGGATGAGATGAGTTTTGAGTGGAAAAAAAAAAATGTGAGACGGAACAAGACCTCAAAGACGTAATATGAGAGGAGTCATGAGGGAAGAGTGGGTGTAGAAGGGAGGGGGAAGGAATAGTGGAAGGAAACAGTGGAAAGGAAGGAGTGACTAAAAAGTGAATAAGGGTGCGGAAAGGATGGAGAGGGACGAGGGTGATGTAAGAAGAAGTATTATGATTGATGTTCAGGATGGTAAACAAAAAGATATATAGATAAATAGGAGTGAGGTGACTGGGATGATGAGAAGGAGGGGGAATGGAGGGGAGTACCAAATGGGCATTCAGTGAGAAGAAAAAAAACAGAATATAAAATTAGTATGACAAACGGAAGAGAGAGATGCAAGACTAATTACTCTAGGACGTGGGAAAGAGGAAAAGGGTAAGAGTAAAGGATAATGAAGTAGATGGAAGAAGAGAAGAGAAGAGAGAAGCATAACCATCTGAGGGCAAGGGTCAGCTTTTACAATTAATGTGATTAATGGTCCTAGTCCACCCACCACCACTACCATTACCACGACCACCAACACCATCATCATCATAATCATCACACGCATCTTCCTGGCTATCCCTACTCGTTCTCACTATCTTCGTCCATAAATAACTCCAGTGTAGGATACAAGACTCACGACTCTTTCCACGCTGGCCTCTTGAATGTTAGTATACTTTACTCCTCCTCCTCCTCCTCCTCCTCAAAGAATACTCGGTATTTCTTCTTATATTACCTTATCTTCACCTTATCTACCCTATCCCCCACAAACACATACAGTACACATCCCACAAATCCCACCACACCCACATCGGACACAGCCTAGCTTGTAAAGAAGAAAGAACAGGTTTGGATCACTATCTTCACTCTTGTTGTTATCGTTCATCCTTCTCGGTGAGCGTATATTATTCCTTATCCCTCTCGCCGTCTGCATTTGTTCTACCTTCCTGCCTTCTTCTTTTCCCTCACTGACTCTCCTTTCTCCACATGCCAAGCCCGTTCTCATCAGTTTCTGTCTGTCTGTGATTTTCTGCTGTTCCTTGTAAAATGTTGTGATGCTTCCATTAAGTATTTTTACAGCTCCCTCCCTTACATCCACTTTGCAGTCCCCTTTTTCAACACACATCTTCAGTCCACCACTCTCATCACCACCACCCTCCTCCACCCACTCACACCCACTTCACCACTCTTCTCCACCCACCTCCACCTAATCACACATTATCGTCTCATCACCTCCCCCCTACTTACCCTCTCCATCCTTCTGCAAAACCACCACCTTCCCTACGTCACCCATCCCCACCAACAGATCTCCAGCCTCACCCTCCTTCACCTACTTCCCCTCTAACCTTTCATCACCACCCTTCCCCACCCTCAATCATCCAACCACATCTTCCCCAGTTCACTTTCCCACCACCTTCACTCACCCATCTCCCCCCTTCCACTCAGCTCCTTCCCCCAGTTCCATTCTCCCATTACCCTCCCTCACCTTCATCACCCTCCCTCATGCTTATCTCCCTGACCCTCATCTCCCTCCCATACCCTCATCTCCCTCTCTCACCTTCGTCTCCCTCCCTCACCCACATCACTTACACTTACCCTTATTTCCTCCCCTCACCTTCATTTCCGTCCCTCACCCTACATCATCCTTATCACTCTCCCTCACACTTATCTCCCTCCCTCACCCTCACCAGCCTCCCTCACCTTCACCACCCTCCCTCGCGCTTCTCCAGTCTTCTTTCATTCTCTTCCACCCTCCGTAACCTCCATCCAACCTTCTCCATCCTCTCCCACTGACTACCACACACTCCTCACCTCTCTTCCTTCACCCCAGTTCCAAAGTTTACGCAAGTCATATTCTCTTCCCCTTCCCAGTGACAGACTGGTAAACTCAGGGATTGGTATACAGACAGTAAGACAGGTTTGCGGGCGGAGGGAGGTGGGGTGAGGTGGGTCGGGGTGGTATTGCAGACAAAATATTCTACTGTGAGTAACCCGTAGAAAGAATGTTTAGGGGAGAAAAGAAATTGGGGGAGTCAGGGAGGAAGTGATGACACAATAATAGAGAAGAATGAGGATAGGTATGAGGATAGGGATAGTAATATAAAGGACGGGGTTCGGGTAGAATATTCATCCCCATGGATAAGTGACCTACCTACCTACCTACCTACCCTGCCCTACCCTGCCCTATCCTACCCTACCCTACCCTGCCCTAATCTGACCTAAACTACTCTGTATGGAAAAATCATCCTGGGATCAGTTTTCATGGCACCAGATTTCTCTAAGGGGTGGTATCGTTCAGGGTTTGAGAAATTAAGATCGATAATTGAAGATATAAAAAGAGGAGATGGAGGTCGACAATATAGGAATGAAAGGCAAAAAAAAAAAAAAAAATTGGAAAGTTAAAATGTGGAAAGATAGAGGGAAGGAAGAAGCATAAACACTGACAGTAATGAGGAAAAAAAAGGGGGGATGTGAAAGTGAATGTTATACGAGTAAAATAGTGGATGGATGTGAGGAATGAGGAAACACAGGGTTAAGAAAACATTGACCCCTTTACTACTATGAGTCACTAAACGGAATAAAACTGTGTGAGGCAATAAGAATAAAAAATATATTTGTACACCAACACACTGATGGGTTAAACAGTTAATACTTCTAACCGCTTCTGTACCAAAGACGTCCCAAGCTGATCAGTTTTAGATAACATACTACCTCTGTCATTATGTACTCCTATCCCCGGCAGTATTACAATGGATGCTGTGCAATTCATTCACCTGTATTAATACACACGTTACCTCTGTATTCAGTTCACCTGTTATTACACACATTCACTTATTGATACACAGGTTACCTCTATACAACTCACCTATTAATACACAGATTGCCTCTATACAATTCATCTGTTAATGCACAGTCACCCATTAAAACACGTTACCTCTGTCACATTAACAACACCACCATCATCATCAACACAGCCACAACCACCTCCACTACCAGCCCAGTCAGACCCACCAAAATATTGAAAATCATTTACCCATATTAACTTATTCACTGCAATGACGACTTTTATATATTGTTCCTGCTACTGCCGGACAATTCTATTCAGCTTAAGTTATACCCATGCTATTGTAGGTTTAATGTAGATTTTTTTCAACCCCTTTACATGAGAAGACTTTTATGATTGGCCAAAACTTTCAGCAGGTAACAATAATACAGAGATGTGTACTCGTAGTGAAGGGGTTAATGCCTCAATTACCAAAAACAGTATCACTGCCAACACAACTGCCATTATTATCTCTGCCACCACTACCAGTCCCAAAATTACCACCACAGGCCTAACAGGCACAGTTGCCATAACCACCACCACAACCCACACGCAACCACCACAACTAGCACCACCATCACCACAACTACCAGCACCACCATAACTACCACCATCACCACAACTACCAGCACCACCATAACTACCACCATCACCACAACTACCAGCACCACCATAACTACCACCATCACCACAACTACCAGCACCACCATAACTACCACCATCACCACAACTACCAGCACCACCATAACTACCACCATCACCACAACTACCAGCACCACCATAACTACCACCATCACCATAACTATTAGCACCACCATCACCACAACTACCAGCACCACCATAACTATCACCATCACCACTACCTCCACACTCATCATGGCAGCAGATGGAGAGCGGTGGGTGGGAAGTCCATTACAAATAGAATCATTACTTTCAGTCGCTCTCTCAACCATCGGTCTATCCCATTCTCTATTTTTTTCCTTTCATTATTTGTGTGTGTGTGTGTGTGTGTGTGTGTGTGATTAGCCTTTTCCTTCTGTTAATACCCCGTCTGTCACGCTTTGCCCTGTCTACCTATTTTCTGTTCGTTAATTATAGTTTCCATTGCATTAATTCTACCTGTACTGTGTCAGGATTGAACCCAGGACTATGTGTCAGGCCGCCTGCCACTGTACATGGACAGGTAGAAGTTGTCTCAACACTCAGCCTCGGAGTTCCCGGGGGGGGGGGACCATAAATGCTCCCACCTTCCGCCCCTCTCCCGGTGACGACTTGAGCTGCCTGGAACCACAGTCTGACTCGCTTCTTCTTCATTTCTGCAACATTCGCGGCCTTTCCTCTATCTTTCGCTCTGTTGAGCACCACCTCTCCTCCCTTAAACCTCACCTTCTCTTTCTAACTGTGACTCAGCTGTGTGAGGCAACTGACAACAAACCCTTTTCTCTATCCTCCTACTTTCTCTATACTCATTTCAAAGTCAAAGGTGGCTGTTGTGTATATATACGCAACGACTTATCTTGCTCTCGTGTTCCAGAACTCGATTCTTCTGAATTCTCTAAACTCTGGCTTCGGCTTTCCTGTCAATCTCTGACTAAATATATCTGTGCTGTTTACTTATCCCCTAATTCTACTGTCAAAAATTTTTCGACTATCTTACTTCTACGATGGAACATATTCTATCCATTTCTCCTTTCTCTTAAATCTCCATTTTAGGAGATTTCAATGTTCACCACCACCTTTGCCTCTCCTCTCCTTTCACTGATCCACCTGGTGAACAAGCCTACATCTTTTTTATCCTTAATGACCTAGAGCAGCTTGTACAGCACCCTACCCGTATCCCAGACCGCCTTGGAGAGAGCTCCAACATACGTGACCTCTTCCTTACAACTAATCCTTCTGCTTACACTGTTAATCTTTTCTCTCCGTTCGGCTTCTCCGATCGCAACCTTATCACCTTAACATGTCCTATCACTCCAGTACGGCCTGTGGACCCTCCAGGGAAACGTCGTCTGTGGCATTTTGGAGCCTCGGATTGGGAGGCCCTCAGGCAGTACTTCTTTGACTTTCCGTGGAATTATTATTGCTTCCATGGCCGGGAGCCATCTGGGTGTGCCTTGCGCATTACGGAGGTTATTCTCTCGGGCATGGAAGCATACATTCCTTTCTCATATCCTTTGACTAATGCAAGAAAGCCTTGGTTTAATCACGCTTGTTCTAATGCTGTCCGCAACAAGGAGAGGGCCTACAAAAGGTACCGGAGCCAACCCACCCCTGAATCACATCATCTTTACATTTCTGCCCGGAATCGTGCTAAGTCTGTTCTTCGCTCTACTAAAAATAATTTCATCCATACTAAATGTTCTCAACTCTCCAACTCGAATTCTTCCCGCTCCTTCTGGCACCTTGCCAAAAACCTTTCTAACAACTTTACCTCATCATCCTTCCCTCCTCTTTTATACTCTGATGGTTCTGTAGCTATTTCTTCTACTGATAAAGCAGATCTCTTCTCACAGACTTTCTCCTCCAATTCCACCTTAGACGATGCCGGTGCTGTTCCTCCATCACTTCCCCCCCCTCTGACTTCCTCATGGCTGACATTAAAATTTCTTCATCTGATGTATTTTCTGCCATCACTGGCCTCAGTACTAACAAGGCATATGGGCCTGATGGAGTCCCTCCTGTTGTTCTCAAGAATTGTGCTTCTGTGCTTACACCCTGCCTAGGCAAACTCTTTCGCCTTTGTCTGTCAACTTGTACCTTTCCTTCTTGCTGGAAGTTTGCTTTCATTCAGCCAGTCCCAAAGAAGGGTGACCACTCCCAACCCTCCAACTATCGTCCAATTGCTTTAGCGTCCTGTATTTCAAAAGTTTTCTAGTCAATTCTCAATAGAAAATTTTTAAGGCATCTTTCCTATCACAACCTTCTTTCTGATCGTCAGTACGGGTTCCGTCTGGGACGCTCCACTAGCAATCTTCTCACCTACCTTTCAGACTCCTGGTCATCCTCCATTCGGGACTTTGGCGAAAGCTTTGCCATTGCACTTGACATCTCTAAGGCTTTCGATCGTTTCTGGCATAAATCTTTAATTTCCAAACTGCCCTCTTACGGTTTCTATCCTTCTATCTGTGCCTTCGTCGCTAGCTTCCTTTCTGGTCGTTCTGTAGCCGCTGTTGTAGACGGCTATCGTTCTTCTCCTAGATCTGTCAACAGTGGTGTTCCACAGGGCTCTGTCCTATCACCAACTCTCTTCCTTTTATTCATCAATGACCTTCTAAGCTGTACAGCTAACCCTATCCACTCATACGCTGATGACTCCACCCTTCACCTTTCCATTCGGTTCCCGCAACGCCTATCTCAGCAGTTACTTCAACAGGCAAGGGATGAGGCTATGGCACACCTAATGTCTGACTTGGCTCATATCTCTGACTGGGGTAAAAATAATCTGGTTGTTTTTAATGCATCTAAGACTCAGTTCTTACACCCATCAACCCGACAAAATCTTCCACAGATATACCCACTAATGTTTAATAATATTCAGCTTAACCCTGCATCATCCTTGAACATGCTTGGGGTCTCATTTACTCGGGACTTATCTTGGAAAGATCATATTACATCTCCTGTAAAATCTGCTTCCAAGAGATTAGCTGTGCTAAGCCGACTCCGTTCTTTCTTTACCCCTACACAATTGTTGACTCTATACAGGGGTTTTATCCGCCCCTGTGTGGAGTACAACTCTCATGTGTGGGGAGGCTCCCCACATACAGCTCTTCTCAATAGGGTGGAGGCTTTTCGTCTCATTAACTCTCCTCCTCTTACTGACTCCCTTCAACCTCTGTCTCTTTGCCGCACTGTTGCGTCTTTATCTCTTTTCTATCGCTACTTTAATGGTCACTGTTCCTCTGAACTGTCTGCATGCATTCCTCCACCTCTACGACGGGCGCGTAGCACCCGTCTAGCAGCAAACTCTCATCCCTTTTCTGTCCAACTCTCTAATGCAAGAGTTAACCGTTACTCTCAGCCCTTCATTTATGCAACATGTCACCTCTGGAACTGTCTCCCTCTGTCTGTATTTCCTGCTGCCTATGATCTCCAGTCTTTCAAACGCAGTGTGTCCAGGCGTCTCGAAATGAATGGATCTTGAATTTGGCTCTCTGTTGTATTTTGTTTTTCTCTTGGAGGGAACTGTTATTGCGGGCTCATGGCCTTTGGTTCCTTCTTCCTCGCATAAATACATACATACATATATATATATATATATATATATATATATATATATATATATATATATATATATATATATATATTATGACGATGATGATGATGATGATGAGGAGGAGGAGGAGGACGGTAATGATGATGATGGTGATGATTAACGTAACTTGTGATGATGATGATGATGATGAGGAGGAGGAGGAGGAGGAGGAGGAAGAGGTCGATAATGATGATGATGATGATAAACAATAACTTATGACGATGATGATGATGATGTACAAACAATGTCGCTATCAGCACTTGCCACTTGGTAATTATAGGGAAGACATTGGCACTGTTGTCCTTCCATTACCATGCCTTAATTGGGTGGTGGTGTTTGCTGCAGCCGACACAACGGTGAGGAACGGTGTGGTGTTGTTACAGTGCATTGTATCAGTTGCTGAGGATTTGTATATACATGATTCACACAAACATTAACTGGCGAATTAACTGTACTCTCATCACTCTAACCTGGCAAGATTTTCTTCCTTTTGGAACTTATTTCTTGTAGCTCGATGGCAGAACAAATACTCTCTCTAATCTCTGTGTATATCCTTTTCTAACAATTCATTACGAGCAGCACCATATTTTTGTGTTAATTTATGGTTACCAGTCAGCATTCACTTCCTCCTTGCTGGTGAATTTCAGCATAATTATGGAGTGTTGATATTCTCGTGTGTGTGTGTGTGTGTGTGTGTGTGTGTGTGTGTGTTACCGTAGATCTTTGTCATATGGAAGGCCACTCGATAATGGACGGGTGAAAGAGGAATAGAAAGATGATGATCAGGAGAGGAAAGGAGAAGGGAGTGTGATGTGAAGAGGAAATGGAGAGGGAAGGAGGAAGGAGGTGGGACGAATGGTTAGTCTGTGAGGCTTGATTACAAAGGAAGGCATCACATGAGGGAAGGAGAGGGCAAGGAATCTAAAATGGCTCCCTCTTAGAGTAGTGAGAAGGAGTGTTATTGTAAATGGCGAAATAACAAAAAAGGACGGTAAATTGAGAGGGGTGATGGAGGTGAGTGGCCCAACATTTAAAGGAATTTCTTAGCTTAGTAATGTTCTAAGATTGGTACAGTATAGCTTATGGTACGACGAAATAGAAAAAAAAAAGTTCGATTTACTGGGAAACATACAGTCCAGTGTTTTCACGCCCTTTGTTATGAAAAATGAAACAGTTCTACCCAAAGCAACAAATACCTAACTTCCAACAGAAATAAGATATATATTTTTTCAGTGTGTAAAAAGAAATACCTTAATTCTACCTGAAATCCCAATTCTACCTGCGCGAAGAAATTCCTTAATTCTACCTAAAATAAATATAAATACATTACATGTCTCAAGCAAAATATACCTTAGTTCGACCTGAAATAAGATACCTCAATTCCACGTGAAATAAAAATACTTTAATTCTTCTCCTGAATGAGGGGATGGAAGCAGGAGATACGGTGTTATTAAATTATATAACTAAAGTCTGACCCACAGGGAGTCGGGTGGCTTGCTGGAGTGTGTGTGGCCAGAGATAATGCACTCATTAAGAACAGAGTAAAAGTCAGGGCTCCTGTGTGTGTGTGTGTGTGTGTGTGTGTGTGCTTGATTGTTTGTATATATGGTATCGTGTGTGCGTGTGTGTGTGTGTGTGTGTGTGTGTGTGTGTGTGTGTGTGTGTATGTGTGTGTGTGTGTGTGTGTATCTATCTATCTATCTGACTATCTGTATAATACTTCTATTTTTTATGGAATAACGTAAAAGTGAATTACACTGAAAGAGCAATTTGCGTTATATTAGTTCCAAACTGTGAAATACATAGCCTGGTACAGATCAGTTACAGTGTCGTAAATAGACCAAACCCTCGATTATATATCAAAACCGTTTGTATTAATATTTCGACTTGATTATGGATGTCGGTTATCAGAATTCTAATAACAACACAGCATTCACGCCTCACTAACTCTGCTTTTGTGTGCTTCCTGGTACACCACCATACTCCCTCCACCACGCATAACACATTACAGTGGTGGATGGGTACCCTTGTGTTTACTCTCCTTTGTGTTGGTCATGAGGTGCGTAGGTTGGCAGAAGGACAGGTGAAAGGGGTTAAGGAGAAAATAGGACAAAATGTATAACAGGAAAGGGGTAAGAAAGGGAACATAATTATGGCAAAGAACTTGTGGCTAAGTATAACAGGTCAGGTGATAAGAACATAAGACAAAGTATAACAGGCAAGGTGGTAAGTAGGTGAACATGAGAAGAAGCAAAATGACAAGAAAGAAATCAAATTGTAGTATATCAAATGAGAAGGGGAGACTGACAAGAGGGGAATATGAAACTGAAGACGTTGAGAGAATTACCGGTAGTGAGTTACTGCAGAATTGAGGAAAGACTGGAAGGAAGGGCAGGGACGGGAAGGGAAGAGAAAGTAGGGTAGGGTAAAGAAAGGGAAGGGAAGGGAGGAGACGAGAAGGTACGGTAGGGTAAGGAAAGGGAAGGGAAGAGAAGGTAGGGTAGGGAAAGGGAAGGAAAGAGAAGGTAGGGTAAGGGAAGGAAAGAGAAGGTAGGGTAGGGAAAGGGAAGGGAAGAGAAGGTAGGGTAGGGTAAAGAAAGGGAAGGAAAGAGAAGGTAGGGTACGGAAAGGGAAGGGAAGAGAAGGTAGGGTAGGGTAAGGAAAGGGAAGGGAAGAGAAGGAAGGTTAGGGAAAGGGATGGGTAGAGAAGGTAGGGTAGGGTAAGGAAAGGGAAGGGAAGAGAAGGTAGGGTAGGGTAAGGAAAGGGAAAGAAAGAGAAGGTACGGTATGGAAAGGGAAGGGAAGGGAAGAGAAGATAGTGTAGAAGGGAATGGAGGGTAAAGAGTTTATTCGTGTTCGTGATATTTATTGACGTCGTAGTTACGGTGGTCGAGGGTGGTAGTGGTAGGTGAATAGATATATGTTGTGGTGGTTGTAATGGTGCTATTTATTGTGGTGCTGATAGTAATGGTAGTGGTGGTACATATGAAAGCATGTGTGTATGCATGTAAACCGACTATTACATTACATACATACACAAATACATACAAAACAGTAACGCTAATAATCCATAACACGTGCAAACAAATCGCCTTATATATCAGAAACTTGGCCCCATTAAATCAAATCAAGAACAAACTCTTCAGAGTATTCTCAAAAATGGTAAAAAAACACAATAAATAATAAAGAAAATGACAGCTGTGATCCGATACAAAGATAAACCATGACCAACATCACATCTGACCACAAATTATATCAAAATTCATCAGCCATTAATTGGACGGGGAAAAATATAGTGAAAGTAATTAATGACTAAGCTGTAATAATTTATGGGCGTTGAGGAGGGTGAGAGTAATGGATGGAGCTAATTAGGAAAATAATCGAGAAACTTAATTGGCAGTGTTGGTGGATGGATGGATGGCAGGGAGAACGTAGAGGAGGAGAAAGGAAAGGAAAGAACAAAGAACGGGTGAGAGAAGAAGGAGAAGGGAGAGGGGAAAAGAAATTAAGGGATGGGAGAGGGAAAGCAGATAAAAAGTGGAAAAGAAGGCATGTGGTGGGGAAAAAAAAAAAAGAAAGAAAAAATGAAAAAATGTAATGGAGGGAGAAGAAAGAGGATAAGATGAAAAAGAGAACAAGTGATGGTAGGGAGAGGGAAGAGAAGAGCGAAGGGAAAGGAAGGAGAATAAGAATGGGGTAAAAACAGAACAGATACATGAGGAAAAGGAATAGATAATGAAAGTGATGAGTGAAAGAGAAAGACTGCTGATAAAAAAGAATGGAAGAAGGGATGAGAGAGGAAATAAACTCTGCCAGGTCTAACACTATCAAGACGTTTTGTATTACTCTCTAATTTTTGCCGGGTAAGATACACCGCTCATAGTGAAGAAGTCATTTACTATATAATCTGACGAGTAAATAATGGGGACTCTGTGTAGAGGTAATGGAAAGTAAAACATAACGAAAGGAGAGGTAAAGTTGTTCTCAATAATAATTTCATAATACTTTCACACGTCTGTTTCTTCGCCTTCTCTTCTCCCCACTATTTACTGTTCCTTGTGTTCCCCCCCTCTCTCTCTCTCTCTTCCCTCCTTTTCACTCGGTGCAATACTATCAACACATTTCGCTTCATTTATTACTCTTATCCAGTCACTTTCATTCTTTCGTGATTCATCAAACTTTATCTGTCCCATGAATTCAGCTTCTTTTCCCATCTTTCCAGACATTATCCTACTCTCACATTTGCTACGTCTCTTTTCGGCTTTCCATTTCCTGTTCAGTGTTTTCACTTCGTCTTTCTTTCCTTTTCTTTTCTGCAATTCCAGTCTTTCTCCTCTCTTCATCCATCTCTCTCTTTTCCGTTTTTTTATCAGTTTTCCTCTTCGTCTCCTTTTAATAATTTTCCTCCTTTCTTTATTCATTTTCCTCCTCTCTTTATTCATTTTCCTCCTCTCTTTCATTATCCATATTCCTCCTTTTCTCCTTTTATTCAGTTTCCTCTTCTTCTCGCCATATCCATTTCTCTTCGTCTCCTTCTTTATCCATTTGCTTCTCCCATCTCTCTAGTATCGATTCTCCTTTCCTCCTTTTATCCATCTACCTCCAGTCCTTCCTTCATGCTTTAATCTTGTCTTTTTCTCTCCTTTCTTTCCAACCAACACCTGCCTTCCATCAGCTTGGGATAAACAGGTGCCCTTCTTTGTTTTCCGTCACCTCTCTTGTTTGTTTTCCTTCACCTCTCTCTCTCTCTCTCTCTCTCTCTCTCTCTCTCTCTCTCTCTCTCTCTCTCATGATGATGATGATGGTTAGGTTATGAGTACGATAATAGTGTATTATCTAAGTATACAACTTCACTACATAATTAGTCTGCACACACACACACACACACACACACACACACACACACACACACACACACACACACACACACACACACACACACACACACACACACACACACACACACACACAGTTATGAAACAGGTAATGGCAGGAACACGTATATACAACACCAACAACAACATGATAACATCTTATAGCCAGACAAGGAAGGAAAGTGAAAGGAGGGAGACAAAGGGTGATGAGAGAGAGAGAGAGAGAGAGAGAGAGAGAAGCACTATACAAGTAGAGAGTAAATGAATAAATTAGCGACAAGGAAGAAAAGGACTTATAAATAAACACGTGCAGAGAAACGGCAAAGATATGTACAGAGTGGCACAGAAACATGTAGACGAGAAAGACAAAGGCAAAAGTGATTGTGTGTGTGTGTGTGTGTGTGTTTTCGAAAGTCTTAGAGGGGCATATCAAGGTCGATCTGTGTGTGTTTTGTATTTTATTAACAATTACTTGATGTTTATTGTCATGTACTGCTCCCACTCATTTATTTATTTATGTATTTATTTAGCTTTACATTTCAACTTCAGTTTCCACACTCACTCGCAGCCCAAATATTTACACGTCCACTTACTATACAGGAAAGAAAGTTAAGGTGAAGAAGAACTCCATTTTCTCCCTCTCCATCTTCCGTCTTCCACGTGGCTAACCTCCTGACGCCTTTTGAGCTGCTGACCTGCCCAGATCAGCTGATTACCACAACAGCTGACTCACACACTCCTCTCGTATTTCTCTCACACACCCATGGCTCTTTTCTTATATTTTGTCTGTCCCTTCCGATACTCTCGATTCATGTTATTCTTTTACATTGTCTTCTTTATGGTCTTCCCTTTCTCGCTCTTATACTGTACTTGTCTCTTTTTTAGCGTGTCTTCTTTATGCCTGGTACACACAGGATTTTTCTTTTTCTCTCAACTTTTCCATCTTTTTTTTTTTTTTTTTTTATCGCCTCTAATGCACTGTTATTCACAGCGTATTATTCGTTCAATTTCCCAGTTTTACTGACACCATTGGCACTGACGAGGAGCCTACACGTGGTGGCGCTGTGTACCCTGGGTGGAGCGAAACAGTTGCGGCGTCCACCCAGGAGCCAGACCTTCTCATATTTCCCTGTTCTTCACCGTGGGAAGGACTTTGGTCCACTCCTGACAAGTCACTGTCCACCACAAAGGGACGGCGGACCGCTACACGTTAAGACATACCAGCGTCAGGTAACAACAGCAACAGCAGACACTGCAACGTAATTCAGTGCCTGTTATTATTCATGCCGTGTCTCCTATCTTCACTGTCTTCATCTCCCCCCCCCCCCGACGTGGTAAAGGAAAGAGAAAGAATTGCTGGGAATGTGTCAGACTTATAGGTTGGTATGTATGGCCATTAAAAAAAATCGCTTCACTAAAAGTAACATTTTGAAACGTGTACAAGGCGTTGTAATATATGAGTCATCCATGTGATAGTATTACGAGAGAGAGAGAGAGAGAGAGAGAGAGAGAGAGAATGGTGGGAGAAAGGGAAGAGAGTGGGTTGAGGCGTCCAGGGAGCTCCCAACCCTAATGGTGTCAACACTCAACACTATCCTCTCCAGCACTCCACTCCCCCATTCTCTCTCTCTCTCTCTCTCTCTCTCTCTCTCTCTCTCTCTCTCTCTCTCTCTCTCTCTCTCTCTCATACAGTGGCTCTACATAAGTTCCACGCTAACTTTCCGTGACCAGCATTGTATTCGTATGTCCGTATGTTCTTACAGGTCAGCATTCAAAATGGAGAGGTGGCAATTTTAGGTCATGTTAGAGTAAAAGGGGTATAGTCACAGCTGCCACTATCAAATTCGAAATTAGAATTACGCCGCATTAACTCAGCTTGTAAGACTGTAGAGATAAGCTGAGAATTATGCCAGAAAGAGAAAAAAGAAATCAGATGCAGAGAACGCTAAAAGAATTCAGTGTTCCCATTCGCTATCAGACGTATCGGGTATATAATGATGGTGTGAGTGGTGTTGTTAAGTATCGGGTGGTGTGTGAGGCTGAGCCGGGGAACTAGTTTCATCATCCACCGCATAACCCGTACTCAGGCAGGGCTGGTGGCGTGGAGAGAGGAGGATAGGCAGGGGCGGTGGCGTGGAGAGAGGAAGGCAGGAGAGGATAGAGACAGGAATGATGCTGAGGCTGCCGGAAAAGAAAAAAAAAAACACTCACCTACTTCATAACAGTCGGATCATTCTTGGTACCGTTGTTAACCAAATAATCAGCTGATGACGCCCAGTGTTTTCTTGTTCATGTTTCTTTATTTCTATATTTATGTATTTATTTATTTATTTTGATACCACATAGCGATAACTGAGCCGAGGAACATTCGCAAAATCCTAAGGTTTGAAACATAACTCGATTACCTGACGATGAAGAAAGAGGGAAGGAGATGGGAAGGGGTATGAGGAGGTCCAGGAAGAAGTAAAGGAAATCAAAAGAAACCGAATGAGAGACAGAGAAAAAGATGAGGGAAAAGCATTGAACACTGGAGGAATGAAAGGAGGGAGTAAGAGCCAAGTGGAGGTAAAGAGGGAGGATTTGTGGCCACAACTCAGCCAACTTCCCCTTCGCAAAAAAAAAAAAATAATAATAAATAAATAAATAAAAATAATAATAATTCCCCCATAATTTTTGTGCCACCCTCCCTCCTGCTGGTCGCTCACAGGCAACTAACAAGGGGTGGAGGGTATGGGCAGGGGGACGTGGTGGTGATGGGGGAGGAGGGGACGTGGGAGGTAAACAACACTGAGTCTCTACAGTAAGTTGTGCCTAAATTTGCTTACAAGACAGATGCACACGCGAATATTGACAGCTCCACCCCTCACTGTTGGGTGGACGATCATTCTGTCTGACAAGGTTGTGAGGCTTCAGCTAGTCTGTCCAAAGATGTCTTGGTTTTTGCTGTAGGATGTTAGGACTGAAGGATACCTTGGTTAGGATAGAACGAAGCCACGGTTTGGACCAACAGATGCAAAAATTAGGGCTGAAAAATGCTAAGAATATGGTTAAAGGATGCCAAGGTTAGGTTTGTAGGATGCCAAGGTTAGGGGTCTAGGATGCCAAGGTTAGGGGTCTAGGATGCCAAGGTTAGGGTAGTAGGATGCCAAGGTAAAGGTTGTAGGATGCCAAGGTTAAGGTCATAGCATGCCGAAGAATGACAATGCTGAAATCTAAGAACGCCAGTGCTGGGACAAAAGAATGGTAAGTTGTGAGCATTTTTCCCCCCTGTTTATGCATACTGTAAGCATTTTTCCTGGTAGTCTTTGTATGGTGAGCATTTGTCGTGCAAACATTTATCATCGAACCGTACAATAATACAAGTGTCTATCTAGGGAATGGTGAACAGGGAACTGGGAAGTAGAAATAAGAGAATAATGAAAGGACTAAGGACGAGTAGATAATGACAAAAGGGACAAATTACCAAAATGATACAGACAACACAAAAAATTTAAAGAAGAGTATTGTCAAACCCTAAAAAGACAGGAAATCAGTCAGGATGTAAATACAGTTGTCTGGGATGGTCGGAATAAAATAAAGAGTTCCCGCATTCTGAGTGCACAGGCATGTCAATACAAAAGGACAGGAAGCTCTGATTAAGAAAACGGAAAGGTAAAAACTAAACAAGCTGACTAAATGAGAGAGAGAGAGAGAGAGAGAGAGAGAGAGAGAGAGAGAATACCATGACACATGAAACAAGAACTACGGACCACACTTCCCTTTCTCCTCCATTAACAGAAATCTGGAGAAAAAACGCGGGTACTGAAGAAAAAAAAAAAAAACGGAAAAATTGAAGACGTTGACGGGCGAGAGAGAATTGGAGGAGAGAGGGGAGAGAAGGATAGGAGAGAGAGAGAGAGGGATTGTAGGTGAGGAGAGAGAAAGTAGAGAGAAGAGAATTGTAAGAGAGAGAGAGAGAGAGAGAGAGGGGGGGGGGAGGACTGTAAGGGCGCATCCACACGTGCTCTCGAACATGTGTTGGCAACACGGCAGGCAACATGTTCGGGAACATGTATGCAGCAGTATTTGGACAGATGTATGCAAACATGTTTCACTGCAGCTTCTAACACTGGCAGCAGAGGTGATGGGATAAGTGTGGCCATACGAGGCAGCTGAGACTTCATCATGATGATGCCAACATGATCTGGACGCTGCTGTTCCCAACATGTTTGCAGCGTGTTCGTTACTGTGTTGCTTACATGTTGCCAGCACTTGTTCAAGCACACGTGTGGACGCGACCTAATACAGGAGAGAGAAGTAGAGGAGTGTAGGAGAGGACAGAGAAGTGGAGGGGAGGAGAGAGAAGTGGAGGCGAGAGTAAAGTAAATAAAGCATAATACAAAAATATCCCAGACTGATCATGGGGAAATAGAGAGGAATGATAAAACAACAGGGCAACTGCACACACACTCACTAATCTTTTTGTACACGGGACATTGCTCTTGCAGGTTTCATCACATAGAAAGATTAAAACACTTGCGTTATTCCTGACTCAAGGACAATGAAATTTAAAGTGTCATCAAGACGGGGGGAGGGCAGCGAAATGGCAGGGGACAGGGCGACATGGAGGCGATTTGTCTGTGGCCACCCCTTACAGGATTGAGGTGTCTGGCTACGGATAGATAGATCAAGAAGGACTTCCAACAGTGAATATCGCCAGCGTCAAGAAATCAACCAATCGTCATCATCATCATCGTCGTCGTCGTCTTATCGATTTTAATATCAATGGAATTGGCAGGACACTGAGAAAAATAATATAAAAGCAAGAACAGGACAATCATTGCTATAAAAATGGTCTGTAAATACTCTTTTAATCGAAAGATTAAGTATCCTGATATTTCATCAGCGCAATGATAAGTGATTTACTGAAGCGATGGTTTGGGTTTCAGCTCTGAGAAGGGAAGAGAGTGGAAGGGGAAGGAAGACGAAGTGAAGGAAGAATAACATGGACGGAAAAAAAAAGTGCAATAGGAAGAGAAAAACAAAGAAATGAAAGGAATTGGAGTGGAAATGGAAGGGAAAATGAACAAAAGTAAAAACAAGTTGGAGGAAGAAAACCCGAATAATTATTACTCACAGACAGTCTATGTGTATCGATGTTCAGTACCTGAAATGAGAAAAAGTATTAGTAAAGTCTAGAAGTAAGAGTTTCAGGAAAATAATACACGAAATGAAACTAAAATGATTGGGAAACGAGTGAACCTAACAGAACAGATCAACTACTTCAATACGATAGCCAAATAAATTTTTCTTACTCTCTGGCCACTGGTAGACGCCTTTTTTCAGCTTAATGAAGACCCTTTCCTCTGAAGTGACTTTAGTGAAAGAGGATTATAACTACTAAAAAGGCTACACTTGCGAGGAAATATAACGCCCCATATATTATAACATTATATTCTTTCTACCGTCTGATGATTACACTAGACCCGTCGTCATGAACAGGTTATCATCAAGCCGGCGTTACATACTTCACAGATTTCACACAAGAGTAACGAATCAACAAAACCTCCTGTTGATCTCCTTCCCTGTGGCTTATATGGCAAGTTTAGCACATTAACATCATGACCTCGTAATAAGTGAGTTCGACCAACGACACCAATCACAAGAGCTCCGCGGGTGACAGACGCAACACATCAGCGGAAATGGTGAGCGAAATGTGAACCCGGTATACAGCTGGCTTTAGCTTACTTTCTCCTGCAGCCCAACATCCTACTTACAGGGGAGAGGGATGTAGATGAGGGACGTTTGCATAATCAGGCCGTCTAGTCACCCGGAATTATCGATGTCACCACATGAAGGCGTCTCTCTCTCCAGTACTTCTTTATCCCCTTACATTCCCTCTCACACTTACCCATTGTCTTTCTTCCTAATACTCCCACTGACAGTCTCCTCCTCTCTCTCTCTCTCTCTCTCTCTCTCTCTCTCTCTCTCTCTCTCTCTCTCTCTCTCTCTCTCTCTCGACCCGTGTCCCTACCATCTGTCCTCCGATGGATTAACTGCCATCCCTGGAACCATTAATTGCTGAATGATTGGCCCTGCTGACCGTTGACTGATACACACACACACACACACACACACACACACACACACACACACACACACACACACACACACACACACACACACACACACACACACAATAAAACTTCAACCAAATACATTTTTTTTCCCCAGCTACGTCACACAAGCCATTAAATTCCGACTCCATTAATGACCCAAGAGAACAGCCAACTTCCTACCACCTCATTCTGTCAACACGGGGATAATATTGTGTGTGTGTGTGTGTGTGTGTGTGTGTGTGTGTGTGTGTGCGTGCGTTCAGTGTCGAGACATATCTGTGTATTATCTTAATTATTTAGAAAGATTGCACATGGAACTTGTAAATTATCAGAGGAAATTATTTGAGTTCCTCTGAATCTTCTCATCTCTATGATATTCCTTTTTTTTTCATCGACTTCAACTTTATAGGAACATTTCTTCCCCCTCTACAATATCCCCTGAATTACCTCTCTCTCTCTCTCTCTCTCTCTCTCTCTCTCTCTCTCTCTCTCCTCCATCCCCCACCCACCCCAACATCACCCTGGACACCACAGCCACTCCCACTGGCTTCCCACAAACACAGACATGAAGTGGTTGGTCTGACGCGACACATGGGAAGGGAACTGGACTGATGGGAGGGAGGGACCGGGAGGGAAGAACAAAGTGGAAAGTTATTTGGGGGAAAAAGCATGGATAACGTCGTGTTTGTGTGTGTGTGTGTGTGTGTGTGTGTGTGTGTGTGTGTGTGTGTGTGTGTGTGTGTGTGTGTGTGTGTGTGTGTGTGTGTGTGTGTGTGTGTGTGTGTGTGTGTGTGAGAGAGAGAGAGAGAGAGAGAGAGAGAGAGAAAAAAAAAGCGAGATGAGGAAAACAGAAATGATAAATAAGAAAATGCAGGGAATATAATAGGAAAAGAGGAACGAAAGAAAATAAAAAGAATGTGAGACGGTACCTCATATCAGCAGGCAGCAGCGTAGTAAAATAAAGAAAAAAAAAAAAAAAAAATAAAGCCTGACTAAGGGAAACTAACCTTATTGACAAAGGAATCGATAAGGTTCATACCGCCTTCTCTGGCTGTGGGAATCTGGCCCTACTGACGCCGCCACCGGGCCACAGAGGTTGTGTTGTGTGGTCATGCCGCGGGCCACAGAAGGGAGACAAAGAGTATGTGGTATTGGACAGAGAGAGAGAGAGAGAGAACTTTGTAACAACGCAGTGCAACCGAAAAGAAGTAACAATCCGACCACTACACCTGTCGAAGCCATTTGTTAATTAAAAGGGAGAGAAATGGAACAAGGAAGAGAGAGCAGAGGAGGGACGGATATGATAAGGCTAAAAGGCCGAGAGAGAGAGAGAGAGAGAGAGAACTTTGTAACAACGCAGTGCAACCGAAAAGAAGTAACAATCCGACCACTATACCTGTCGAAGCCATTTGTTAATTAAAAGGGAGAGATATGGAACAAGGAAGAGAGAGCAGAGGAGGGACGGATATGATAAGGCTAAAAGGCCGAGAGAGAGAGAGAGAGAGAGAGAGAGAGAGAGAAAGCAGTGTAAACGAAGAGAAAGGACCCCAAAAGAGGTAGGCGTAGGAAGACCAAAAAGGGTGGAGAGAGAGAGAGAGAGATGAAGGAAAAATACAGTGCTAAAGCAGCCTGTAAAACTCTCAGTCTGGCGAGAATGAAAGGAACAGTGGTGGATTAAGAGAAGTTTGGCACCAGTTGCAGTCGCCCGAGGGAAGAAGAGTTTTTTTTTTTTTTTACCCCTTTACCTTCCTCTCTCTCTCTCTCTCTCTCTCTCTCTCTCTCTCTCTCTCTCTCTCTCTCTTTGTTCCACACATTTCTTTTTAGGTTATACAAGAGCTTTAATGGGTGTTTTGTGTTGGAGGAGTGAAGCATTAATTTGGGTACGGTCTCGGGTGATGATGATGATGATGATGATGAGGTGGAGGAAGAGGAGGAGGAGGAGGACAAAAAAACTTACAATGGTGATGGAAATTAAGATGATGATGATGATGTGTGTGTGTGTGTGTGTGTGTGTGTGTGTGTGTGTGTGTGTGTGTGTGTGTGTGTGTGTGTGTGTGTGTGTGTGTGTGTGTGTGTGTGTGTGTGTGTGTGTGTCATTTAGCCATGTACAAATTTGCTATGGTGTCTGTGGGAACTTGCCTGTAACAACAATACGTCATAGAACACTACAAAACAATTCTCGACAATATGTAAACTCTCCATCCATCACGTCGTTCTTGATTTTGTTCACTTCATGCTGCCATTTTCATTAACACTGTAAACTCTCAGGTCATCTCCATGCATTCTTCTTCCCAGTCCTTTTACCCTTCCCCTCTTCTCATTTCCCTCCTTCCACTCCCTCCCACACCCTTCGTCTCTTACCCTCTCCTGGTCATATCTTAGCTCCATGTATCGCGCTCTCTACGCCTCCGTTATGTTATCTTTTCCTTTCCTCTCTTCCTCTTTCTTCTGCATTTCTTTCCCTCTGGTCTTCTTAATTCTCCTTCATTTCTTTCTTCACTGTCTTCCTTCTGCTCCACTTTCCTCTTTGTCTTACATTCCTTCCTTGTCTTCCTCTCCCCTCTTAAAGGGGAAGGAGCACAGCGAGCAGCTGCAAATGGCTAATGGACATATCACATAACTGATGGTTCACTGGAGTTGCAGTCTCTCTCTCTCTCTCTCTCTCTAACTTTGTATCTTTACCCTGTCCATCGGCCTCTCTATAGACTGATCGATCGATCGATCTGTTCATCAGTCTATATCTATATATCTTTATTCTTTCGTGTATAGTTTATATTAATGTAGTAAAAGTATCTTCCCAGTTCCGTCTTTAAAAAATTTACAATTAGCGAAATATACGGTAATTAAAATTATATCCATTATTGTGTGCTCAGAATGGTTCGATTTTTCCACTACGTGTTGGTGATATTTGGGGAATATGTTTGCGTCGTCTGTACGTGGTATTCTGTTGTAAGTGCTGGGCTGGACAAAAACATCCTGAGGCACTTCTCTCCACCCAGGACTGATCATCATCTCTTTCCACCCTCTTAACGCATCCCTCCAACATATTCGTGGTATGTGTGTCCTAATCTCACTGTCTGAAGTCTTTCAGTCTCCATTCTTAAACTGTCTTATATTATCTCTCCAACTCGTTACTGGTGTACCCAGACACCTGTCCCCGAGCGAACTCTCTCTCATTGTCTGTCACTGCACATTCAGTCTGCTCCCGTGTTCTTGATTTTCCTCTCCTCCTCCCTCTCACTTCGCAGTCCGTCAGCTTCCTCATTATCATTTCAATATTCGCCGCTGCCTGCAATCCAGTGCAGTCTCAGCTGCCGAGCAATTACTGGTAGTGCAGAGGAAGATGAATGTTGATAAATGATAACACATGGTGTGACGGGGGAGCAGAAGAGTATCTGAGGAAACGCTGACATGGAGGAAACTCAATATTAGGAAAATGGTTATATATATATATATATATATATATATATATATATATATATATATATATATATATATATTACTACAAAAACACGATGGCTTCTTGATTGTGTGTGTGTGTGTGTGTGTGTGTGTGTGTGTGTGTGTGTGTGTGTGTGTGTCACACTCTAACTTCACATCATCACAAAGTGTTAAACCCATTAAATCTCTCTCTCTCTCTCTCTCTCTCTCTCTCTCTCTCTCTCTCTCTCTCTCTCTCTCTCTCTCTCTCTCGTGATCTTCTGAAACCACTCTCGAGGGAGATGATTAAGAAGATACGAGAGTGTGTGATACAGTACATTGAGGGAAGTGGGGCAGCGAGGGAGGAAGGGAAGAAAAAAGGACAGGAGGGAGGGAAGAAATGACAGCGGGATAGAGGAGGAGGGAGGGAAAAGAGAGTGATAAGAAGAGGTGTAGGGAGGGAAGGGGGAGGGACAGAAGCAATGAAAAGGAGAAAGGAATAAGAGGTTGATAAGAAGAGGAGGTAGGACACGGAGGAGAGGCAGAGGGAGAGAGAATGAGGGAGATAAGAGGTTTATCAGAAGGGAAGGTAGACGAGGGAGGGAGGGATGGTCAGACGGAGAGAGGAGGATGGCGAGATAAGAGGGTGTTAAGAAGGGGAGGTTGGAGAGGAGGAACGCAATGATCAGCATGCTGTGTTTACCGTCAGGCGGCGTCACGCACCACGGGTTGTAAACATTAACAGTGACGTCACCATATTTACAATGTGAGGGGAATAGGGAGGGCTTGAAAAGGGTGGAGCGAGTAGTAGGGACCATGTTAATAGTGTGAGGGAAGGAGGGAGGGTTTGAGGGAAGGGTGGAGCGAGTAGTAGAGGCCATGTTTACAGTGTGAGGGGAGGAGGGAGTGTTTGAAGGAAAGGTGGAGAGAGTAGTAGGGATGCAGGTTTTAGCGATATGGACGGGTGGAAGAAGCATGAAAGAGTACAGTGGATGAAGACAGAGATGTAATATGTAAAAAAGGAATGGACGATTGGGTAGAGAATTTAGTGTCTTAGAAATATGACTTTGGAGAAGAGAATTATGTAGCTGTAAAGGCAAGAAAATGTGGAACAGAGATGATGAAAGAAAATTCTGTTAAGAGGGCAAATAAAAAAAAAAAAAATACAAAGCGAAATAAGAATTAGATAGTCTGAGGAGTTCGCGAGTAAAAGAAAAATTATGAGAAGATGAGAAGCAGAGGTGTGACTGAAATAAGATGAACGAAAAGACTGTAATTCGTTTACCTAACTTGGTTCAGATTTTCGTCCATCAGCAGTTTATTTCACGTTGCTCAATGACAGAAAAAGAGAATACCGTGGCTTAGCATCCTTCCCCCAGCACTTCTTCATTACAGTCATCGTATTCTAGTGTTAATCTCTTGTTAAAACTCAGCATTCAGAGATAAAGATGCCACACTGTTGCATCTTTATTCTGCCGCTACTTCAGTGGTCACTGCACCTCTGAATTGTATGCTTACATCCCGCCACCACTACGGCGGGCACGTAGCTTCAATTTAGCAGCAAACTCTCATCCCGTCTCTCTCCAACTCTCTAATGCAAGAGTAGGCATTCCCAGTCCTTCATGTATGCAACAGGTCAGCTCTGGAACTCTCTTCCTCTGTCTGTATTTCCTACTACCTTTGACCTCCATTTTTTTTTTTTTTTTAACGCAGTGTGTCCAGTCATCTCGAAATAAACGGATCTTGAATTTGGCCCTCTGTTATCTTGTTTTTATTTTTTCTTGGAATAATTTGAGGTCTACTAACCTTTGGTTCCCTCTTCCCTGCATATATATAAAAAAGGTATAGTAAGGAGGAGAATATTAGACAGTGAAAGAAGAAGCAGGAAGTAAAAAATGAAGATTGATAATAAGGAGATATGTCTTTAATGCCAAGATAAAGAGAACACAATCCAAAGCTATGTTGATGGAATATAATAACGCCATACCATAATGAGTGAGAGAACAGTCCTGTGTGCTGATGATAACAAACCCACTGATTACCGTTGTCATGGTGACAATTATATGCACCAGAGACGGTAATTACTAGTCTTTATGAGGTGCACGGCTGGCTGTGGAATGGGGAAGGGGAAGGAGAAGGGGAAGGGGAAGAGGGGACTGGAAAAGGCAGGAGGAGGCCGATGGAGATGGAAAGTTGGGGAGGAAGATGAAGAGGGATGAGGAAAGGAATGGGGAGGGGAAGATACGGATTAGAAGGAGAAGGGATAGAAAAGATGAAAGGATAAGAGTAAGGGAGTGAGATCAAGAAATGAAGTAGGAGGAGGAGAGAGGAAGAGATGGAAGAGGTGTAGGGGGTACAGGATGACGTGGGGTTAGAGGGTGAGAGGGAGTGGGCAGGAGTGGGGAGCTGGTGGTAGGAAAGCTGGGGGAAATACTGATTAGAATGAGAAAAAAGTAGGGATGACGATAGCATGACTTGGGAATAGAGTTGGGGAGGAAAGAATGATGGAGGGAAACTGAGGTAGGATGAGAAAGGATGATGGAGAACAGAACAGATAAGACAGAAGAAATAGTGATGATGACAGGTTAAGATGAAAGAAGGGCATTTGGGGAGATTTAATAGGGAAGCAGGGGAGGTGAGGAGGTGTGTTGTGGTTAAGATGAAACACACACACACACACACACACACACACACACACACACACACACACACACACACACACACACACACACACACACACACACACACACACACACACACACACACTCACCACTGACTGACCTTACGCACACCTCACTCTCTTATCTGTGTACATCATCATCATCATCATCATCAATTAATCAATCAGTCAATCAATCAATCAATCAATCAGTCATCATTTTCATCACCACCACCACCACCACCACCACCACCATCATCATCATCATCGTCATCGTCGTCGTCGTCGTTTTCGTCACCACATTCCTCTGTTACTTGTTTAGGACTAACCTGTCCATGAATTATTACGAGGAAAAACAACGATAAGGAATAAAAGATAATGATGGAAACAAATAAGAAAAGCAAATTTGTTCCTCACCTCTCCTTCCACCTCTAGTCCGCGATATCTAAATGAGAATCACTGTCTGAAGTACTACTCAGTGCTCTCTCTCTCTCTCTCTCTCTCTCTCTCTCTCTCTCTCTCTCTCTCTCTCTCTCTCTCTCTCTCTCTCTCTCTCTCTCTCTCTCTCATCCATCCTAGGTCTTCCTGTTTTACCCTTTTACTTACTCCCCTTCAGTCCTGCTAGCTGGAGTAGGATCAATTCTTTGTTGTGAGTAAGATTTGTATTTGTAACAAGTAGACACAAATGGTAAAACTCTGTGCTATCCTTTTCTTATAATCCTAATCAGACCATATCAAGTGTTGTACCATGGAGTTCATTGTGCGTTTGTCAGTTTTAGCCCTGATCATCCCTCATTCCCCTTTTCCTCCTTTCTTTTAAACATATCTACTCTTTTTTTCTCCCTGCCTCTCCCACCCTGCCTACTTCACCCCCTCTTTCTCAACTTACCCTCCCTTCCTCACCCTTCTGCCTCACTCTCCCTATCGCACCACCTCACGTCCCTATCTCACCCACCCCACCTCACCCTCCTCACTTTACCCTCCCTGCCTCACCATCCTGCCTCATTCTCCCTGCCTCACCACCTCATCCCCCTGCCTCACCCACCGTACCTCACGCTGATATAATGTAGAGGCATACGACATACCTTACATATGCCAGAACATCACACCGTGTTAAGTGTCTACTGTTAGGCACGAGTAGCACAGAGGGAAGACTTCAGGAAATTGACAGACGGAAAGCGAGAGAGAGAGAGAGAGAGAGAGAGAGAGAGAGAGTTATGAAAATATGATAAATACCCACAGAAAGACACGAATGGAAAATATATGAACGCAGAAACAGAGAGAGGAAAGTAAATAAAATAAGAAAAGGGAGCAAGAACAAAGAGAATGAATGTAGGAGGAGGAGGAGGAGAGGAGAGGCGCGGAAAGGAGAGGAGAGGAGAGGAAGATTGTGAGGCAGGCACGGGGTGATGCACACAGCTGGGAGAAGCTCTTATACGCGGAGGGAGGGATGAGGGGAGAAGGGAGTGGGAGAGGAAGAGAGTGGAGGGAGAGACAGGGAGAGGAAGGAGGAAGAAACAAGAAAAGCAAGGAGGAAGAGAAATTAAAGACTGATAGGGAGAAAGAAGGACGAGAGAGAATGCGAGGGAAGGAAGGGAGTGTGAGAGAAAAAGTAGAGAGAGAGAGAGAGTGAGATAGACGAGAGAGAGAGAGAGAGAGAGAGAGAGAGAGAGAGAGGTCAGAGGGGAAAAGATCCTGATATAATGAGGAATGGAGAAACCTTGAAAAACAGAAGAAAGAAAGAATGTGAGTTACGGCCAAAGAAGCACGGCACAATTAACTACACAAAGACCACCACACCACCACCTACACAGCTACACAACTACACTACAAGGCAATTCAGTTGACTAGGATAACACTTTATCAATTCGCCACAAGAGGTATCGTAAGGTGGTGGTGAGTGACTGTCGATAATAGTAATAACAATAATAATAATAATAATAAGTAATAATAGTAATAATGCAGTAATAACAAAAACAACAACAACTAATAATAATAATAATAATAATAACAATAATAATAATAATGATAATAATAATAATAATAATAATAATAATAATAATAATAAAATCATATAATTAGGAGGGTAATACTTTAATCACCCTCAGAGTTAATCAGTGCACGTGTCATTAGGGTCGATAAAAACTCCAGGTGACCCATTAACATTTTTCCTCCCGATTTGTAATTAACATAAGGCCGATAAAAAAAATCCTCTGGCCTAATTCCTGTGACTGTAGAGACACCAAAGTTATTTATTGTAGTTTGTATAATAACTTGCCTACAGACGGGTTATTGTGGGTCTGTGAGAGAGAGAGAGAGAGAGAGAGAGAGAGAGAGAGAGAGAGAGTTCATCAGACAGTATAATCAGAGTTTTTTCCTGTCGATACACAACATATAAACGTGCAGCAATATCTCTGTAACGATGAACAGCACTTAAAATAGAGCGTCCAATTAGCGAAAAGCCCACTGGATTGCAACCAGCGCTCCACATGGTAACTATTAGTGAGTAATTGATAGTACTGTAAGTAATGTTGTGTAGCCTTCCTGTTTATTTGGAAACGCAGGCCTAACAAATCAGTTACAGTCTAAATATCGTATTCTGATTCATAACTCTAGCTATTCTCTCTGACTTGGGCTAAAATTGCCATCTGTCCATCTTGAATGCTGAGTTATACCAATAGATCAACCCTAGAATATGATGCTAGTCACGTAGAAATGCCATGGAAAGGATGTGGAGTCATAGCATTGTCTTTTTCTGCGACTGATCAACTGTAAATAACCTACAAAAGGACGAAAATCTGGACCAAGTTAAAGTAAAATAACTATACCAGTGTTACAGCATACCTAACGTTATCGCCCATCGACCAGCATGTACAGCCACATAAATCGTCTTTGTTAAGCTGGTAATTAAGGCATATTTTTCACCTGTGCTGTTACTAATAGCCCATCCCAGTGCTGAGATAACCGGACTCATTCGTTTATTCCTTGCCCAGAAGTAGAAAGACAATAATCCTTGCTAAAATAAAGGGGAATTAATGGAATTAGGGTAAGTAACCATAGCAAATGTTTATGGTGGTGGCCTTGTACTTATTATTCCCATGCTTCCTAAAGTCAGCAACAGAGTATAATTAGGGAAGATTACCCCCTGCAACTTGATTATCCTCCTTTTACATGAATTGGCCTAGATTTTCGTCCTTCTGCAGCCTATATCTCGTGGATCAGTGGGAGAATAAGAGTACTAGGGCTATATATCCTTCCCATAGCACTTCGTGACTAGCATCATGTTCATTTGTTAGTTTATTGTTACAACTCAGCCTTCAAGGTGGAAAGAGGGCAATTTTAGGCCAAGTTAAAGTGGCGAAAGTACGGTATAGCACTTTAATAATCAGCTAAAATGTTACAAATAAAGTATAAATACCAATCAAAAACAGTACCACAAGGCCTCCACAAACCGAAATATAACGGACAGTACGTGGAAATGATATTTGGTGATTTTAGCTGATTTACTGGCAAGGTTGGCGTTATGGGAAGCGAGGGAGGCGAGACACTAGCCATTTTATGCTTACTTGTCACTTTACTACACACAACGTCCACATCCTAAACCTGAGACATTCGCTGCGGGATTTATGTGTTTCTTGTTGGCGTCTGAGGTGTGTAGTTGCCCAATGGGACTGATATTATTCATTATACGCTGGTTTTACCGAAGGAAGGGAAATACAGTGCTTAAGATGATGTGCTAGGTGTTTCTCTCTCTCTCTCTCTCTCTCTCTCTCTCTCTCTCTCTGTCTGTCTGTCTGTCTCTCTCTCTCTCTCTCTCTCTCTCTCTCTCTCTCTCTCTCTCTCTCGCAATCTTCTTCCATCATCCGGTCGTGGCACTGATATCACCCGCGCCCATCTTTACCGCCGTGGTGAGCGATAAAGATAGTGGTGAGGGAGAGAGAGAGGGAGAGTGAAAGAGGTATGTGTCACCCGTCTCATCAATAGTCTCTCTCCCTCTGTCCCTCCCTCCCTCACCCTCTCTCCATTTCTTTCTCTCACCATCCCTCTCCATTCTTACCCTCTTGTCATCGTAATATCTTCGTGCCTAGAAAAAATGCACAAAGCCTTAGAGAGAGAGAGAGAGAGAGAGAGGTTTGTTTGTCTGTCTGTCTCTGTCTCTGTCCCTACCTGCCTACCAACCTATCTTAAAAAAAAAAAAAAAAAGACCCAAAGCATTAAAATGTCCCTTTCAACGCAAATCAACCAAAAGAACCAAAACCAAACACCATTTCTTTTGAGACGCCTGGACACACTTGGTTTGAAAGACTGGAGACCATAGGCAGGGAGAAAGATGAACTGAGGGAGACTGTTCCATTGACAACTACAGTTCTTTCATCTTAACTCGACCAAGGTTTTTCTTTTCCATTTGCAGTTTATTTCGCGTAGCTCATTGGTTGAAGAAAGAAGAATGGAGCAGGCTGGAAGGTGATGGAAAGAGGAGTGGAACAGGGTGGAAGATGATGAAAAGAGAGGTGGAACAGGCTAGAAGATGATGGAAAGGAGGGTGGAACAGATGGAAAGAGGGGTGGAACAGACTGGAAGGTGATGGAAAGAGGGGTGGAACAGGGTGGAAGGTGATGGAAAGAGGGGTGGAACAGGGTGGAAGGTGATGGAAAGAGGGGTGGAGCAGACTGAAAGGTGATGGAAAGAGGGGTGGAACAGTGTGAAAGTTGATGGAAAGAGGGGTGGAACAGACTGAAAGGTGATGGAAAGAGGGGTGGAACAGGGTGGAAGGTGATGGAAAGAGGGGTGGAACAGACTGAAAGGTGATGGAAAGAGGGGTGGAACAGGGTGGAAGGTGATGGAAATAGGGGTGGAACAGACTGAAAGGGGGTGGAAAGAGGGGTGGAACAGGGTGGAAGGTGATGGAAAGAGGGGTGGAACAGACTGAAAGATGTTGGAAACAGGGGCGAAACAGGCTGGAAGTGGCATCATAAAAATGTTGATGTGGGGCAGGAAAGGCACAAAACCCATGCATTTTGATTTCTGTGAGACGTGTGTGAGTTGGATATTGGAGCTATACCCATTTTACCCTGATGTAACCTGAAATTGCCATGTGTCCATACTGAATGCTGAATTGTAGCAATAGATTAACTCTAGAATATGATGCTAGTTACGAAGAAGTGCTCTGTAAATGATATAGGGCCGTAGTATTATCTTTTTTTTTTTTTTTCAGATATACGTAAAATAAGCTGCAAATGCACGAAAATATGCGCCAAGTTAAAGTAAAACAACTAAATTTGGTCTTGTTCCCTTTGAAGCAGTGAATGCAGGAGGTTTTGTTTTCATCCTTTACTATTAGTCTGTCTGTCTGTTCGTCTGTCTGTCTGTCTGTCCACCAGATTAGTGACGGAGAAGCTAATGGGGTAATGAGTATGGAAATTTTTGAAATACCAACTTATCTAGACATGATTATATTTTGCTGAACTGAAAGTAGGTCTAAGTATTACAAAACTACAGCCATGCTTTCAGTACAATATTTCATGTCTCGTGGTAAATACAGGTGTAGGGATGGGGTTACATGTCCTTGTTCCGAGGGTGTTTGGCGTACTGTCATCCCTGCATCTTCATACATTTTATAAAATATGCAGGAGGATGGGGATGAGGTGGAGCGGTGGCGTGGAGAGATGTATGAAAGAGGGGGTATCGGTTGGAGGGAAGGCAGCGAAATGGCAGAGGGCAGGGCGACCTGGAGATGATTTGTTAATGGCCACCCCTTACGGGATTAAGACGTCTGGCAAGAGAGAGAGAGAGAGAGAGAGAGAGAGAGAGAGAGAGAGAGAGAGAGAGAGAGAGAGAGAGAGAATTTTATTCTTGTAAATATATAGAATCAACAAAAACCGCATACGTTCAATAGCATATGCATTAAATCCACTCACGTATTCAAAGGTCACCATAAACCCTGGCTGGCAGTCATAAAAGCACTGAACTTTTGTGTACCCGTGTTTACTCATGCAAGGTTCATAGACTTTGGGAAAACGTGAAGATGTTTTTGGGTAAACGCGGCGCGGCAGGGAAATGTTGGATACAAGATTTTCTCTCGCCTTAAGGAGCTTGTGTGGGATCTAGAAACTTATCCATCTGCCCGCTACGAGACGAGAATTATTAAAGTGTTGATGCAGTTAGAACAAAGTAAGCAGATACAAGAAATGAAATCCGTCGTAATAAATTAAGTACAAAACAGAAAGGAATGCAGTATTAAAAATTATTAAAAATTCACAGAAAAAGGAGTTGACACACAAAGAAGAAAAGATGCCAAGACAACTCCAGCGAACAAAGGGCAACGAAATGAAGCATAAATCAGCGAAAAGTGAAAGAGATAAAAGGGTGAAATGAGAAAGGGTAATAGCGTTAAGTGCAAAGACATCAGGAAAACAAAGAATAAATAGAATGAGCGAAGAAGAAAGAAGTTTAAAAAAGACAATTTGCAGAAAAACTGTGAAGGGAAGAGAATGGTATAGGCTACGAATGAAGGAGGAAAAAAGTGTTGGAGCAAAAACGCTGAGAAAAGAAAGAATAACACAGTATCAAAGGGAAAATGGGTCAAAAGAGAATATTTGTGAGGAAGGGGGGAAAGAAAGAGATGAAAGGGATGGAGGTGAAAAAGGTGGTGGGGGAAACGATGAAGAGGACAGGCGGGAAAAGGGCAGGGCGGGGGCAGCTGACTTATTGGGGGGGGGGGGATGGGGGTGCAGAGGAGAGAAGAAAGGGAAATAGGAGAGGAAGAGACGGAGAAGAACAGAGGGATGGAGGACAATGGAGTCGAGAGAGAGAGAGAGAGAGAGAGAGAGTCCATAACTGTGTCATTCACTCACTCACTCACTCAGGATACAGTCTAAGCTGCAACCGTGTAGTCTTATGTGTCACACTTACAAGGGGGTATTGTGTGGTGGAGGGTACTGGTGGTGTGTCTGGCATACGTATGGGGCGTGTCTGGAGTGTGTCTGAGGTGTGTGGTGTACAGTATCTTAAAAAAGTATCAGAACAACTTTGTGGTAAACAAACTGAAAAACCAACGATGTGATCCGAAACACACCTGAGATGAACGTATGATTTCAAAACTATCTGCCTCTAAGTACGGATACTTTCTTGAGGCACTGTACATCTGGGTGTGTGTCTGGGTTGTGTATGGAGTGTGTTTGAGGAGTGTGTCCAAAGACGCCTCTTGGGATGTGTTGTGGTAGTGGATACGATTGGAGTGAGTGCGGCTACCGAAAGTGTCCTGAGGCTTGTATCGTTACCAACATAACCACCACTTGCCCCTCCTGCTTCCTGCTTCCACATCATCATCATCATCATCATCATCATCATCATCATCTCCGGTCTCCTACCCCCAGATTACTTCCTATTTAAAATTCTTACTTAAGCCTTCTAAAGTTGTGTGTAATATTATACTTAAGGAGTTCGTAAAGTTTTGGTGTGAATCATCTTTTCATTTATTATCCACCTCCCTCATCTCTGCTTTATCACTGTCTTTATTATTTATACATTTATTGCGTATACTGTTTTTATTGCATCATTCCTGCTTTACCTCTCCCTCCTCCTTCACCTGGTTCATATTTTAACTGTTGTTTCTCCCTCGTTTCGTTCTCTCTTTTAATTCTCTACTTGAGTTCACTTGTCTTCCACCACCTTCCCGCTTCCCCGGTCTCTCTCTCTCTCTCTCTCTCTCTCTCTCTCTCTCTCTCTCTCTCTCTCTCTCTCTCTCTCTCTCTCTCACTTCATTACCTCCGCCCTCGCCATCGCGTTAACCTTTTCTTTACTTGGTCAGTTTTACGAGGGAATGAGAAAAGAGGGAGGGGAGGAGAGAGAGAGAGAGGGAGAGAGATAAGCCAGACTAAGCCTGTGCCATTACCGTGGTGCAGAAAACACTGGAGCCTGGAGGTAATCTGCTCACAGGAGAAAAGTCTCTCCACATGGGGTTGAGGATTAGTGTGAGAGTCAAGGAGTTAGGGATCTAGAGAGAAAAAAGGTGAGGAATGGAGGGCCGCCAGACTGATGGAGGAGAGGAACAGAGAGGTTGTAGTCCCGGGTTTATCTGAATGTAAACCCAGTGGGCTTCAGGCTGAAGTTTACCGTCCGTTTGTAACAGTGCCACCACGTGAAGGCGTCACTCTCCAGCCCTACGGTCATGAGGTAAATTATGATTCTTAAAATGTTATATAATCCTATTGATTGCACTAAAAATGTAACGTCAAGAACTCAGGGCCCCCAAGCCATACATCATGACAGGGTTATTTGTGGGTTGAAATGAGACCATGGACTAAGTCGACCCCATATGATCTTGACCTTTGACCCCTTGCTCTTGCTGACCTAATCAGTTCATCGTTCCTTCATACTGTAACTTTGACAAAAGTTTGGTCGAAATCCGTCGTTGGATTCAGGATATATCGCGTCCACAGTCTAAGGCGATCCCATATGATCTTGACCTTTGACCCCTTGACCTTGATGACCTGAACAGTTCGTCATCTCATACTGCATCACTGACAAAAGTTTGGTGGAAATCAGTGGGGTTGAGATACCGTGCCCAGAAAAGTGTTATGGACGCACTGACCCACGCACGCACGCACGGACAGACCAATCACTAAATGCCTCCTCCACCATTGGGGGGGCGGAATCATAATAATCCGGTAAGGCCAACCTGTAGCTGCCAGAGTTTTAGTTTTGGTAACCCTTCCTTCACACGTGCTTGGTATTAGGCGACAGGGGAGTGAGGTAGGCAGCACACTCAATCCATTGTGTTCAGGCCAACTCACATACAGGTAACATTAACCTTAACTATTTTACTCTATATCACAGCTCCTCTGTTACTGTCACACATCAAACCGTAAGTCAGTGATGAGATGTAATTCCAAGACATCCTTGATTTAAGCTGACGTTGATGTCATTACCTATCACAACCTGGTCTAGAGTCTCTCTCTCTCTCTCTCTCTCTCTCTCTCTCTCTCTCTCTCTCTCTCACACACACACACACACACACACACACACACACACACACACACACACACACACACACACACACACACACACACACACACACACACAGCGTGACCTTAAATCCCCCTAAGAGCGAATTCGTGTCAGCTGGATTCCTCCCTGGTTTGTTGTTGTGGCTCAGGTAATGACAGGGAGGTGGAAGGAGGAAGAAAAGGAGGGAAAGGAGAGGAAAGAAAGACGGAAGGGAAAGGCGGTAGACAGAAGACGAGAAGGGAATAAAAGGTCACCGAGGGGAATGGAGGAGGGAAAGAAGGAAAGGAAGATAGGATAGACGAAATGCAAGAAAGAAATGGGGGGGAAAGGAGAAGAATGGAAAAAGAAAGGAAAAGAGAAAAAGAAGGCAGATAGAATACGAGAAGGGAAGGTATAATAAGGAAAATGAATAAAAAATACAAGAAAGGAAGGTGTAAGAAGGAATATGAATACTAAAAAATCGAGAAGGGAAGGTGTAATAAGGAAAATGAATAAATGTACGAGAAGGGAAGGTATAATAGGAAAATGAATACTAAAATACGAGAAAGGAAGGTGTAATAAGGAAAATGAATACCAAAAATACGAGAAGGGAAGGTATAATAAGGAAAATGAATAAAAATACGAGAAGGGAAGGTATAATAAGGAAAATGAATACTAAAAATACGAGAAGGGAAGGTATAATAAGGAAAATGAATAAAAATACGAGAAGGGAAGGCACAATAACGAGTGACCCACAATCTGTCAAGGCTTGTTCTAAGATGGAGGATCGTACTTCCGGACCCGTATTCTCGTCCGTTAAGGAAGGTCCCTAACACCCCTCCTTTAACGATTTATTTTTGGGTATAACCGGTTGATATCGTGTTTATGCGGAGTATGAAGATATTAGAATGATTTAAGTAAGACAGATGAGGACGATATGGTGCGATAAGTAAATAAATCACTTAGGAAGAGGTGTGAGGGAGCTTCCGGAACTTCTTAACCGAGGAGAATACTGGCCCTGGAGACATGGTTCAGGCAGCAATTTTACGGTCACTTATAATTCTTGTGAAGAGGCGGTTGAGGGTGCAACTATCCAGAAACATCTACATTTTGTTGTTCTTGTTCAGAATGCTGGGAATGATGTCTGATATTTCCACAGAAGGAGAGAGACTTGTCACATTTATGGCAACATTTTCATTAGCTCAGATACATAAGATTCTGCATTTACCTTTAATTATCCTGCCTTGATTAATAACTCTTAAATAGGAGAGGGATCTGATCGTGCCTGTTTGTATATGCATCATCTAACCTAAAAACAAATTCGAGCTGGTCTACCTGTAAACAATTTTGGTTGATAAAAACAGGATATTCTTTCATTCATTTTAAGTTTCCTAACATCCTAATCCCAGCCATCAAAAGTTAATAAACAAATGGAAATGAAACAAACCTACACAATCACCAGCCCGCCAACTCCATTAATAGTTTCCTTTTAAAGCCCACTGTCCTTTTAAAATCAACACACTATTTTTCACCATCACACCGAGTCAAGACGATGTTCACGACTTTCAGTGGGTTTTATATCTTCACACCGACTTACTATGATGTTCATAACTTTCACTGCGTTTTATATCTTCTTCATTACACCAAATCACTACGATATTCGAGACTTTCATTTGATTTTATATCTTTACCATCACGCTGACTCACAATATTCAACACTTTCACTGGGTGTTATATCATCACACCGACTCGCTACAATATTCAACACTTTCACTGGGGAATGCTCCAGGCACCAGCTACTGCTTCTCCAATAACCCTAAAAATATATTCATATTTAACGGGTTACCTAATCAGAAATACAATAATCCTAAAAATGTATTCATATTTTCTGCGAGTTACTTAATCGGAAATACTTATGTGAAGTGATGTAGAAGACAAATTAAACAGTCTTGATTTGCTGCCCCGACCCTGCCAGACAGGTGAATTGTCTTATTTTCATCAAGTTTATTCGATGGACAGTACGTTGTCAAGTGATTGTTATTATTGGGTAATTATCAAGGACAGTGGATTATGGAACACACTAGTAACTGCATAGTGTGTAGAAATGTTTAGGCAAGACGAAAAATATCAATATGCATGAGCAATGGCAATATCCGTCCTCCATTTCCTATTGTGTTCAGTCATATAAAAGGAAAGGCTCACAAGGGGTTCACTGCTGCATCCAAACTCATTCACAAATAATACCATTTTAAACTCCAAGTCTTCCCGTATGTAGACTGCATCATTTTGAAGTTTTCATTTATTTTCAGTTGTAAGGGGTACATTGTCCAGACAAAATTCATCTGACCAAAAACAGATTATTAAGCGGAGAAATGTTATAGCATGTGTTAAAGAAAAATCCAACTCAACAAACAAGTTACTAAGATACGCAACGTAGTATTTTTATTTATTCTTCCTCTTATTGATTCTTGCTTTACTATACGAATATAATCACCCAATGAATCTCTCTCTCTCTCTCTCTCTCTCTCTCAGTAAAGTAAGATCATTTAGCATTAACGAGAACGGAAAAAGCTCAATCAGGCTGACGGGATTAAAGTAAAATAAAAAGCAGAGAAAAAGAATAAAGGTTTAAGGACAGAAATAAAGCCATAAGAGAGACTGGAAGGTCAGGTCTCCCCCCAGTGTGTGTACCTCCCTGGAGAAACATTACCCCAGCTTCAGCCTTCCTTCTCTCTCTCTCTCTCTCTCTCTCTCTCTCTCTCTCTCTCTCTCGTGTTATTTTCTCTGTCTCCAATATCCTTTAATTATCTCCTTAATACAGTCTTCCTCCACCTCACAGCAATCCATCATTCCCTTCCCCCCCACCCAAGCTCCTCCATCCGTCCCCCTCTCCGTCTCTCCCTTCGTGCTTTAAGGCCTTCTTAACAACCCATTTGTAAGTGCTGGAGAGGAACGCCTTCACGTGGTTACACCGATATAGCCAAGTGGTAGAGCTGCCCTGTTATACAAACGCCTCTCAATCCCCCCCCACGCCCGAAAGGAGGATGGTGAACTGTAGGATGGGAATTTCCTCCTGTAAACTACCGGGATCTAAAATGACATGCGGTTACAACAACAACAACAACAACAGCTAGTACTACTACTACCACAGCAACTACTACTACTACTACTGCTACAAGAACAACAACAACAACAACAACTACTACCACTACTACTACGACTACGACTGTTGCTACTACTACTACTACTACTACGACAACAACAACTATTACTACTACTACTACTACGCCAGTTTTCTTCTAGTCTAGAACTAGTGCTCGTGGGCCCTTCGGGCCCCTCGCACTTGCTCCTGCGGAGGGCTGTCGCGCTACTATACAGTATTTTAGTTATACCTGTGGGGAAAAATTCTACGGAGATCCTATGCCGGGCACCTGGAGCAGCGTTTTTTGGTCAAAATGTGATCGCTTATTAAATATAGTAAAAGTTTCTCAATCGTGATGGGACCAAGTTTTTTCACATCAGCGAATTTTTTGTGATTTTTGTGCCAATTTTTGTGCGATTTGAATTCGTAGTTTCGGCTGCCCAAAACACACACACACACACACACACACACACACACACACACACACACACACACACACACACACACACACACACACACACACACACACACACACACACACACACACACACGGCTACTGCTTTAGTACATTAGATGTCCCCCCCCCATCTTATTTCCTTCCCTTCTCTACCTAGCACACTCTTATCCTCCTGTCATTCATCTTTCTATTCTTTCCTCTAATTATCTTTTTCTATCCCTTCATTCCGTCAGAAGAGAAGGAAGGAAGGAAGGAAGGAGAGGGAGGGAGGGAAGGAAGAAAGGAGGGAGGGCGGAAGGAAGGAGGAAGGAAGGAAGGAAGGAGGGAGGGAGGGAGGGAGGGAGGGAAGGAAGGAGAGGGAGTGGGCCACAGCAGAGATTCTCCAACGTAACTTTGCACAAGGAAAGTTAGGGACTCACGGCCACGTTTTGATGGTGCCCTTGTGGCGGGTGAGGGAGGAGGGAGGGAGAAAGAAGATGGGGAGGGGGACAGGAGAGGAGACAGTTAGGAAAAGGAGGAGGAGTGGAGAGAATGAGAAAGGGAGAAAAAATAGGAGGGGGTGGAGAAAATGAGAAGGGAAGGAAGATAAGGACTGGGGCGGAGAGAAGAGAGATGAGGACAGAGAGTTAAACCGTACTAAATGGTGTGAAGGAAGGATATGGAGGGAACAGCAACAGACATGTCGGTTCATTGAAGACTATAACTTTTTTCTTTATACAAGGAAGAAGGAACCAAAGGCCAGAAGTCCGCAAGATTGTTACCTCCAAGGAAAAAAAAAAATTGGTAACCAGCCTATGAATCTAAGACAGAAGACAAGGCTAGAAAAATTGGAATCAGCCCTTCCCCCACCAAACCCTCCAGCCAGAGCCAGCAGGAAAGTGAGAAGAACCACCATGCAGTAGTGGGAAAGGATGAATGTAAAACTATAATCTGCACTGACTTTATCTCTGAGCAAAAACTGCCATTAACTGCCAAGGGATATTGGGCTATTGCTGCATTCTTCGTGATCTGGATGAGATTATGTGTACCGCTACGGGAGAAAGGCTGGAAGAAGAAGAGGAGGAGGAGGAGGAGGAGGAGGAGAAGGAGGAGGAGGAGGAGGAAGAAGAAGAAGTAAAAGAAGAAAAAAAGAAAAAAAAAAGAAAACGGAAAAGAAGATAAGGAAAAGAGGAAGGGGATGACAAAAACGAAAAGAATCAAGGGGAAAGGAATGAATGGGATATTGCTGAAAGGATGTGGGGAAAAAAAAACTTGTGCGTAAGGGAAAAGGACAAGAGATGGCTTTTTAAAAACTACTTTAAAGTTTCCTGTTGTGTGTGTGTGTGTGTGTGTGTGTGTGTGTGTGTGTGTGTGTGTGTGTGTTCAGAATATCAGTCTTGTATGCCAATTCTACAACCTCGGTATTCTAATAGACTTTATTATGAAGGAGATCCTCTCTCTCTCTCTCTCTCTCTCTCTCTCTTTTTCTCTCTCGTCTGCCGCCATATTATCATAAATTCTTGTTAATTACACACTGAAGATTAGCCTACCTGCCTGTGGGGTCGGGCCAAGGAGGAGGAGGAGGAGGAAGAGAAGGAAGAGGAGGAGGAGGAGGAGAGGACAATTGATACATAAAATTCGACACTGTAAGGAAAGGGTGAAGGAAAACTATATTTAGGAAAATTATACAGATGAAGGGAAAAGAGGGAAGAAAACGAAAGTGAAAGAGAGAAGGTAAAGACGGGAAGAAGACACAAACGGCAAGAAAAATAAGAAAGAGGAAGTAATTTTTAGAGAACTAAGAAGAGGAACATAAAACAAGAGGAAGAATGAAGGGAGAAATAGAAGGAGGGGAAGAGGCGAAGGAAGACTGGAAGTTATAAAAAGGTGAACTTGAAGATGTTGGAAAAAAAAGCAATCAGACTAAATACTGAGATAAAACTAATTGGAGTTAATTGTCATATTATTATGGGATTATTTTCTTCACTACCTCAGGGCTCGTTATTCCAGAACAAAGCTGTCCAACGGGAACAAAAATATAAAGTCATTCGGGCCACATTTTATCGCTGTTTTGCACACACACACACACACACACACACACACACACACACACACACACACACACACACACACACACACACACACACACACCAGCACTATGACACCATCGGTACTACAAAGGACAGGGTGACAAGACAGCTGCCATCCAATATGCAGTGTGCCACCGTCTCTCTCTCTCTCTCTCTCTCTCTCTCTCTCTCTCTCTCACACACACACACACACACACACACACACACACACACACACACACACATACAGGAAACAGTGACATAAATAAGGCGAAAAGGTGGTAAAATGAAGAAAGAATCCTGAGAACAAGAAAAGCGGGAAGTGCGTAGAGATGCAAAGTGAAGGTGAGTGGAGAAGGAAGCACAGAATATGGAAAAGGAAACCAGACACGGAATAAGATGTAGGAAAGACCGAAAACAAGGAATAAGAAGTAAAAATCAATAGTGGCGCTATTAATGTGACCAAGGAAGGAGATTTAGTACAAGGAAGAAAATTGTGGCACTAAAGGGAAAGTGACGTAAATTAGATAAATCATGAAAAAGCAACATAAAGATATAAATAAAGTAAAAGATACTGATAACAAGAGGTAATGTTGTCAGTGAAAAGAAAGTGTCAGAGGAGAAATAGGAAGAGAAGAAGAACTTGCTACTGTATACTCTACCTTTCATCACTGCACACCACCTAAGCACACTGTTACCTGCCCAACCTACCTTCACTCCCTTACCTTCACATGGTAAGGCTAAGCTGCTGCATGTAATACAGGTGTATAATTATGGACAGTTTTGTATATACGGGCAGATTTACTGCCACTAATTAGACCATTAACCTGGCTAATTATTTCACGCACGCAATTTACCTGTTTCTCCTAAATTTTGCAAGGTAAAATCACGAGTATCGATTTATTATGGGCTTAAGTGTAGAATAGTCTTCAAATATGCTGTATGATAAATATGTGTGTGTTGTGGATTATGTAGATTCTTTTACTGTTCTCCCTTCTATTCTTCCCTCCTGCTTCTCCCTTTCTGTCTTTCCTGTATGTTTCTCTTCTTTCCTGTCTACTTCTCTCCCTGCTTTCCTTCCTTCCCTCTACCACCCCTATCACTCACTTCCATCCTTCCTGCCGTTTTTCCCCTTCCTTTCCTCCATTCTCTTTACCTCTTCTTCCTCCTCCCATCCGTCCACCTGCCTGCTTCTCTCCCCTCTTTCTCCCCCCCCCCTCCTTTGTACCTCTCCCCCTTCCTTCTTTGCTCTTCCCCTCGCGCGTACAGTCCACTACATCTACTTGTGTTGTACAATATGATATACTTTTCCTACATGTGTTCGCGATTGCTATGATGGATTGTGTACGTACATGAGAGAGTGTATGGGTGTAAGTATGTGTACAGTGTGCATGCTTTATGTATGTATTTAAAAAAAAAGTAGAATAAAAGACTACATGCCAGAGAAAATATGCGTTTTAAAGAAAGTTGTACCAAAAATTCATATGAAGATACTGTACGTTCTTTTCGAGATGCCTGGCCATACTGCGTTTAATCGGCTGGAAGTCAAGGACAGAGGGGAATATAGATCCAGAATGGACCAGTTGTCTGTAAACATTTGGCTTATATGCGTGTGTGTATGTATGCATGCATGTATGTGTAAACGTCAGAATATGGATGAACGTGGCTGGTTTTGTGTGTGTGTGTGTGTGTGTGTGTGTGTGTGTGTGTGTGTGTGTGTGTGTGTGTGTGTGTGTTGATAAGCATTTATAACTGTGGGAATACCGGCATAAAGAAGTAAGATAAGTATTACGAGTATGTTGGTGTCATCAGTACGGGTGGGGTGAGGGGAGAGGGAGAGAGAAGCAGGGTGGGGTGGGGGAAGAAAGAGAGAGAAGCAGGGTGGGGTGGGGGAAGAAAGAGAGAGAAGCAGGGAGGGAGTAAGAGAAAGGAGCAGAGATGGAAGGAGGGGAACAAAGAGGAAGCGAGAGTAAGAAGAAGGGAAGGAGGGTGTTAGAGACAGGAGTTGGGAGGCGGTGAGGGAGGGTGGGAGAGGAAGAGGGAAGGAAGAAGGGAGCAAGAGAGAGAAGTTGAGAGGGAGGGAGGGAAGGTGAGAGAGGAAGAGGGAGGGAGGGAGGGAACTAGAAAGAGAAGTAGGGAGAGAGGGAGGGGAACAAGGAGGGGGTGGGGAGGGAGTGGGTGGCAGATAATATCATGGTGAAGTAATAACCCGCTGACAACAACAAAGTCTGAGAAAGGACAGAACTGATAATTTGCAAAACTGACGAATAAATGTAGGAGTTTATTTTTCACAGTATTAAAGCAAAATTCCAAACAACTTAGCGCGAAAAAATAAAGGATGGTAAAATCTGGCATAGTCGTTTTCACTTTAACTTATCCCAGGTTTTCGTCCTTTTCGACATCTTTCGCCCGGTACAGTGACAGAATAAGACAATACTACGGCGCTGTATCCTTTTCATAGCGCTTTTCATGACTGGCATCATATTCTAGTATCAGTCTATTTCGCAGCTTAGGATTCAAGATGGAGGGATGGCAAGTTTAGAGCAAGTTAAAATAAAAACTTGAGTAACAGTGCGCTTCAACGGGTATTAACAGGAAAGATATAAACTGTTAGTTAAAATGACTGAATCAGAACCACAAGAGTAAGCAATTCCCCAGCCTGACTGTAGCTAATATCAGGAGGAATATTTCAGAAAGTGTTGTGTATTATCTGATGCTGTGGAGTATTATCTGATAGTGAGGCCGGCAATTAAAATAATGAAGGTAATCCCAGCAGAGGATAAGGAGATAAGGTATGGAGGAGGAAGATGGAGGGCGGGTGGTAACAACATCAACATGGAGGTGAACTGATCCTATCCGGAGAATATTATTATCGGTTTGTTTTCATACGAGGGAACTAGACAACACAGTGGGGAGAGAAGTTACGGGAAGGTGGGAGGCTTGTGGATGGAGAGGGACTGAAAGAAGGGTTGAGAAGGGAGGGAGACGGGATAAAGAGAGGGTGTGAGAGTGGGGCGATGCACAGAAAAAAAAAAAAATGAAAGAGAGAGGGTAGGAGTGGAGGGAGAGAGAAAATGGTGAGGAAAGAGAGAGATTAGGAGTAGAGTAAGAAGAGAAGAGTATGGAAAGAGGTTAGGAGAGGAAGGAGAGAGGGAAGAGTGAGAGCAGGGTAGGAAGGCGAGGATGAGGGTGTGGATAGAGGGTGTGACAAAGGCAGTTGTAGCTGATAACCAGGAATATACGTCGACAGGTAGTGCAGGGATAGAGCCAGGCAGGGTAGCAGGCAGGGTGGAATGGCAGGGGATGGAAGGGTGGAAGGGGAGGGCAGGGGATGATAGGGAGCCAGGTGACAGGGAAAATGTAGGGAAGTAGGCAGCTGATGTGTCATCACCTCTCTCTCTCTCTCTCTCTCTCTCTCTCTCTCTCTCTCTCTCTCTCTCTCTCTCTCTCTCTCTCGTTTTTTCTTTTCTGGCAGTCCATCCATCATGTTCGACGTCGTACACACATTTTTACCCAGCTGTCTTTGTAAATATACATCTGGTAAACTTGCTACACACACAGACTACACCTCAATTATACCTCATAATATTTAAGACACTCACCACCTGCATAAGTGTTGCAATCCATCACACTTTAGTCACAAGTGGAAAATACAAGACAGTAGCTGCGTTCTACACGGCAGGGTATTATTTCTGATACAGGGTGGTCCGTAAAGAGCGCCTGACCGTATCTGGTGTGGTGTGGGGACGGCTCAGTCTGCTGGTGAAGGTGTTGGTGTGGCAGTAAGAGTAGGAAATGAATAAACGATGCAGGATAGACGCTGATAACGCTGACTTAGCCGTCCCTTCAACACACAAGAAATCCTCAGACGGAGTGGCAGAAGAGTGCTCTACACAGGCCACCCTGTGTAACACTCCACCCCCACTCCACCTGGCGATTTCTCGTGTGTTGTGGGAACGGCTCAGTCACTGTTATCAGTATTTACCCAGTACCATCTACTCATTTCCTGCTCTGAATGCCACAACCACGCCCACACCAGCCGACTGAGCCGTCCCCGCAGCACATATAAAGATACTGCCAGGTGTTTCCAGTAAAGCGCCGTTTACAGCCACGTTGTAGTAATTTGTGTCCATACTAAATATGGCGGAGTAAGTCAAATCGGGGGAATAATTCTAATGAAGTGGCTGGAATTAATTAGTTTGTGTAATTAGTCTGTGGCGCGGTGGACTCATTATGGAAAATTAGAATCGGCGGACTGGGTCGCTAAGTAATAATATTGGACTGAGCTGTGTGGGTGGCCGGCAGTGACGACAACATTCCTTCCTACCGTTGTGATGAACTGTTGGCAAAATGGTCTTAACCAGGGTTTTCGATTCCATTTTACTAATCCATACTCACCCATGAGACCACCCAAAACGTCACCCAACCAAAAACATGATGGAGAAATAGGATAGGAGTGTATAGTACATCAAGTAGTATGTCGTGGAAGGATAGGATTTAAAAATGAAGATCAAGAAAAGAAAACTGAAATGGAGAGTCGTTTTACAAGGCTACTCTTGACAGGATGCAGCGTCGGACAATAAATAAACATACAAATCAGCTTCATCTTATTTTTGTCTCTCCACTTTATGCATAATATACAGTACATATACACTGAGTACATAAAAACTAGGGTAGGTCTACCTTGTTCACTGAGTTTACAGGAAATCATATACTTTCCAGCAACATGACATCCTTCCTCCTTAAATACATCTTCAGCAGACCCAGTCAAGTTCCACCATCGTTTCCTTCTTCCTTCTTACTTTACTTAATCTGTAACACACATAATAATCTCATCCCACTAAAATGATATTCTTCATCTATAACTATAAATCTGCAGCAAACACAGTCATTTATTTCAGCTATCATGTTAGTCTTCCTCTATAACTAAATCTCCAGCAAACCCACTCTTTCTGTTCCATCGACATGCCATTCTCCCTCCTCAATCCTCTCCTCCCTTCCCTCCATACACATACATTCCACTCTATTTCCCTCCCTTCTTCCCCTGTTAACTGTCCTCTCCCTGCCTGCTAAGTTGGTATCCTCGCCACCTCCCCTCTGTCTACACTGCCTCTGTCTCTATTATCCTTAATTTCATGTGCATGGCTTGTTTTTGGTTAAGTTTAGGGCATAGCTAGGACGAATGAAGTCTCTCTCTCTCTCTCTCTCTCTCTCTCTCTCTCTCTCTCTCTCTCTCTCTCTCTCTCTTAGTTCACCTAAGTTTTATAGAAATCTCATCCTCTGTGATAGCCTTTCATCATTCCAACCAATTATATTTATCCAAGTATTATCCTCAGTTACCTTGTCATATCTACTACAAGGTATAATTTCAGTGGTTACTTTGGAATGTAGAAATTGGAAGTACACCTCCCCCTGTCTCTACACCGGACACTTTTCTAACCTCACCCTTGTATCATCCTCACCCTTGCCTCATCTCACCAGGCCTCACCACACTCCTGCCTCACGCCACGCCTGCCTCACCCCACCCATGCCTCGCCCCATCCCGGTCTCATCCTCACCCTGCCTCACCTCACCTTCCTTATCAGTCACCTCACTCCACACATACTCTTACTGAACCCTCCTTCCATATCTCACAGTCGCCACCCCACCCCGCTCACCCCCAGCCTGCCTCACCAAAGCCACATTACCAGCCAACAACCATACATACGGAACCTTCACATTTGCATATTCAATTTACCCTCGCATATAAATCCACGATGATAGGAGCATCTGCAGAGAATGTGGAGTTTGGACACACCTACAGGGGTTGGTGGGGGGGGGGGAGAGCCATCTGCTTTACTGTCTTATTCCAGTAGTTTAGTGAGACTCTTATGGGGACCACCTACTGTAGTTTTCATCTTATGTTCTGATGCTCACAGTTATTGATAAGGAGCTGTTCATCATCATCATCATCATCATCATCATTTTCATCATCATCATCATTTTCATCATCACCATCCTACTGCCCAGGAAAGGAGTGACTTTCCAGACTTGTAAAATATTATTTATGCTGTTGCTCCCTGAATTATTTGGTGAACTGAGAGAGAGAGAGAGAGAGGATGTGTGTGTGTGTGTGTGTGTGTGTGTGTGTGTGTGTGTGAGAGAGAGAGAGAGAGAGAGAGAGGATGTGTGTGTGTGTGTGTGTGTGTGTGTGTGTGTGTGTGTGTTCATGAATCATCGTCATTTATCTTTTATTCTTTGTTCTGTTTCCTTTTCTTCTTTTTTACCCTGACTGTCACCTCTTAGTTCGTCTTGTCCCTCGCCCTCCACCTTTCTTTGTGTGTGTGTGTGTGTGTGTGTGTGTGTGTGTGTGTGTGTGTGTGTGTGTGTGTGTGTGTGTGTGTGTGTGTGTGTGTCCTCTTCTCGATATTTGCTGTGTTTGTCCTCTTCCTCTCCCTGTATCTTCTCATTCCCCAAACCCCCCTCTCCTCGTCTTCCTTGCCTCTTTCCCCACCTCCTTCCAGCCTTTTCATCCCCCCTTTTTACCCTCCTCTCCCCCTTCCTCCACTTCAGCCTCTCATTATGAAAATTGCGGGTTTGTAGTTTTGGAAAATTGTGCTTACTCCCTTGGGATTTATTCTCTCTCTCTCTCTCTCTCTCTCTCTCTCTCTCTCTCTCTCTCTATATATATATATATATATATATATATATATATATATATATCTACCTATCTCTTTCGGTATTATGGTTATTATTTTTGACGAGCGAATATCTTTGCCATGATCGTCAAGCCCAGATCACCTCGCTGGAGCCTTAAGCTGTGTAGTATGTACACACACACACACACACACACACACACACACACACACACACACACACACACACAGGGAATCGGTGTAGGCAAGGAGGCAGGCAGGCGGATACGTAGGTAGGTAGGTCGGCAAAGAGATCGGGAAGAGTGGCAGCAAAACCTAAGATGATCACACAACAAATGATCAGCTGTACACGGCAAGGACCATATGAGACCGTCTGTGGACACCTAGCCAGGCAACACGCAACTATTATTGATTTTTTTTTTTTATTCTTCCAATGAGCGATGTGAAAAACGCTACAGAAGGATGAAAATTGGACCAAGTTTAGGTGAAAGAACTACAGCGAAGGACGGATGAAGGGAGTGGAGGTGTGTGTGTGTGTGTGTGTGTGTGTGTGTGTGTGTGCATGCCAACCAAACCCCACTGGCACAATAACTCTCTGAACAACACAACTGGCAGCCGCTCACATTTTCTCGTCCAAATTACTCACAAGGGAATCGCCAAACCAGCAATCTCACCAGACACATAACCCCGACTCGTTGGTTTGTGGGATTGTGACCCTTATGGTGGTGGTGGTGAAAGTCAGTATTGTGTGTCTTGTAGGATACTGTAGGACATTATAGATTAAGGGGAAGAGAATATTTTATGCCGGAAGAGGAGTGCTGGGAAGTGTTTTAATTTGCTTTTGCTCGTCTGTGACTTCCTGCATGCACTCACGCACGCACACACACGCAGCAAATATATACACACACACACACACACACACACACACACACACACACACACACACACACACACACACACACACACACACACAGTTTCTTTTTCTTTCAATTCCCTTCTCTTATTTCATCCATTTTTACTTCATCCATTCCCTTTTCCGCATCCCTCTGTCCATCACTGTAACCTGACCCCTTTTTTCACCATCTTCACTCCCTCCCTCTCCTCCCTCTCCCTTCTCTCCCTCCCTCCCTTCCCTGTCCACCCAACTCGTCAGGTGTGCAACTCAACAGGTGTGATGGGGTGGCCACGTGTATGCAATTAATCTCCCTCCCCCACCTGGCCTGACACCTGTACATCACCTCACCCTCTTTGTACAGATTGACAGGTGAGGGAGGAAGAAATCGAGTTCCTTATTTATTTATTTATTTATTTATTTTACCTTAAGCTGTGTCTGTCCATGTGGAGAATGAGAGACTGACTGAAGGAGTGTTTGTGAGTGAGGTGGAGGGGTAGAGGAGAAGGACGAGATCAAGGATGAGATGGAGGGGTTGAGGAGAAGGACGAGATCAAGGATGAGATGGAGGGGTTGAGGAGAAGGACGAGATCAAGGATGAGAAGGAGGGGTTGAGGAGAAGGACGAGATCAAGGATGAGATGGAGGGGTTGAGGAGAAGGACGAGATCAAGGATGAGAAGGAGGGGTTGAGGAGAAGGACGAGATCAAGGATGAGATGGAGGGGTTGAGGAGAAGGACGAGATCAAGGATGAGAAGGAGGGATGGAGTGGAGAGATAATGAGTGTGCTGTGAGTTGGAGGTAGGGTAGCCAAATGCCAGAGGACAGGATGACGTGGAGGCGATTTGCTTGTGACAACCACTTAAAGGATTAAGGCGTATTGGTATAAATAGATAGATAGACGGATATATAAATAGATAGAAGTTGTGTATTGCTTTCTTTATTGATCGTAATGAGCCCCGGGACGTCTTTTTATTTTGCTCTTTACATTTGCTGAGGATTTAATTCGGTTTAAGATGACCTGGATGGGTCAGATATAGCCTTCATTAACCTCCCTCACTGCAAGGCGACACCCCCAAGCTGAATAAAATCACTTGGAGGCAGCAAGAACAGTTCAATTAAATACGACACTGGAATGAAAAGGCAATACCATTATCTTCACTTTTAGCTACCAAACACCTCACAGCTAAACTATAGTGAACACACAAACAAATAATAAACAAAATAAATAAACAGAAGCAAAAAATAGTGCTGTAAAATTATTGTTGATAATTATTGATTGTTGTGGAGACTTGCTTATTGTGAAAACTGGTTTCCAGTTATCTTTTGTAAAATACAGTTCCTGGAGTCACGTCACTCTTTCTCATTTTCCTGTTTCGCCTCATTACTACGTAGCTCATTTATTTCTTTGTCACTTATTTTTTTTTTTTAATCTTCAACCCTCTCTGTCTTTTTTTTTTTTTTCCCCTCTTCTTCAAAGCTAGACCGTCTGTTCGCCCTATTCTCTGTTATCTTTATTTCCTCGTGTTCTAAGCCAGACCACTATAGTTCAACCTCCCTGCTGTTTGCAGTCATAGCGTCATGTTATAACTAAACGTTTAGGTAAACAACATTCAGTCCTTGAAACGCATTGTGTCCAAACATCTTAGAATAATGGAGTTTGATCTGAACTCTTGTTTGATATTCTTTGGAAGGAAAGATTTCGTACGCTTTCAGCATCCGGTTCTTTGCTAAAAATACATTTAGCCCTATTTTCACTATAAAGTAACGAAGGAGGAGGAGGAGGAGGAGGAAGTCAGACAAGCAGTTTCTTCCATCTTATCGTCTACTGACTGGAAAATAACGAGAGATAAGGATAATACTGGTACATGATACTGATAATACACGGAAGTAATCTTATCACAACCCTAAAATTGCCCCCAAACTCTGAAGCTTTACAGATATAAGTAGAAATACGTGTCGGGGATGGAGCCTGAGGCACCTTTTTAGTCACCAAGGAGGCTCCACACATTTCATCCATTAAAGTGACATATTTATCTACTTCCGCGTAAGAATTTTTATCTCCTCGCCTTTTCTTTTCATCCCTCCTCTTGCCCACTTCCTCTTGGTATTTATTACTAGTCTAGAAATTCCCAAAGTGTCACAATTACGGATGCTATATAGTCGGAGGTACTGTACCAGTGCAGAAGTTCCATTATTGACTGAGGACTGGATCTTTTTTTTTTTCTTAATCCGCGAACCACAGTGGCAAGACGCATTGTTGAGTACTGTAGTGGTGATGGTGGTAGTAGTAGTAGTAGTAGTAGTAGTAGTTGCAGCAGCAGCAGCCCCAGGTTCATCTGTACCGTATACCCGGTGGACTGCAGGCTGAAGCTGCCCTTCTCCGATAGTCCACCATCCTCCTTTTGTGGGATAGGGAAATAGCTGAGGAAAATTTGTATAACCAGGCCATTGAGCCGACTAATTATATCACATGAAGGCATCCCTGTCCAACAGTTCAGCACCAACCAACCATCACTACACCTAACCCACCCCAAGAGCAGTAATGCACTGCATGTCCTATATATCAGTCTACCACACACACACACACACACACACACACACACACACACACACACACACACACACACACACACACACACACACACACACACACACACACACACACACACACACACACACACACACACACACACACACACACACACACACAGGGGCATGTCTCGTAACTTTGTTATTTATGAGGGAACCAGGTGGGGAGTGGAGAGGGGTGGGGAACGAGCTGGTGGGGTCAGTGCAGGCAGAGGATGGGAGGGGAATGGGGGGGCTAGAAGTGGTGAGGAGATGGGAGAGAGGATAGGAGAGGAAAGGAAAGGATTGGGGAGAGGAAAAGGGTTGTGGGGAGAGTTGAAAGAAGGGGGAGAGGATAAATGAGTAAAAGAGAGAGGATTTGAGGAGAATAAGTAGGTTGTATGGTGGACTGTTTACCTTATTATTATAACTCTCTCTCTCTCTCTCTCTCTCTCTCTCTCTCTCATGTACTAGTAGCTAGTGAAAAGAAAGAAAATCAGGAAGAGTGTACTGAATACGGCAGAGTAAACAATGTTCTGAAAGGAAGGGAAGGTAGCAAAAGGAGGATGAGAAAGAAAGGCAAGAATGTGGAAGACAGAAAAGAAAAGGTTACCTAGGGAAGTAAACCAGACAGAGAGCGATGGAAATCGTGGGCAGGGACGAGAAGACGATAAAAAGAAGTTGAGAGAGAGAGAGAGTGTGTTATAATAATAGCAAGGTACCGTAACTAGCGTCCACCATGCAACCTCCTTATTCGTCCTGCACCCTCACCCTACCCCTACCTAACCAGGCAAAGATATTGTAAACTATGGGAGGGATGGAGGAGGATGGGACAGAGGGAGAGGAGAGAAGTGGAAAGGGGATGGAGAGAATGTGGAGGGGGAGGGAGAGTATGAGAGAATCAAAGGAGTGGAAGGACTAAGAGTAGAGAGAGAGACATAGGTGGGTGGGTAAGAGGAGAGGTGGGTGAGAGGAGAGGAGTCTGGAGATGAGGGGGAAGGGTAGAGGGGGCATATGTTACTTGACTCTCAGTAATTATTTATACGGAAACACTTGGTCACATTGTGTTGGAGACGGCCGCCTACACATGATGGCACAGATACGGCCGGGCGTGGAAGCTGCCTGGTTACACAAACGCTCCTCAACTTCTTCCCTATCCCACTAAAGGAGGATGGTGGACTGCAGGAGAAAGGTAATTTCAGCCTGCAGTCCACCGGGTTCACGTTTTGAAATGAACACGGGGTTGCATCTACTACTACTACTTCTACTACTACTACTACTACTACTACTACTACTATCACCATCATCACCTCCATCACCATCATCACTACTGCTACTACCACTACTACTACTACTACTGCTATTACTATCATCATCATCACAACCAGCATCATTACTACTACTACTACTACTACTGCTACTACTACTACTACTGCTACTACTGCTACTACTACTACTGCTACTACTACTACTGCTACTACTACTACTACTGCTACTACTACTACTACTACTACTACTACTACTACTACTACTACTACTACTACTGAATCACTTTAAAGGCAGGGACAACACATTAGCTAATAGGAAGGAATTGATCTCGAGTGTATCATCAGCTGTTAGGGTCACTGAGTGATTAAGTAATGGATATTGAATAGTGGACAGACAATTAGCCCAAATAGTCCTGCATGTGGCTGGGAAAGGGTTAATGATGGATTGGGGAGTCACTGGTAAAGCAGGCATTGTGGATGGGTGTAGTAGTATTGATGATGATTTTCGCACAAGCAACATGAGGGTCGCTTTTATTGTCACTGCTACTACCTTAGTCAGTGGTTCAGCACCAGTCCCCCACACGTCACCTCTTGGGCACATACCCACTGTCTGCACAATGATATTCAGGAATGGAGTGATGGATGACATTAGTATTTTATTTTATGTTGGTGGGTCTTTATGGAAGAGCGATAAACGTTGGTATAATAGCATAAATGATTCTTTATTCTCTCATATAATTCCTTGCTTCAAACTCACTCACATACTTCTCGCTTCACATTTGATGACCCCATCATTTTTTTCCTCGGTTTCCTTTTCTCTGTTTTTGGTCAACCAATAAGAGGCGAGGTCATCGTGTGGGCCAAACCACACGACTTGGTATCAGATCCCCATTGGCTGGCCAGATCACAATTGGGATCAGGAGTAAGAGCTTCAGATCCCAAGTTTACAGCCGTCTTTTAGTTCCCCTGCCGACCATGTCGCCTGATACGCCACCTTATTGCGTCCTGTATTACGGACTCTTATCCTGATGCCGGGAGGGACACCAAGGGAATGAGATTGTTGCTATTTTACCATTCTGTCTCCATCGTAACATGACCCACACAGAAAAGGATACAAAAGTTTCCCAGCCTAATCAACGTAAATAAGCGATACCAAAAGTGTTACGTTGAAGTGACTTTTATTTTTTTAATCCTGGATTATTTTTTTTTCCTTTCTTTCTTCCGTTTTGGGTTTTTAATATGTTCACTTACTTGATAAATCATTTTTTTTTTTCCCCACCCGCCGAACTGTGAACCATCAGCATCTTTTATTTCCCATTCGGTACTAAAGACTTATCCTTCCTTGAGTGCGTATGCCTCGTCCATTAACCTAACTTATCTACCCAGTTTCGTAACCTAGCCAGAATTATCCCAACCAAAACTAACTTTATTCTTAATATCTCTAACTTAACCTATCCTTACCCAGCTTTAGTTAATGCTCATGTAGTAGAATGGGCGGGAAGAAAGACAGGAAAGAGCTTAAGTTCTTCATGTCTCTAACACTTAGGACGACACAGACTCCATCCTTAGAGCAGTGAGGCTCTGTGTAGTGCGAAACGTTAGAGAAATTTAAAGAAATAAATTGTTCTTTCCTGTTTCCCTCCCACTCATTCTAGTCCACTTGTTAGAATGAGCTGGCTATACTTTGTGACTCATCCTGATCTAAACTAACCCGCACCAGCCTTACCGAGCCTGTTTAACCCAGTCCAGTCTAATCTATCACTACCCAACCAAACCTAATCCTTTCTATAATGTAACCAGTTAGGTGATGCGCCTGCCTGTGTGATTCCCTTACCACCGTCTGTGTGTGTGTGTGTGTGTGTGTGTGTGTGAGAGAGAGAGAGAGAGAGAGAGAGAGAGAGTACTGAAATACTACGGACGCGTAAACCCGGATTTCAATTAATAGAACTTTTACCCAACTTTTGCACCATTTTTGATCCGGCTTTCCTGTCTGTTTCCCTCCCCTTTGTGTGTGTGTGTGTGTGTGTGTGTGTGTGTGTGTGTGTGTGTGTGTGTGTGTGTGTGTGTGTGTACCTGGCTCTCGTTTGTTTCCCTCCCCTTTGTGTGTGTGTGTGTGTGTGTGTGTGTGTGTGTGTGATACAACTCTCACTTTTCTTCATTCCTTCTTCCTTCCCCCTCCCCATATTCCCATTTCCTCAAAACCTTATCACTTCTTCCTTCCCTTTCATCCACATCCCCCTTTGTCTTCCTGTATTACTCTTACCTTCTCTTCTTGTTTACTTCCCACATTCCTTCCTCCTTCTCCTCCATTTTATACAGTACTTTACGAGGGAAGGAAAGATATATTTCTCAGCTTTGCTCACACGGTTATTGCAGGTGAGGGAGAGAGCAGGAGGAAGGAAGAAAAAGAGAAGAGAAAGGAGAAAAGTGGAGGAAAAAGACGAAGGAGAGAAGGAAAGAGATGGGGAGTAAATGAAATGGGGGAAGACTGGAAAGAAGGGTAGAGGAAAGGAGAGTGAAGAGAACCTACAAAACTGAAGAAGGGAAAATGGGAATAACAGTTGAAAGATAGAGATTGAAATACTGAAAGGGTGACTTTACCTGTTATTAATGATTTCAGCCAGACAGGTGATTCGTGAACTGAAAATATGTCGTCGGGAGACTAATTAGCTGTGGAAGGTGTTAGTGTGATTTGTGAGATGTGGGGGTATGCGGAATTAGTAATAGGTAGTGATTTATACCAGAGGATAGGAGTATCTCTCTCTCTCTCTCTCTCTCTCTCTCTCTCTCTCTCTCTAATTAAGACTTGTAATCCCCAAGTGTGGGAACTATTGGGACGAAATTAATCCCAATAAGTCCCTCCCTGTTGACTTCCCCTCCCCCACCCGCCGTACCACTGCCTGCCACCCACCCATCCTGCCTCACCACTGCCATCCACCCACCCATCCTGCCTCACCACTGCCATCCACCCACCCATCCTGCCTCACCACTGCCTTCCACCCACCCATCTTACCTCACTATTGCCTGCCACCCACTTATCCTTCCTAACCATTGTCTGCCACTCACCCATCCTACCTCACCATTGTCTTCCTTCTACCTATCCTGCCTCACCACTCCCTGCCACCCACTCATCCTGCCCCATTCAAGCCCTGCCTAACACCCATCCTCTCCTGCCTAATCTCACGCTCCTTATGTTCTCAGCTTTGATCTGCAACTTTACCGCTTCTTTAAATACTTCTAAGCTTTCCTTCCTTTTAGTTATTCCAAAAATGTCTTCTTAATCTCTCTCTCTCTCTCTCTCTCTCTCTCTCTCTCTCTCTCTCTCTCTCTCTCTCTCTCTCTCTCTCACCAGTAGGAAAACCAAGACATGAGGGAAAGTAAATAGTAAGGTAAAACCCCGTCATTTTACTTCATGATGTTTTGTTTTTATGTTTATCCATTCATTTGTATTATTATTTTTGTAGCTGTGGATGGACACTTGTGTAGTTTTCAGTTACATGTGAGGGTTAGGGTGCGGCGTGATGTGCTGGTTTACAAAGGGTTCAGGGCCCAGAGAAGCGTGATTGAGGCGGTGGAGGGGAACAGTTACTGGGTTTGTGGAGTGACGGGCACTGAGGTAGTTGTGGAGTGGTTACGGGGTCTGTGAGGTGAGGAATACTAACTAAATTGGCCCAAGGAATTAGACACACACACACACACACACACACACACACACACACACACACACACACACACACACACACACACACACACACACACACACACACACACACACACACACACACACACACACACACACACACACACACACACACACACACACACACACACACACACACACACACACACACACACACACACACACACACACACACACTACGGCTGCTGTTAACAACGAAGGCGGAGGGTGGAAGTAGCAATCACCTAGTCATTTATTTTGTCCCAGCCAGATCGTGGACGCCATTAAAAAAATTTTTCAAGCTAAAATCGTATTACCTTAAGCTTTGAAGATACCTCTGATGGCGAAAGAGTTAAAGAAAGCTCTATTTAACACCTCCAGCTCAAAAAGCTCTCAAAAGCTGACAAAAAGTCGTCTGGAAAAGCCACTAATAGATACATTAACAACATAGCCTTACACACCCGCAGTCAGTATTTGGGTTTCCTTCTCCCATCCCATTGTCCTTATTCTTCCACCCACTACTTTCCCTCCTGTCACCTGATACACAAACGTCCCTCAACTCCCTCCCTATCCCCCGAAAGGAGGATGATGGGCTGCAAGAGGAGAGAACGTCAACCTGGAGTCCACTGGGTTCACATTTCAGATGAACCTGGGGCCACAACAGCGACAACAATAACAAAAAGACTCCAAATCTCCCCTCCATCTATCTCCAAGCCACCCTCCAAGGCGCCCCCAGTCACACTCTGGTAGCATCTCATCCTCTCGCGTCTCCTTCACTGGTATTTTCAATCAAGTAAATCGGGTGTGATGGATGAAGGAAAAGGCGAGAGAGAGAAGCCAGTCAGGAATTCCCAAGCCACTCAGAATGTGTGTGTGTGTGTGTGTGTGTGTGTGTGTGTGTGTGTGTGTGTGTGTGTGTGTGTGTGTGTGTGTGTGTGTGTGTGTGTGTGCTTGTTTGTATTTGTCTTTGTATGTGTATGTTTCTGCATGATTTTATATTTGTGTATGTTTGGATTTGTGTGTTATTGTTTGCAAGTATTTTGTGTTTGTGTGTTTGTCTTTGTGTATATGTGTTTTTTCCTGAGTGTTTGTTGTGTGAAGGTTCAGTGTGCCACAGGGTCGGCTGGAGTGGTATGGCTGCCGTCAGAGCTCATTTGCTGGTCCAACAGTTCTTTTGTGACCATTAAGCAACTCAGGCCGGTTTCTCTCTCTCTCTCTCTCTCTCTCTCTCTCTCTCTCTCTCTCTCTCTCTCTCTCTCTCTATCCCTCTCTTATGTTCAGCCATCCTTCCCCTCTGTCTCTTTTCTATCCCTCCTTCCTACCTCTCCTCTATCCCTCCCTTCCCTCCTCTCCTTTGTCCCTCCCTCCTTCCTCTGTTTCTTTTTCTATCCTTCCTTCCTCTCTCCTTTTCTCTCCTACCTCACTACCTCTCTTCCTTCTATCCCTGCTCTCTCTCTCTCTCTCTCTCTCTCTCTCTCTCTCTCTCTCTCCTGTTCCTCGTTTCCTCCTTTTTATTCTACCCCTCCTTCATACCTTTCTTTCTTCGTCTATCCTTCCTTTCTATCTATCTTCTTTTCCTCCATGTCTCCTCTCTTCCTGTCGCTGTTGAGTAGCCTCCGCCCTGCCCCTTCTCCAACCAACCAAGCATGTAGGCTGGATGTGCCATAAAAAATATCATTGGCCCTATATACGTCTGGGTTCCATTTGTTCTCTCTCTCTCTCTCTCTCTCTCTCTCTCTCTCTCTCTCTCTCTCAGCTACAAAGAACAGTAAAGATCGAATACAGTAAAAATTAAATAATCAAAGAAAGGAGACCCATTGCCCTCCTATCCACCAGGGTTCACTATAATCCGATAATAACGGTTTAACATATCTTGTACACAAACAGACCGACAGACACGTGTGAGTGCATAATCTCCATCCAGCTCTGTTAGCGGAGGTAATGAATGACGTCTTTGCTTAGTTACCAAAGAAACCCTTGATCTCTCTGCCTATAAACAACACTTAACGATCACACCCTCCTCATTGCAATCAGCTGGCTCATCCCTCCTCATTGCAATCAGCTGGCCCATCCCTCCTCATTGCAATCAGCTGGCCCATCCCTCCTCCCTTCCACAGCCACGTTACCCTCATGTGATCACTTTACATTCCACCCAAACCCTCGCTCATTTAAACTCGTATTCTCCTCATCTTGTCTTCAAAAACCCTGAAACACATTGCATTTCCTGGTATATCCCATCACGCTAATTCACGATTCACTTTAACCACTCATTACTCAGTCTCTCTCAACTCTTTCTCACTCCTCCACATCCCTGTCTCACTCACCTTTCCTCAAAAAGCGTGGAAATCGATTACATTATCTGTCACGCTAATTTATGACTCAGTTACCCATTGCTCAGCTCTCTCGCTACTGGCTCTATCACTGCTTAGTATTTAGTGTTCATTTAGGACTCTCTCTCTCTCTCTCTCTCTCTCTCTCTCTCTCTCTCTCTCTCTCTCTCTCTCTCTCTCTCTCTCTCTCTCTCTCTCTCTCTCTCTCTCTCAGCACAAGCAGCCAATGTTAATCTACTGCTGGTTAAAGGCCTTTTCTAACCTCGTTCACTCTGCCCCATTGATTGCTATCCTCCCCATTCAGCTCTCAGTCCAGTGTACCTCTTTCTTTCTCTTCCTCCGTTTTTCTTCCGTCGTCATTCCCGTATTCCATCTAAATCACTGGCCTCCTCTTTCTCTCACTCCACCTGCTCCTTTTCCTACATCTCTGACCTTCTCTTTCTCTCGTTCCATCTCCTTCCTTTCCCTCATCTCTGTCCCCTTCTTCCTCTCACTCCATCATCTTATCTTCTTGCATCTCTATCCACCTCTTCCTCTCACTCCATCTGCTCCTCTACGCCTCTGATCTCCTCTTCCTCTTCATCTTCTACTCTTCCGACATTTCTGCTCTCCTCTTCCTCTCACCTTATCTGCTTCTCTTCCTGCATGTCTGCCCTCCTCTTCCTCTCACTCCATCTGCTCCTCTTTCTAAATTTCTGCCCTCCTCTTCCTCTCACACCATCTCCTCCTCTTTCCCAACTCTTCCTCTCACACCATCTCCTCCTCTTCCCCTACTCTTCCTCTCACACCGTATGCTTCTCTTCCTACACCCCTGTCCATCTCTCCTTATCTTCTAACTTCATTGCCCCCCCCCCCTCTCTCTCTCTCTCTCTCTCTCTCTCTCTCTCTCTCTCAGACACCTTTACCAAGAGTTAAGTTCCACACACACGTCTCTCCGCTTCTAAATGTGTTACCTCTGCCCTGATGACGTGCCCTCTCTATCACTTCGTTCACACACCTGGCTTCAGTGTGGCTGTGTGTGAGTTGTGTTACCTGTGTGTCACTCTCATTACCCACGTGTTGGACCGGCAAGGATTGGATTAACCCCAATTATTACTTCCTTCTTGGAGCGTGTGGATGGAAGGGGAAGTAAGGAAAGATGGAGAGGCAAAGCGGGGAAGGGGAAGCAAGGATGGAATAAGGAGGAGGGGGAGGCAGGGAAAGGATAAGGGGAAGGGGGAGGGAAGCGTGAATGTCATTATACTTTAATACACCTGGTGGAGTAGGCTATATGTACAGGTGCCGACAAAAGGAACAGATACACTGCCTAATCCCAGGAACACAAGAACTGAATCATTTCTGGCTGATGAGTTAGAGCGGGGGTTTGGGGATATGGCAGCACCTTCCCCTCACTTATCCACGTCTGATGTCATTTCCGCCACTCACCCCATTGTAACTTATCGGCTCGAAATAACACAGGCCATGTCTTTCTGAATAAAGCAGTGTCTCTGTTACTTTTGCCTGCATCTGTACTTTCACGCTCAGTCTTCAGGCAGCTGTAGGTGATGTTTATGTATATCTGCCTTCCTGCTTTGTTATCCGTATCTTCACCTCACAGAATTATATATCATAGTCATAATTTTCTCTTAAACAACCTCAAAAGGCCCATTAAGTCTGTTGCTGTTTGCTTTCCCTTTGTACTCCTTTGTATTCCTGTGCTCTTAAAACTTGACTGTGACTGCAGTATCTCCAACTCACACGTGCTTGAGTTTTATGACGTTAAGTGAAAGAAAATTTGAGGCCCTTGTGAATAAGCTTAGGAACCGCTGACAGTGTTTATGCAATACCATAATCTGGTCACTTTAACTCGTTGCAAAATTGCCATCCATCCATCTTGAATACTGAGCTGCAATGAGAGATTAACACTAGAATAAGAAGCTAGTAATGAAGTGTTATGGAAAGTATGCAGAGCCGTATTATTACATTTTTTGTCATTGAGCCACGGGAAATAAGTTGCAGAAGAACCAAAATCTCCGACTAGTTAAAATTAATGAAACAGTAAACAGAAACCAGTATAAGTCTACTCGGTACTATTTTTTAGTGACAGGTAATCTTCACATGAACTGCCTGTCACCTTCTCCTACGTCTAACTTTTAACCCTTTCAGTACAGTGGCGTCTTTTTACAGTTTATTCTTTCTATCATTTAACGATATTACTTAAAAATGATACTCTTGTACAAAAGGTGCCAATGCTGGTCGAGTATAACCCATCCAGTAAGAAAAATAAAAAATAAAAATGTATCTTCTATTGTGAATGATTTTGTGTGAAGATTTTTCCCCTTTGTTTCTTATTTCACATAGCTCAGTGGATAAGACAATGCTAGGGATCTACATGTTGTCCATAACACTTCTTCGTGACTAGCGCCATATTCTAGTGCCAGTCTTTTGTTACAACGCAGTATTCAAGCTGGAGGCATGACATTTTCAGGCAGCATTTAAGGTGAAGATATGACAATTTTAGGCAGCATTTAAGGTGAAGAGATGGCAATTTTAAGAGGTATTTAAGACGAAATTGCCAATTTTAGGTAGCATTTAATATTGGGAGATGGCAATTTTAAGCAGTATTTAAGACGAAATTGCAAATTTTAGGTAGCATTTAATATGAGGAGATGGCAGTTTTAGGCAATTTGATCATTTTAATCAGAATTCAGTATAAAGAGCTATTTTAGGCAGCACTCAAGATGGAGAGATGGCAGTTTTAGGGAGCATTCAAGATGGCGAGATGGCAACATTTAAGATGGAGAGATGGCTGTTTTGGTATTCATGACAGAGAAATGGCAGACATATGCAGTATATTAGATGGCAGTTGGATGGCAATGTTAGTCCAGGTTTAAGTAAAGGGTGTAATAGAAATCAAGTTAATAACACGTCATTGAATTCAAGGGGCTAAATATCACAATCCATACTCAGCCATCAACACCATCCCCGTCGCCTCTCCTGCTGCACCATATCATTCACAAAACTTTACCAGCAAACACCACCACCACCACGACACTCGCGCCACCTCACACCACACTCCCGACTCCACGCATTTTTCACAACAAATGCCTCAAGTTTCTGCGACTTCTCCCTTCCTCTCGGCTAAAGGGAAATATCGCCTCCCTTTCCTGAGATTATATCAAATTGTTCCCCATGACTCTGGTCCGGGAGTTTAGGAATTAAGTTTTTCTGTTTCTGTTTGATTTTCTCATCAGCGGCTCTTATGATTGTATATTTTAGCAGTTTTCTTTTTTGTATTTTTAATTTTTCTGTTCTATGTTTCATTTATTCTCTCTCTCTCTCTGTCCCCCCCCCCACACACACACGCACGCGCGCGCGAAAATATATAGCGGACAACGAAAAGACAAAAAATAATTAACATGGAGAAAATAAAAAAACCTACATGAAGTAAAACGTGGATAATATGGAAAAATACAGGGAATAACGCAGATAATAAAGATAACACTTAGTAGGAAGGAATGGAAAGAGTAAAGCAAAGAGAGAGAGAGAGAGAGAGTAGGGGAGTGAAAATAAGGTTAGGTAAGGGTGGGAGACTAAATTCAATTGTGAGAAACTGAGGGAAGAGAAGAATTTTGCAGACAAGAGAGTGACAGAGAAAGAAAAGAAGATAGTGATACACTCGCTGTGGAATTCATATAAAAGTGCTAGATAAGTGCGAAAATCTACAGGAGTGATAACCCTTGTAAAAAATTGGAGAGACAGACAGACTGGACCGATCACAAATACGCTCCAGCTTCTAAAAATAATGAGAGAAGCTTTAATAAGTACATAGAAAAAGAAACAGAGAAAATTTAATCATACTAATATTTATGATGCCTATAACCCTGTAAATAAGCAAGGAACTGTACATGTTACCAATAAAAAATGCATATAGAGATGTTGGGACGAAGTGCAAGCAAGCGGATGTTGTGTGTTAAGGCGAAGATGGGGTGACATGGTTGAGAGAAATTAAATTAATTACAAGTAAGTCTCTCTCTCTCTCTCTCTCTCTCTCTCTCTCTCTCTCTCTCTCTCTCTCTCTCTCTCGTGTTGTATCACTTTCTCAGACTTTTTCTTTTCCGTATCGTCAGTTCTGTATAACAAACTCCCGTTGACGCGGCTTCGTTAGTTCACCCACTCGTGTTGCTTTACCAACGGCGCCAGAAACTAACTTTACTATTCAGCTTTGCCATGATTTATATATTTTAATTTATATTATATAGGTAGATAGATAGATTTCCATACGTGTGCATGTTTTCAGACACTAACGAGTATCTCAGTTTCTTACTTTGTCACTAACTAACTTGACTTATAGCCTACTTGTGAGCCAGTGGGTGAGTGGGGGTGGTGTTGGATGGGGTTATGTGGAGGGAGAAGTGAAGTGTGTGTGTGTGTGTGTGTGTGTGTGTGTGTGTGTGTGTGTGTGTGTGTGTGTGTGTGTGTGACGGTAAATTCAACAAAATAATGTCATTATCCACATCTTCCATAACATTGGGCCTCAGCAGACATGTTTCAGCACGTCAGGTATTTATGCGGATGTGAACGTTAAGGCAAATGGCGTATTGTTTGGCTTAATGTCGGGCATATTATGAAATTATATACTTTTGCTGAAATGGCAAATTACTGCAGTATTCACAACGCTTCATCCTGTGTTTCAAAATTTAAGTATGACGATAGTAATGATATTTATTGTTATATTGATATCGTGGTCTTCCGAAACTACTGAGAATATACAACAATGTGAAGGAAGAAAACGAAGGCAGAAAGAAAAGACAAAGAGAAAGGAGAAATAAGAACTGAGCGTGCAAGAAGATAATATGAAGGCGATGAGTATAAACATAGAATAAAGGAAATATATTTGAGAGGAAACATGACGATGTAGGGATAAAAAAATAAAGTAAAAAGGAGAGACAGAGAAAGCAAGAGATGAAAGGCTGGAAAAAGTGCAAGGAAATGATGGAGAAATCCCCGTTAGAGCAGGAAATTTATTTACAAGTTGAGGAAGAACAGAAAGGAACTGAAATAAGACACAGAAAAAAAAAATGGTGTAGAGAGAGAGGTGAGAGAGAAGAGAGCCTAGAGAACCTAATATGGACCACAGTGTACTGACCGGTTCTTGGACCTGGGGGATCGGGGAGCATTGAGAAGGTAGGAAACGAGGAAAGAAGGAAGGGAAGGAGGAAAGAAGGAAGGAAGGAAGAAAGGGAGGGAAAGAAAAAGAAAGAAGGGTGGGAGGGAGGAAAGAAAGAAAGAAGGAAGGAAGGAAGGCAGGGACAAAAAAAGAAGGAAGGAAGGAAGGCAGGGACAAAAAAAAAAGGAAGGAAGGGAGGGAGGGAGAGAGAAAGGAAGGAAGGAAGGAAGGACGGAGTGGTGAGAGGCGATGAGGAAGATTGACTGACAGGGTAGCATGGTGGGATGGAGAGGAAGGGAGGGTAATGGGGAGTGAAAATAAGTTAGGCAGTGAATGAGAAAGGTAGGAATGGCAGGCTGGGAGGAAGGGAGAGGGAGGGTAGCAGGGAGGAAAGGTTAAATTTGGCAGGAGAGAATGATAGAGGTGGCAGGGTGGGGAGGAAGAGAGGTTACTAGGGGAGGGGAAGAGAATACGTATGACACGAGAAGAGAAGGGGGGGATGGCAGGGTAGATAGGAGGGAGGGGAAGGAAGGGAGGGTAGATAAGAAGAAGGTAGGATAGATAGGAGGGAGGGGGAGGAAGGGAGGGTAGATAAGAAGAAGGTAGGATAGATAGGAGGGAGGGAGAGGAAGGGGGGTGGTAGATTGGAGGGAGAGCAAGGGAGGGGAGGGTATGTAGGAGGAAGGGGAGGTAGACAGGAGGAAGGGAGGATAGATAGAAGTGAGAGATGGGAAGGGAGGGTGGCAGGGGTGGGGGTAAATGAGGAAGGGGAGGACAATGTTATAGATGGCAGGGTGGATGGGAGGAGGTAGGAGGCAGTGGTTGTGAGAAGAAGAGAAGATTTTGATGGAGGCCGGGGGGGGGGGCAAGAAAGGGAAAATAATGAGAGGGTAGAAAGAAAACAACATAGATGGGAGAGGAGGTAGACGTTTATTACTGTCTGGTTCCAGTGATTTATCTCTTATATACCTCTTCCTATTTTCTTTTCTCTAAACCTTTCCTCTCCACGTCTTCCAGTCTTACTGTATCTTCTCTTACCTTTTACCTCCTCACCTTCCACCTCGTGTTATCTTCTTTTCTTTTACTTAATGTCATTCCTCATCTTTCCCCATACCCGACTTCTGTATCTACCGCCAGACGCAGAATCCCAGAGGCCATTCAGGGTGGGATGTTTTTCTTCCTTTACTTAGTCCTGTACAATCGCAGTCAATAATTCCTTTACACATCGGGGTTTCTGAACTCAAAAGACGAAACTTCATCTTCTTTTTTTTAATTTTTTTATTAGTGCTTAGTTCGGCAAAGGTGCTGCATGGAGAGGGACGCCTTCAAGTGGTGACACCGATATGACCAGGCGGTGGAGCTTCCCGGTTGTACAAATGTCCATAAGTCTCCTCTTTCTTCCACAACAAAAGGATGGAAAACTGCAGAAGAAAGGCATCGTTGACCTTCACTCCACAAACTCCACATTAGGATGAGCTTGGGATGTTAACTACTATAGTAAGGCAAAATCTTACTGGACCTGCATATTTGGAGACGATGTAAAGGGACTATTGACCACTGCTATGCCTTCATCTTCATCTTACCAAAAATAGAGAGGGGGAGAACGATGAAGAGGGAAAAGTTAAGATTATAGAAATGGGAAGGAGGTTATAAGAGATAATTTATCAACAGAACCAGACGATAAGAAATGTATCCTGTCATCCATCATTCCCCCCGCCATCCCACTACATCCTACCCTCAACCTCCTTTCCATTACCACTTCCTATCCTCATCCTCCCTTACATCACCCCTTTCTATCCCCATCCTCCCTTACATTACCATCACTTTCAGTCCTTCCACCTTCCTTCCTCCCTTCCCCGCCACTTACCAGCCAAGAGGCGGGTCGTGATGATGCTGTGTGTGAGTGATGATGCTATAAGGCACGGACGTGGAGAGAAGGGAAGATAGGGCAGCGGGGCGGAAGAGAGAGGGGGGGGGATAGGAAAGAGAGGGAGAGGGAGCAGGAGAGAGTAAGGGAGAGAGGGAGAAACAGGAAAAGACGGAGGGTAAAAAAAAAAATAGGGAGAGAGGAAGGGGGATATGAGAGCGAGTGTGAAGGAGCGGAAAGAGGGAGTGAGGGAGAGACGAAGGGAGAGTGAAAAACAGGAAGAAGGATGACGGAAAAGGAGGAAGGGATAGGAGAGCAAGGGTGAAGGAGCGGAGAGATTGAGGGAGGAAGGAAGAGTGAGAAAGAAAGAGGGAGAGGACAGGAAAAGTATAGGGTAGGGATTAGCACAGGAGAGCAAGGAAGATGGTGTGGGGGGAGAGTGAGGGAATGAGGAAGAGTGAGATTGAAGGAGAGAGAGAACAGAGAGAGAGAAGAGGGGGGAGGGAGTATAGGAAAGCAAGGAAGAGGGAGCGTGGAAGAATGAGAGAGAGGAGGAGAGTGTGTGTGCGAGAGAGAAAGAGGGCAGCGAGAGATGAGGAGGGGGGATAGAAGAGCGAGGGAGAAGGGGCGGTGAGAGTGAGGGAGGGAGGAAGAGTGAGAAAGAGGGCGTAGGGAAGGAGGAGTAGGACATAAAGGGAGGAAATATAAGTTAGGTTTGTAGGTCAGAATTTTATGGTAGGGCAAAGTGAGCCACACAGGTTTGTAAGGTTATGTGTCTTGGTCAGAATGCTATGGTATGCAGGGCCAGATCCAGCACTACGGAAAATGGGGGTTGTGACTCCCAGGGGAATTATCACAAGTATGAATTCATGCTGACTCTTTACCCAATTAAGAAATTATTCGTTTCATTTAAATGATTCTGCGATGATATTTACGTAAGATATTTGCTGCATATATATTGGTTTAAAAATTGCTGCTATAAGGAAATACTGGCCTACATTAATTTGGAAAGGTGTTGACTCCCCCCTCCCTCAGTTCGTGCTTGACTGCTTTTACAACAACAACATCATCAACAACAACAACTACTACTACTACTACTACTACTACTACTACTACTACTACTACTACTCCCTCACCCACCCCATACCTCTGTTGTACCTCATCCGACCCAGCCTGACTTCATCCCTTGCCCTGCTTCACTTCACTACATCCCCAAGACCATCCCATCCCGAACCATTCCCAACCTGCCCCAACTCTCCCCTCCCCTCCCTCGTCACCCCCACCCCACCCCCACCCTGCTCTCGTAAGCTCCTGAGCCAGCAATAAACCCGCGCCTGAGACAAATGACCCTCACGATCAACTCACAGAGCTCTCTCTCTCTCTCTCTCTCTCTCTCTCTCTCTCTCTCTCACACACACACACACACACACACACACACACACACACACACACACACACACACACACACACACACACACACACACACACACACACACAGTCTTCCTGCTTTCCTATCCTTGTGTTGTGTTGGACAGATACAATAGTGACGTTAGTTATATCCTGTAACAAACATCCTGCTAAGGGTCAGTAGATCTGTTGCTGTTTGCTTTCCTCTGTACACACACACACACACACACACACACACACACACACACACACACACACACACACACACACACACACACACACACACACACACACACACACACACACACACACACACACACACACACACACACACACACACACACACACACACACACACACACACACAGCGTGACCTAGTGTTGTTGACCCCAGTGCATCACCCTTATCAGCGAGTTGCCATTACGGCTCAATACACACCATTATCCTGAACTAATTTGGCTCAGATTTGTGTTAATGGTAAGGGCATGGAAGGTGAAGGGATGGTGGGGGAGGTGAGGGAAGGGTTGGGGAGGTGAAGGGAGGTAGGGGGTGTTGAGGGAATGGGAGGTGAGGAGAGGGTGGGTGGTGGGGGGAACAGAGAGGGTAAGGGTAGGAGAGAAAGGCTGATTTTATCTGTAATGTCACTAATGGAGCCCCCGTGGAGGAGACCTTACTTGGGTCGATCTGTCTTAATGTCTATATCTATTTATTTATCTGTTTGTCTCTGTCTGCCTACCCAGGTATGTATGTATGTGTATGTGTCTATCTAGCAATCTGTATTAATCTATCTGTCTATTAATCAGTCAATCAGTCTATCTCTTTGTCTATCTTCGTGGCATAGATGACCTCAACCAAAGTGTCTCCCAGTATTTTTCGCCCAACCTGATATCACGTTTACTCGGAAACCTTATGTGGATTTGAGGAAGAGAATGAGATGGAAGGAAGAAGGGAGGAATCAGATAGGAAAGAGAAATAGAGAGAAGAGTGAAGGAGGAATCAAATGGGAAGGAGAAAGTGGGAGGGAGGAAGGAAAGGAATCAGATGGGAAAGAGAAAGAGAGAGTTGGGTGAAAGAGAAATCAAATGGGAAGGAGAAAGAGGGAGGGAGGAAGGAAAGGAATCAGATGGGAAGGAGAAAAAGGGAGAGGGGGAAAAGAGGAATCAAATGGGAAAGAGGATTTAAGGCAAGCAGATGGGAAGGAGAAATGGAGAGGAAAGAAGAGAGGAATCAGATGCGAAGGAGAAATAGAGTGGAAAGAAGGGAGGAATCAGATGCGAAGGAGAAATAGAGTGGAAAGAAGGGAGGAATCAGATGAGAAGGAGAAATAGAGTGGAAAGATGATCAGGGAAACAAAAAGAATAGAAAAAATGAATGTGAAGGTAAGAAAAAATAGAAAATTAAGAAACTGAAGGAAATAATGAACAAGTAATGGGAACACCGGAAAAGAGGAGGAGGAAAGAAGGAAGAGAAATACGTAGGTGGAGTGGAAGAGAAGAGGGAAGAAGAAAAACGATATATATATGGAGTGGAGGAGAGAAAGAGGGAAGAAGGAAGAGGAGTATAGAAATTGAGTGGGAGAGAGGAGGAGGGACGAAGGAAGAGGAATATGTAAATGGAGTGGGAGGGAGAAAGAGAGAGGAAAGAAGAAGAATATGTAAATTGAATGGGAGGAAGAAAGAGAGAAGAAGGAAAGGGAATACATAGATGGATTGGAACAGAAAAGGAGGGAAAAAGGAATACATAGATGGAGTGATACCTGTTCCCTCCCTGCCCTTACGGGGGAAAGTGGAACGCAGGGGAACAGGAAGGAATGTTGGAGGGAGATTGCGAGGGGGAGGCAGTGAGGAAGTGTGGGTAAATACAAAGCGGAAGTGATGAAGCAGATAAGAAAACGATGGAGGGAACGAAGAAAAAGATTGGAGTGAGATGGAAAAGGACAAGACGAGAGGATGGTCATTCCGGAAAAGGATAAGACGAGAGGATAGTCAGAATAAAAGGGGGTGAAGGGAGGGAGAGATTGAAGGAAGAAAAGAAAGAGATATTAGAGGGGAGGGGAAAGAAGGAGAGTGGACGGAAGACACACACACACACACACACAAAAAGATGGATGGGGAAAATTGTAGAGTGAAGAGGGAGATAGAGAAGATAGAGATGGGGGGAGCTGTGACTTGACATCCGCTCTCAGATTCTCTCTCTCTCTCTCTCTCTCTCTCTCTCCCCCTTCCATTTTCTAACTCAGTACTTCACAGGGCGAATTCACTGTTTGTCCTTTTAATACTCAAACTTCTTTCTCTTTACTCCTCTCTTTTCTCTATCTTCCTTTTCTCTTTTCTCCTCACTTTTTTTTCACTCTTCCAGTATCTTCTATTATTCCTTCCTACCTCTTATCGTCTCAGCTTACTCTTCCTTCGTCTCGTTTATTTTTCCTCTTCCTTCCTTCCCATTCCCATTCTTCCTTCCCTCCCTCTCTTCCTTCTTATCGCACGCCAGTCCACATTGTCCTCTGTGTCTCACTTATCTTTCTCTAGATTCAGACTGACCACACAGGTGTGTGTGTGTGTGTGTGTGTGTGTGTGTGTGTGTGTGTGTGTGTGTGTGTGTGTGTGTGTGTGTGCGTGCGTGCGTGCGTGCGTGCCTGCGTGTGTGCGCACGCGCATTAGCCCGCCTCCCCTCACTTCAGTGGCCGGGGTGAGAAGGCGCTGATGAGTGAAACACACACACACACACACACACACACACACACAATACGATACTACCCTATCCGAGGATAGGCTGTCGCACACCACACCACACCACATCACACCTCCACCATACCAGCCACAACACCGCATCACTACAGCACACAAATACTACCGATGTATAATTACAGCACCACACCACACCACTTCATGCCACATCGCACTACACCACAGCACACCGTACATCACATTATACCACCACCACCACTATATCAACCACAATACCACACCACTAAAGCACACAGGTACAGTCGATACATAAACTATAACACCACATCACAGCACGCCACACCACAACACACCACACCACACCACACCACAACACGCCACACCACAACACGGCACACCACAGTACACCACGCCTGCCAATACAAAGCATATGGTGCGTCATAGGTGTGGTGCGTGACAAGGCTGCTCTGATGTGATATATTCCCTCTAAATCGGCCATTAAGCCATGAAATATTACCAGCACGCCAGCAAAGACGAATGTACCGCTATGTCTGTAATTATCACGATTTACGTGTTTATGGTAAATTATACAGAATAAAAACTACCCGAAAGGGAAGTTAGTACCAAGAACTCTTGAAATATTACTTTTAACTTGACAAGCAAATTGAATATAATACCCCACAACAAAAAGTGTAATTTTCGTGTTGTTGTTTTTTTCTTTTGATAAAGAATACAAGTCCCTGAGTGGGCGGTTAATCAATGCATGAAATATTACCCGGCAGAACACAGGAAGTGGATACAATACCGGTATGCCACATTTGTAGTAGTAGTAGTAATAGTAGTAGTGGTAGTAGTAGTAGTAGTAGTTGTCCAATATCCCTCCTCCGGCAGTCCAATATCCCTCCTGCGGGAGGTGGGGAAAAACTTTAGAGACGTTAGTATAACCAGGTACTGAGCCGCCTGGTTATATCAGTGCCACCACATGAAGCCTTCCCTCCAGGAAGGATAAATGCCTTAGTCTCCATTCATAATTAGTGCGAGTTAACAGCGTCACTAATTTTCACTTTTTCTACTTTAATTTAGGTTGATGGTTGTCATGTAGCCCTATCAATAAGTAACTGTTAATAATATTTTTATGTGGACGAGGCATTAAGTGATTGGTCTGTCCTGTTCGTGCGTGGGTCTGTGCGTCCATAACACTCTTGTGGGTGCGATATCTCCTGAACCCGTGGACGGCTTTCCACCCAATTTTTGTCAGTGATGCAGCATGAGGAAGGAGATGATGACCTGGTTAGGTCAGCTAGGTCAAGGTCATATGGGGTCGACTTAGTTTATCCTTGTGGGCGAGATATCTCCTGAACCCCTCGGCGGGTGAAGGAGAAGTAGGCAGCACTACATCAGGTAAGTGGATGATGGTCCCTACCACCTACCACCTTCATTAAGTGTGTACCTAGTTAACCATCACAGTGGGTCACATTTGGGGGGCGAGGTAGGGGGGGTGAGAAGAAAATTCATGGCGACGGGAGGGGGATGCTGCACCGTCCCCAGAAAAGTGGTCCTTTAGGCAGCTGAAACACTTACTACAGTACTTGATTACACACACACACACACACACACACACACACACACACACACACACACACACACACACACACACACGGCATATGAAACTAATACAGATTTAAAACACAGGTATATTCAGTTTTACGGTTAATGAGTTATATATATATATATATTTTTTTTACCGACACGTCCATCATAATATTATCACACATCAGCGTAGTGAATATATAACTAAATGGTTGTGTTTGAATGTTAGGTGTGTGTGTGTGTGTGTGTGTGTGTGTGTGTGTGTGTGTGTGTGTGTGTGTGTGTGTGTGTGTGTGTGCGTGTGTGCGCGCGCCAGCTCCCGTGTTTAAGCTGCTTGTCATAGTTTAATTTCCCATAACCTCCTCCCTCCATTTCCTGTCTTCTCCATTTTCTGTCTTTAATTCACTTGGGATCAATATTCTTTTCTCTCCCATTTGTCTTGCTCGTCGTTCCACTCCTACATTCTTTTCATATCTCTTTTCTTTCTAAAATATTCTTGCCTTTTGCTCCAGCAGTTCATATACTCACAGACGTGCCACTATTCATCATATGCGTGTGTGGTGCTGGGTCACTGTGTACCTCTAGGGAGGGAGAGGCATCGTCTGGTTCACACTCACTCCCTCCACACTCGGCCGTTTCCTCGTCGAATCGACGCTCAAGGCGGTCGAGAGTGGTGACTACAACGGTCTGGAGGTAGTGATCCAAGGTTTGAGCGCGCCTGGATGACGGTAGAACACGTCCTTCTAAGGGAAAATCGATATAAATCCTCGCGAGCCTGAATTAGGCCTGCCGAGAACCGTCGAGCCCCGCGGCTCACCCCTATATTTCTTGACCTAGGTGTACCTCACCACACGTGACTTCCACCTCGTCTGGATATTGTGTTTATTCTGGCGAACATTTGCCCGCCACTGTGTTCTCTGGCCTAACATCCACCTGCATGACTTCAAACTACCATTATGTATTTTCTTGAATGAGTGTCTGTGCGGCTCAGAGATGGTAGTCATTACTTTATCATTCCCTGATAAATATGTCCTATCCACCGCCATTTTCTCTTCACTGTTCTCCTTTCACCTCAACTTGGCCCAGATTTTCGACCTTTTGTAGCTTATTCCACCTAACTTAATGGGTAAATGAGACAATATTATATTTCTGCGCCTAGATCATAGCACTTCATTGTGACTTGCATCACCCTCTTGCCACAGCTGAGTATACAGAATGGAGAGATGGTAAGTTTAGGCCAAGTTGGAGTCAAGTGGGTGTCACACCTCTCCATCATCACCACTTCTCCCCACCCCTCCCCATTCCCATATTCCCGACTGACATCCCCTTCCATTAATTTCCCTGTTACATCCAAGGCCTAAAGAATACATTTTATTCTTTAGGCCTTTAGGCCTTGGTTACATCGTTCCCCGGTGTTGGCGAGAGACCTTCACCGATATGGCCGGGAGGTGGAGTTGCCCCCTTAAACCAACCTCCATCAGCCACTTTCATTTCCTACGAAAGGATGTTGGACTACAGAAAAGAGCAACCTCGTCCTGCAGTCCACTGGATTCACTTTCAGATGAGCCTAAGACTGCAACCACTACTACTGCTGCTGCTGCTGCTTTCCTCACCCTCCCTCTTCCCTAGGTGCACCATCTTCCTTCGACCCTCTCAGTATTAATATTTTGCCTCAGTTGAATAAAATCATACAACTAACTCCAGTAAAAGTAAAATGTCTGTGTAAAGAGGAAATATAATGGGTTAGAGAGGTAGCGTCTCCCTCATCTAAAAAAAAATAATAATAATAAATCGGTGCTACGACAAGAAAAAAAAAAAAGTACCTTCCTGCGTCACTGGTATAGGGAAAGGTAAATAAAATAATATTGCTTTTAGAGTAGACTCTCTCTCTCTCTCTCTCTCTCTCTCTCTCTCTCTCTCTCTCTCTCTGCTTCTGACATTAATCCTCACTTTAATATCGTTCGCCTGAGTAATGTTGGTATTAGTGGGAGCGGCGGGGTGTGGTGGGTGGGGGGAGAGGAGGGCGATAGAGAGGAGACAGGACAGATTTACGATAATGTGATGAGCATGGGGTGATGGCCATGTCCATGTTTTAATTAATAAAACACACACACACACACACACACACACACACACACACACACACACACACACACACACACACACACACACACACACACACACACACACCAAGCCTCCTGTGAATCAGACAATAAGTAAGGAAACAGAAAGCGAGAGGAAAGATAGGAGACAGAGGAGAAAGACAAAAATGAAAAGTTTGAGCTGCAAAGAAAGAGTTACATGAATACAGAAGTGGCACAGAGATTATGGTCCGTATGAAGTACTGTGGCCTTTATGCTAAGAATGACGTATATAAATATCACAAATATAAGAATAAGGTAGAACAGCATACTGGTATCTTCCTGACTTTCAGAGAGAGAGAGAGAGGTAGAGAGGAGGGGAGGGAGAGGGTGTGGTAGGGTCAGAGTAGTAACGGTACCTAACCTCCTCACACACACATTCCTTTCAGTACACCTACTATAGTTTTTTCACCTTGGTCCAGATTTTCGTCCTTATGTTTCTTATTTCACGTAACTCAATGGCAGTAAAAGATAACGCTTGAGCTCTACATCTTTTACATAGCACTTATTCGTGACTAGCATCATATTCTGGTATTAATCTGTTGTTACGCCTGAACTTTCAAGAAGGAGAGCTTGCAATTTTAGGCCAGGTTAGAGTAAAAAGAGTATGAGTATAGCATTTCAGCCAAAGTTCTCTTCTAATATCCTTTCCTCCTTGCTGTCCTCTTCGTTCTTTTTTTTTTTTTTTTCATTTCATCCTCTCCTCTTCCTGTACCACAGAAAAAAAAATAAATAACTGTCTTGCATGTTCTTTTTTCTTTCACGTTTCTTTCACTTTTTCATCAGATTAATGAGGTGCATACTTTTAATCCTTATGAGGTAACGTTGGTCGTGTTTCAGTGTAAAAAAGAAAAGAAGACAGGTTCGAGGTGGTAAGTAGGGAAAAGGAAAGAGAGAGAGAGAGAGAGAGAGAGAGAGAGAGAGAGAGAAGGGTCATAGGAAAGGAAAGAGAGATAGAGAGAGGGAGAGGGCAGGCAAACGTACAGAGGATATCATCACGACTTTCACCTCCTTCCCTCCCTCAAGGCCTCCTCCTCCTCCTCCTCCTCCTCCTCCTCCTCCTCCTCCTCCCACATAACCTCTTCTTCGTATGTTTTCTGGTATGTTCTTATTTTCCTTTGACGTAAGGTAACTCTAATTTTACTTTTGTCAGTTTCCCTTTGTTCACCCAATTTACAACACGTATTCATGTTCTATTTTAGTTCTGACAATATTCCCCATTCTCTCTCTCTCTCTCTCTCTCTCTCTCTCTCTTCCCTGTCCAAGCCATTATCCCGCTAAAGCTTGGTAATTATTACATGGTTGGTGCATATAATTGTCACCATGGCAACGGCTTCGTTATCTCCACCACGCAGCACTGTTCTCCCCTCTCTCATTATCGTATGGCTCTGTTATCTTCAACTGCGGTGCTGGAGAGGGACGCCTTCATGTGGTGGCA
>NC_136995.1:18357283-18439556 GCF_032717465.1 Coenobita brevimanus
CTTTTTCAAAATACTTTCTAGGCATGCTGTACCTGATTTTGGTGAAATTGTATCACCATGATTCACACCCTTCTCAATCTTAAAGTTTTTCCAAGACTTTATGTAATTTAACTGTAGCAGTTCCCTCTTCATATATGTTCTTGAGCAGTTTAACAATGTTCTCACTTACTGTACTTCTTGTTCTCACATTGAATTTATAATTGCCATGTGCTCCATTGAGTCAAAAGCCTTTTTGTAATCAACAAAACCTAAGCATAGTAGTTTATTATATTCTGTAGTTTTCTCAGTTAGCTGATTCATTGTGTGTAGATGATCAGTTGTCGAATACGTTCTTTACAAACCTTCCTGTCCACAAAATTTGTTGTTATTCTGTTCATAAGGACTTTAGTGAAGAGTTTGTAAATGACTGATAATAAGCCAATGGGTCGATAGTTACTAAGATCTTTTGAGTCACCTTTTTTGTAAAGTAAAATAACTTTTGCATTACACCATGTTTTCGGAATTTTCTTTTTTATACCTGGTACATTGAGTAAATAAGTGGGCAAGCCTGTTTTGTACTTCTGCTCCTGCATCCAACTGTAAATATGCTTCTATTCCATCTTCTCCCAGAGCCTTCCCTGTTTTCATATTTTTGAGAGAAATGTTTACTTTGTCAGGTGTTACCTCAGGTAGCTGTTTCACTTATGTCAACTGAAAAGTTAGTTATTGGTACAACTGTCTTTGATGCATACAGTTCTCTGTAAAACTCTTCAACTCTCTTCACCATCATATCTCTGCATTTAATGACTTTACCATTTTTGTCTTTCAGTGATATAGTTTGTTTCTTTCCCAGTGCCATTTTACGTCTGACCTGTTTCAGACTTTTTACTTTTTTGATGGTTTCTTTGATGTGATCCGCTTTTTTCTCTCTCTCTCTCTCTCTCTCTCTCTCTCTCTCTCTCTCTCTCTCTCTCTTGTTGATAAACTTATTTAATTCTACTCATTCTGTTTCATCCTTCTTTATTTTTACCTTCATTTCATATTTATCATGAACTCAAGTGTGTTTTCCGAGGTGATGGCTCAGTTGGTAGAGAGGTGGCCTGCAGTGGACCTTGGTTCAAATCCCCGCTGGGGCGGCAGGGAATGGTTTATGGATTTGAATTTCATAAAAAGCAGACTTTACTGATGTGCCAGAAGACCGGCTGACATGTCGTAAAACCCCCCACAAATGCCAATACTGTGCACCAGTCCCGTATAAGACAGCCCTAGCATGTACAGGTATACCCCGAGACACAACACCTCTACTGTATATGCGGTACCCCAGATTAGCAATGGGAGTAGAAATACCCCCTCCCCCAAACGATAGCCAAACCCAGATTTAATGATTTTATTTTTTTACCGATTTTGATGATATTTTAGACTTAAATTTTGTGTTTAAGGTGATTTATAAACTGTTTTTAGGCTTAAATTAATATGCTTTAGTCATAGGTGGAGTGAACGTTGTCATTTTGGGGGTAGCTACAGCCTACTAAGTTTGATTTTTTCCAGACTTATGTTTGATGATTTTCAGATTTTATTTTTGGGCTTAGGTGGGGTATAAACAGCTTTTAGACTTAGCTTATTTTAAAGTTATTTGGGGGTTTAAGTTAGCTAGAAACTTGTTTGGGGCTCATTTGGGTGGGTTTATGACTTGGTTGGGGGGGGAACCCAAGGCTCAAAAATGCATCCCTATACTTTATATGTTATATCTACCCTGAGATACGATACCCCACTTAGCAATGGGTTTTTACTTAACCAGTTGCATTGTTAAACCAGGGTAGGGCTATGCCTGTATTCAATATGGACAGTGGGTGTTAGTGCCAAAGTGGGGACATATGAAGATGTAGAAGGAATACTGGGCCTTGGGGATAGGCCCTGAAGCCTTTGCCCAGAGTTGGACACACACACACACACACACACACACACACACACACACACACACACACACACACACTGCTCGCTGGCGCAGTGGTAACGTTCTCGCTTGCCATCTGGTAGACGGGAGTTCGCCCCTCGCTCAGGTTGCGAAAAGTTTCACTGAAGAAGTGGGTGGTTACTGTCCCCCTTGAGCAAGGGGACGGGTGTGTAGGTGTGTGAAGGTCACAGCCTTGCCCTTAGATCGGACTATATGAGCTCTCAGCTCCCTTCCGGGAGGGTAAAAGCTGACGATCGCGACCATCAAGTGATCCTGACCGACCCGGACCCGGTGAATTACACACACACACACACACACACTTATTGGCTTTGGTTGTACAGTATTAGGTTTCCCAACGGCCTTCGCTGATTCTCTTAGCAGTTTTGTTAGTCTGTCACTCAACTCATCATTGTCACATGCAGCATTAGGTAGAGCTGTAAATCTGTTATTTCCAACTGAAAGACTACTTTGTTTTCGTTTACTTGTGTGGGGCGTATCTTTTTATTTTTAATCATCACCTTTCTTTTTTTCACTTCTGAAATTGAATCTGGATGTGCAACCCACCATTCTGTGGTGTTTTCCTATATATACTTTGTTGATAACTGTGACATTTATGATTGTGTTATTCTTATCTGCTATAACGAAGTCGATTTCATTATTTGTTCCTCCATTTGGACTTCTCCAGGTCAATTTTCTCTCTGTTCTTTGTGAAAGAACTTGTTCATTATTCTCATGTTAGCCTATATGTTTCAGCAAAATTTACCACCATTTCTCCTCTTTCATTCCATTCTTTCACTCCAGGTTTTCCGATGTGCTTCTCGATTTTTTGATTTGCCAACTTTATGCATTGAAGTCTCCCATGAGTATTCTGTGTGTGGTCTTTTCTTCTTCCATAATATGGGAGATGTCTTCATAGAATGTTTGTATTGCTTCATGTGAGCTTTGAAAAGTCGGTGCATATACTTGTATTACCGGGTACTTTCAGGGTGAATTTTTTTTTGCATATTCTAGTTACAGTCTCTGCTGCTCTGTCAGATACTGCTGAATTTAACAATGTTGTCTGCAAGACTTCCGTTAATTGGAGATCCTACACCACTATCTCATTTTTCCATCCTCTGTAGTGAAATAGGTGGTTGCTGTCTTCAAGCTGAATTACTTTTTGTTCTTTTCTGTGAGTCTCACTCAAACCTACAATATCCCAACTAATGTTTTCCAGTTCAGTCATTAAGTTATCAAGTTTGTAATCTTCTGCAAGGCATCTTACGTTGTATGTATAAATCTTCATGGATTTCAGTTTGTTTAATATTCCAGCCCCTAATTTGTGAGCACAATACCAACTCATTAGATGGCACACTGCCTGTAAGCACAGGAGGCAGTGCAGTTGGACCTTTAGTAGACGATGATCCAACAGGAATGCCCGTCAAATCATTTGCAATAGAATTCATGTTTGGTTGGGAGCATTGTGGCAAATAATCACACCTCGCTGCCACATAGTTTCTGGTGAGATGTAATTTTTGTGCCACCTTATTTAGTATGGTCAGTGAAGCTCTGTATATCTGTGGGGGGTCCCATGGTCCGCGCTGTCCAAGACGGTACCTCATATAGACCTATCCACGAGGCCTTCCCCTATCTGCCACCCGGGGATGTGCCAGGTAGCAGTGGGATCCTGCCCATGGGAAGAAGACAACCACTTTTTTTTTTTTTTTTTTTTTCCCATGGGTGCTCTTCATGGGATCCTTTAAGTATTTTTCTATTGCATTTTCAGGTCTCAGTGTTTTTTGTTTCTTTTGAAAATGGTTAAAAGCATTTAAAAGAAGTGGTGTTTGTGTACAGACCAACGCTGTCTTGTGGTGCTTGAAGGCATACGGACGCCATCTTGGAACGCCATTTTTGAGCGAAATCACCCTTGCAAGTGCCTGTGTATTCAGACCTAAACTAAATTCTCGTAAGTTAACTCTGCCTAATTTATCCTGACCTAACTTCAGTGTATTTTATACTATCCTAACCACTTTTATGCTATTTAACCAAACTTACTCTAGCCTAACCTAACCTGTTCCTTAATGTAATCATATTTTCCGTGTTTATTTGATAGATCCTCTTCATACTCGAAAATGCACTTCTGTATACCTTAACTAAGTCTCGAAATCAGTTTTTTTTTTTTTTTTTTTTTTTTTTTTTTTTTTTTTTAAGAGGTGGTCCCATGACTCCTTAACCCCTTAACCGCGGGGCGTCACTTTCGTGACGCTCGGGGATCATACCGTGTGGTGTCACTTTTGTGATTCTGTGTTATTTTGAATTATCCCGGGCTCTCAAGTGGTGGCTTGTATCATATATCAGTACTGCCAATGTCCAACACTAGTCAGCACTCCAAATCTCATCTGTACTCCCATCCATTGTTGACAATTTAGCGATTTTACCCCCTTCGTGACTCCCCTCCCTACCTGCCCTCCATTACCCTGTCCTCTCACCTCCCACGCCGCGCTGCGCTACGCAAATTTTCCCCGGATTTTTCCACAGATTTCATCCATTGAAATAGCCCTATGCCCTATACTTATACAAAATAATATATACCAAAAAAAAAACAGGTAAGTGATAGTGTTATACACCAGGAATTGGCTAATTATCACCTGACAAAACCTCACATGCATTCATTCGCTACATTACCACGGTAATTTCCCCTTTGAATTATGCCTTGTAATCGATGTCTGTAATAATAATATATATCAGAAAGGAAGGGAGAAGCCTAAGTGACATTTACATTCACCTGGAACTACCTATTTCTTTATGTATTGCCGAGATTTTCTACCTATAAAAAATTAGCATGTAAGTTAGCAGCAGTCAGCCTAAGTGTCATTGTCAACCCTTCCCTTCTCAGATAAGCCGCGGCATTTAGTTCCTTGTCCTCTGCTGTAGAGAAACAATGTCGCACTCGCGCCCTGCCATTCCTGCCGCTTCTGCGCCCATTGCAAAGGGCCCCGTGACCTCTACCCCTAAGAAAAGTAGTGAGGCAAGCAGGAAAGGCCTTAGTGACTCTGCAGTGGCACGTGAACTGGCAGAATTGTCCATGGTTATGATGGACAGTGACTTTGACGATTCGGGTGAATCTTGTGATGAGCCGGGTGAGGTTATCGTGCCAGAAACAGCAACAACGAGTGCTTCAGTGTCTGAATTAGTGTCTAGCTCGAAGGGAAAGGAGCCTTTAGTGCAGCAAGGACAGGAATTTGGGAAGGGAGTGAAAAGGCAGCGTGTTAGCCCCAGAACAATGCCCCCACGTGACCCAGCCCGCCATGAGTCACGAGTGCATTCACCTCCCCGTTCCCCAAGCCCCACTTCACTCATTTCTTCATCATCGTCGGCTAAGTTATCTCCGGAGTCTTCGTCGTCGGAGTCACCACCAGCATCAACAGTGAAGGCAGGCCGTAGAGGTAGAGGTAAATCAAGGAGAGTGAAGAGTAGTGTAGCTAGTAGGGTAAGGGCTGCTAGTGCTGTACGGCAACCTAGGGTCAGTGCGAGTGACCTTGACCGAGATAAATCTGCCTCACAGCCAACCACCACCACCACCACCACCACCACCCGCCCTACACCGCCACGACAGGGAATCCTGGACGCCTTCACGTGGACGGAAGGGTCAGATTTTGTGCCAGAAAATTTAGTGTTTGATGAGAGCTCCTCAGGAGTTCAGCCTGCCTTCACTATGGATGAAAATGCTGAGTGTGTCGACTACCTTTTGGCCTTCCTAGATGACGAAGTCATGCAGCACATATGTGATGAGACCAACAGGTATGAATCACAACGTGCTGCAAGTGGTACAGGTGCAGCCAAGATGCAACAGTGGTCCATGCTGGGAGTGCAGGAGCTGTATGTGTTCTTTGCCCTCATGCTTCTCATTCCACACTCCAAGAAGCATGAGTTGGAAGAATACTGGTCCATGGACCCCTTACTACCCTCACCCACTTTCAATAAGTACATGGCCAGAGATCACTTACAGAACATCATGGGAAACCTGCACTTTGCCGACAACGATGTACCTTCCCAAACCGACCCACTCTGGAAGATCCGGGAGATTCTGAGCAGAATGAAGGATAAGTTTATGTCATTCTTCCACCCCTTTCAGAAGGTTGTCATTGACGAATCCTTGGTTTTGTTCAGAGGACATCTTCGGTTTGTTCAGTACATTCCAAGCAAACGCCATCGCTTTGGAATTAAGTTCTTTGTACTGTGCGACTGTAAGACGGGGTACATCCTTGACTTTGTCATATATTCAGCCAGCACTGTCGATCTGGATAAAACACACCCCCTTGGCTTCTCAGGCTGTGTAGTGAAAGTGCTCCTAGAAAAGTATTTTGGTGGGAATCATGTGCTGTATACAGACAACTACTATACAGCACCGAAACTTGCCAAATACCTTTCTGAGCACGGCATTGGCTCCTGCGGCACTGTGAAAAGTAATCGTGCCCACTTCCCCAAATTCCCAGAGGCAGGAACCTCGCAGCGAGGAGACGTGCACCTACGCAAGTCTGAGAAGATGCTGGCAATATTGTGGCATGACAAGAGGGTCGTGTACATGCTCACCACCGTACATAAGAGGGAGATGAGAGACAGTGTGAAGGTCGACCGTAGGACAGGCGAACCTGTGATGAAACCTGATGCAGTGTTGGACTATAATATCAACATGCGGCTGGTGGACAAGTCCGACATGATGATTGGTGAGATCGACTGCCTCAGGAAGAATACTAGGTGGTACAGGAAAGTTTTTCTGCATCTCATAGATATGACGATGCTGAACGCCTTCATCCTGTACAAGATGGAGGTCAAGCCACCCAAGTCCTTCTCCCTGAGGTTGTTCGCCAGGACTTGTGTCCAGCAGCTGCTGGAAAGATATGGTAGGGTGACAGCAGCAACTCCAAGGCGCCATCCAGTAACACTTCCCGACCGACTTTAGCAGAGGGCGTATATGGATCGGCACAGACTTGAGCTTATGCCTGCCACAGGGAAAAGGAAGGCTGCGATTTGTAGGTGTCAGGTATGTGCACATACCACCCGCCGCACACCTGAGCACAAACGCACCTCTTGGCAGTGTGCTGAGTGCCAGGTTTCCCTCTGTGTTACCTGCTTCTTCGATTACCACAGCCAGAAGCAGTTCTAACAGTGCAAGTGTGAAAGCAGAATAATTTGGAAATAATGTGTAAATAATGTGTAAATAGCAGGTGAAAGCAATGGATGTTCAGTACATATGATTGAACAGTGTATTATAGTTTTATCTTAATGAAAGTGACAGTGAATAACATAGTGTAAGTAAAATAGAAGGGTAAATATTGAAAATAGAATAGAAAATGTAAATAGTAATGTAAGTAATTAGTAATATAAGAATATGAGTACAAATAATTTATGTTATTACGGTGAAAGTGAATCCGTGGCTCTACATATTTTACTGAATGAAAAATTGAATGACTTCAGTGACAAAAAACTAATACGACTGAAGGAAACTTATGGAGAAGGACTCCAGATATATATAAGTGTGATATAGTAATAGAAATATAAAGTGTGAGGGGTTTTATGAATAATAAATGACAGAGTACCAAGAGCGAACTAGCGCAAGTGCGACGATCAGACGCGCTCGTAATTTCCATTGCTTTCACAGTTTTTTTTTTTTTTGGAGTATGGATCCCAAACTACTTGAAAATCATAGAATAGTGTTTATAGTGTTTATATCTGGCTGTGGTAATCATATTACGGGTTGTCGGGAAGTGTAAAGTGGAGACTTCGTTACCCTACTTCAGAGGTCTCCACAAGTCCTACGGTAACCGACGAAGGCTCAACAAACATTCCAGGAGAAAGCTGAAGGTATGTGCCATAAACATATTTAATTTTATTATTCTAGGACTAATAACTGATTTTTGGCAAATATTTTTTGAGAGTCTGTCGGAGCCCGAATAACCCCGCGGGACACGCAAAACATTGGTAAACATGCCCGCGGTGTAGGGGTTAAAGGTTACCGAAGATTGGTTCTTGTTACCTCAGCTACGTTTTTAAAATCTTATTCATTTCTCAGTGATCATTATACAGTGCTGTTGCCTCGAATCCAGCCTAATTAACAAACTCAGAATTGTACACACAAATTGCCCGTTCTTAATGGCCACTGTGATGTAATTATGCCGGGTGGAAACAATACACACAAAACAATTATTGATGACATTCTTGTAATTAGGTTCCCTCTCTCTCTCTCTCTCTCTCTCTCTCTCTCTCTCTCGATTACCTTGTCGGCCTTTTTTCTGAACTTCCCCATTTACTTATGTTTCTCTTCTTTTTTTTCCTCATTCTTCTTTTCTCCATCAGCCCCATCTTTCGGATTCCTTTCACTTCTTTTTCCCTCTCCTTCCTTAACAGTCTTGAAATAACGTCTTCTTTCCACCTGTTCCCTTCGCGTCTCCTTCAGTTCTTCGCTCTTGCATTTTTGGTTAACTGCTCCTTCCTTTCCGTTACTTTAATTTTTTCCTCGTTCATCTTTCTCACTTCCATCCCTTCCTACCTTCTTCCTTAAGTATTATCTTTTTACTTTCTCCTTTCCATTTCCTTCTCTTTCAGTTTTCCTTCCTCTCATCATTCCCCCTTTTCTTTTCATGGTGTGGTTTGTGGGAAAAGAAGAGGGTTTGGTCAAGAAGAGATAGTAGGTGAAACAGGGAATAATGTTAGAATATTTCCTCAATAAACTATTTTCCTAGATACTGGATGAGAGAGAGAGAGAATGATAAGAGAGAGAGAGGGGGGGGGGAGTAGACAACATTAGATAAGAAAGTTAATTATAATAGTGTGGAAAGCCAATCTAACTTGCCTCTGAAGTCTAATGAAGGGTTTTAGTTAAGCACAGGGGGATTAGGCTAATGATCCCCCACTTCTTTCTTTCTTCCTTCTCTCACTATCATCATCTTTTTCCTTGCTTTACTTCTCTCTTTTTCAAGGTAGACTTTTTCCCTTCCCTTTCCTCACTTTCATTATCGTTTTTCTTGCTTTATTTCTTTTTTAGGGTAGAATTTTTCCCTTCCCTTCCCTTACTGTCATAATCGTTTTCCTTTTTTTTTTTTAGGGTAGACTTTTTCCCTTCGCTTCCCTTACTATCATAATCATTTTCCTTGCTTTATTTTCTTCTTTCATCGTATTTCTCTCCTTCCTTCCCTCATTGTCATCATTATTTTGCTTGCTTTATTTTTCTCCTCTTCTGCGCAGACCTTCCCTTCCCTTAATGTCATTTTTTCTTTCCGCTTCCATCTTCTTTCACCGTACTTTTTCCCTTTCCTTCCGTCTTTGTCATTGCCTTTGCTTTCTTTTCTTCGTTTACTGTAGGTTAATTCTTTCCCTTTCCTTCCGTCCTTCCTTTTTTTCTCTCTCTCATTTTCTTCTTTCGCTGTTTTCCCCCCCTCCATTTTCATGTTCCTTTTCCATGCATTTTCTTCTTTCACTGTACTTTTTTCCCTTCCTTTCTTTATTATCATTATCATTACTTTCTTCTGTGTAAGTTATTTTTCTCCTTTCCCTCGTCATCATCATTATCTTATTGCTTTCTGTCCTTCGTTCACTTTTTTATCTTACTTTCTTGCTTTTTTTCTTGCTTTCATTGCCTCCTCATGTAGTTCCCCCTCCCTCTCTCTCTCTCTCTCTCTCTCTCGTGTGTGTGTGTGTGTGTGTGTGTGTGTGTGTGTGTGTGTGAAGTAACATGGACCCGTCATCCGGTTGTTAATGGATCCGAGGAGGCTAGTTAGTCCAGTGAAAGACAAATGGAGAGAGAGAGAGAGAGAGAGAGAGAGAGGGTGGGGTGGGGGGGGTCACTGGGGACATGGAGTGTCAGTCAGTGTTATCAATATCAGTCGTGCATCATTTATTCGTTTCCCACTCCCATTGTTACACCCACACCCACACCAGCAGACTGAGCCATCCTCACATTATACCATCAGGCGAGTTTCTAGTGGAGCGTTGTGTATGGACCACCTTGCATGTCTCTGGTGTTCACTTCTCTCGCAGTATATCTTGAACTCGTATTTTATTTTCTTGAATATTTTACTAATTATTATGTATCTGTTTTCAGGTCTGGAGCATCACTACGTCTGAAACTGTCTGTGAGTAACGGATTTAATAATTAAGGTTTCTTCTTAGCCTTTGTTCATTTTAACCGTATTTCTTTTACCTTTGAATTTCTTTTCCCTCAGATTTCCTCTTCTCACCCCAGTTTGTCACCCATTCCTCTTTCCATCTTCCTTTTCCATTGCCTTTTGTTTCTCTTTCCCCATTTTCTTCATGTTCATTTACCCTCATATTTCTTTTCCTTTCACATTCCCTCCCCTCTTCCCATTTTTTATCCCATCTCCGCTTCCCATCTTCCATTTCCATTGTCATTCCTTTCTCTTTTCCTCTTAGCTGTGGCTCAGTGGGTTAGAGCGCTCCGCTCTGACCGAAGGGTCGGAGGATCGAATCCACCCAAGGGTCATTGGTAGACATCAGGAAGGGCATCCGGTCATAAAACGCTACACGCTCCAGTTCAAAAGTCCTCTACCCAGGGGCAACGCCTTAGCCCGTCTGGGATACCTGGCGTAAAACCAAATTATTTTTATTATATATTTTATCTTCCCTTAGTTTTCATTCCTTGGTTGCTGCTGTTTTGACCCGGTTACTAAAGCATAGTGGAAATAAAATGGGACACTCAGAAAAGAGCATTAGTTCTGATATATCTCAGACTTATTGGACTGCACGGAACCCATCACTGAAGACTGAGTCCCTCTAGTCCCTAACGTTTAGAGAGACAGCATACTTTAAGCTCATGAATACAGTCGGTGGGTAGGGGACACAGTCGGTTGGTAGGGTACACAAAGAGTTTGTTATTAAAAAAAAAAAATCGGTGGTGTTGTCTGAGAGGTGGTGTGGTGGTGTGGTGGTGGTGGTGATGGTGGCCTGTGAGGTTTAACTTTTTCACCCCAGTCTACCTAATTGTAATTGGCTGGTAGGGAAGAGGGAAAGAAAGCGAGGAGTTGGGAAATGGGGAATTAGGTATAGACCCCTTATGCTTCTCCATCAGTATGTTGTCTGATGAATGTTTTTCCAGTTCCTATTCGTTCAGTTATTTATACTAGAAAGTATAACACTAATCACAGTTATACACAAGTGTTGTACGTACACTACAGTTCCATACCTAAAAAAAAATTCTTCCTCTGGTATTCGCTTTTTTTTTTTATATACATATATAGATTCTTTATTTTACGATTTATTACAGTGGTGGTGAACGTCCGGCCTCCAGGCTGTTTAAGGCCCGCAAGACCATTAGATCAGGCCCACGAGGCAAATCATATACGCAGTTTCACAGACTCATGAACGAATACATATATATATATATATATATATATATATATATATATATATATATATATATATATATATATATATATATATATATATATATATATGTATGTATGTATGTATTATGTACTGGGCTACAGTTGATTTTAAGTTGATAATTTTGTATGTCCCGCGAATGATGTTAAAAATATCCTAATGGCGCTTAATAGGAGAAAGGTTCCCCACCCCTGATTTAGTACAAGCCCCAGCACTCTAGGGAACGTTGTGCTGAAGGCCAAACAGGAATGGGTATAAGAAAGTAAAGTAATACCGTACATTGGCTCATTCATGTTTTTTTTTTTTTTTTATGCAAGGAAGAAGGAACCAAAGGTCAGAAGCCCGCAAGATTGTTCCTTCCAAGAAAAAATAAAAGCAAAAACAGAACCAAATTCAAGATTCGTTCATTTCGAGATGGCTCTACACACTGCGTTTAGAAGACTGGAAGTCATAGACAGGAGGAAATACAGACAGAGGAAGACAGTTCCAGAATTGACCCGTTGCATACATGAAGGACTAGGAGTAACGGTTAACTCTTGCATTGGAAAGTTGGACTGAAAAGAGATGAGTGTTTGCTGCGAGACGGGTGCTACGCGCCCGCCGTAGTGGTGGAGGGATGCAAACAGACAGTTCAGAGCAGTGACCATTAAGCAGCGATAGAAAAGAGATAAAGACGCAAACAGTACGGCGAAGGGACGAGGCTGAAGGGAGCCAGTAAGAGGAGGAGAGTTAATGTTACGGAAAACCTTTGACTCCACGTTATTGAGAAGAGGTGTATGTGGGGAGCCTTCCCACACATGAGTTATGCTCTTCACATGGGCGAATAAAACGCGTGCACAAAGTCAACAGCCTTGCAGGGGTTCAGGGGTTAAGAAGACACGGAGTCAGCTTAGTGCATCTAATCTCATGGAAGCAGATTTTACAAGAGATGTAATATGATCCTTCTAAGATAGATTCCGAGAGAATGAAATCCCAAGTATGTTCAGTGATGATGCAATATTGATTTGGCTATTGTTTACAGATCTATAACGTTTATTTTGAACTATGAACATAGTCAAAAACATGACACTGCTTGAGGAAAAAAAGGAACGAATATAGCAGAGCAACAGGTATACCACATACAACCACATTAAAAAAAAAAAAAAAAAATGGTTCGATATTTACCATTCAGTAGAAGCCTCAACACACTGGGAAACATTGTCGCTGAAAGCCAAGTAGGAAAAGGCATATGAGAGCAAAGGATATAGTGATGCATACATGGGACAAAAGTTATCATACGACTACTGTTACAAACACAACAAGGAAACACGACATTACATGAGGGGAAAAAATACCGGTACCGGTACCATCTTTCCTTCAGTCTGCCCTCCTGCCCTCCTTTTCCTCTCCCTGTCTGTCCCCTGCCCTCCAGCACCCCGGTCAATACAGGTAATGCAGGAGATAATGAGGCCAGGAGATAATGAGGCTAATTCCCTGCCTCAGCCTCCCACCATCGCCGTTACTTATCACACCCACGTTATTTATCTGATATGCTTGATAACGGATGCCCAACACTACATTCCTTTAAGATTTTTAGCATACAGTAATTCTCAGCCTTTTCTTGATTCCCCATCTCTTCCTTCCACTTTTTCCACCTCCCGGCGCTCCCCCTTCCTCTCATCTCCCTCTCATATTTTCTTCCTCTTCTCTCTCCTCTTATTTTCCCTCCAATCTTTTCTCCATATCTTCTCCACCCCTTTTTATTTCCTTCCTCCCTCATCTTCCTCTTCCACCCATCTACGATTCTTCCTCCTCGTCTCCTCTCCAGTCCTTCCGTCTTTTTCTCTCTTCTTTTCATGCTTCCTCTTTCTCCCGTGTCTTCTTCTTAAACATTTTTTTCTCCTCCTTTGCTCCTTATCGTCCTACTTCGTGTCTCAGTTTTCTCGTCTTCCACTTCTCCTCTTCCACATCTTCTTTCTTCTTCTCCCACCTCCTCCTCTTCTGCATCTTCTTCCCTCTTCTCCCACCTCCTCTTCCGCATTTTCTTTCCTCATCTTCGTTCTTCTCTTGTCTCCCTCACGCTCTATGTTGCTTTCTAATTGAGGGATTATCTCTTAGAGCGGCCCAGTCCGTCATTCACACACAAAGGAGTTTCGAACACGGTTATCCACCCCCGTAGACTTGGTGACGCCCCATAGTACGGTCCACATGGATTCCGCATCTACCAATACTCGGTTTGTTTTCATTTGATGGAACTGGGTCACTCCCATAACTTGAGCCTTAGCTAAGAGTAGAAATGAATCTCCTTGGTTACTGGTCAGATTTTTTCTCCAGTCTGGATATATTTGGTTAGCGGCTGAACTGAAAGGAGTTGTCCGGTTCGAGTAAATGCACCGTAGTAATAATGAGCTTATCCACCTCTTCTGCGTTTCTCTTTGCTCTTTAAAATGTATTTCTCACGTCGAGCATTTGTGTACCGTTATCGCCACTGTGGTGCTGGAGAGGGACGCTGCCATCTGGTGGCACCGATACACAGAACAGCTCCTCTGGCTGGTTATACAAACGTCCCTTAACTCCTTATCAAAAAGAAGATGGTGAACTGCATCATGAGGATAACTTCAGTTTGCACTTCACAGGGTTCACGTTTCAGATGAACCCGAGGCAACAGCTGCAGCCGCCGCCGCCGCTGCGTTATGAGGGTAGTCATCTTTTGCTCTTGTGTCATTCCGCTGTTTATTCTGTTCGTGTATCAGCTTTTGTTCACCTCTTAAATGTTGGTTTATTGATGTCTCTTAATATCTCTTGTATTTCACTTTCCTTCTTTTTTTTTTCAGCCATTGTCTTTGCGTTCAAATAGGATTGCTTTCATCCATTTCAATCAGCTTTCATATTTCCTCTCTCTCTCTCTCTCTCTCTCTCTCTCTCTCTCTCTCTTTCTTTCTCTTATTGCATGATTCTATTCTCTCCTCCCATTTTAATGTGTGTGTGTGTGTGTGTGTGTGTGTGTGTGTGTGTGTGTGTGTGTGTGTCGTGTTTTACGGCCGAACAATTTATAGTGCACATAAGTTGTTCCCTTGCACTGAAAGTTTAAATTAAACCTGCAGTAACTTAGTTTAGGTTGCATGGTATTGAGGCTGGCCCCGTGGTCCTCACAGGCTGAACTGAAACATGATCCCAGTGGACTGCAGGCTTAAGTTGTCATCTTCTTGCAGTCCATCCTCCTCCTTTCGTGGGATAGGGAGAGAATAGAGGGATATTTGTACAGCCGAGTAACGGAGCCGCCCGGTTATATATGCCACCACGTGAAGGCATCCCTCTCCAACTCCAGACTGAATAGTGAACAGTATCGGTAGTCAAGGGAAAAAAGGTCGGTACACAGAGATAAGCGATGGTTCTCTCTCTCTCTCTCTCTCTCTCTCTCTCTCTCTCTCTCTCTCTCTCTCTCTCTCTCGTATATTCGTTTACCTCATTCATAGTCTGCCTGTTCCGTAAACTTTCCACCTCTTAAACGCTTTACCTTCCTCATGACTTCTTGACCCTTTCACTTACACGTTGGTCAGGTCTTAGTAGCAGGAGCTTTATGGGTCAGTATTCCTCCTGTAATCTGTACATCTGTGTATTCCTATGTACAGTACTCTCATGTAGCGTTCCGCCGATGTCAGCCCGATGGTATACACAGGTTATATAAGGGTACCGGTATGTGTGGGAAGACGGGCAGGTGTTGTAAGGTGTATTGTATAGTCAGTGGCTTTTATACTGCACAGGATGGTCCATATATAACACGTCTCACTTCTTCAGCGTTGCAGGGACCGCTCAGTCTGCTGGTGTGAAGAATGCATATATTTCACTGTTTCATGAAATAATGCAATCAGTGGACGCAAAACAAGAGAAGCTTTGTATGATAGGGTTGCGGGAAACAGTGATGGTATTGATAGTGATAACAGCCGTCCCCACAACACACGAGAACTAGTAAGCGTATAGTAAGCGTAATACATGTACATCCCTGTATTATGGAGGGAGAGGCGGAGGGAGGGAGAGGGAACGGAAAAAAAAAATGGAAGACAAGGAAGAGGAAAGGGCGGGGAGGGAGAATAAATGGTATAGGAGGAGGGTGTGTGGGGAGTGAAGAGGAGGAGCAAGTGGATGAAATATTGCCAGTGTGTTGATGGAAGGGGGGGAAGGGGAGTGTGGAGAGGGAGGGAGAGGGTTGTGGAGAAAGAGCGGTTGTGGTGGGAAGGGAGGGAGGTTGTAGAGAGAGGAGGGAGGAGAGGATGGAGAGAGGGGGAGGGGTGGTTGTAGAGAGAGAGGGAGAGGGTTGTGGAGAGAGGGTGAGGGATGGTTGTGGACAGAGAGGGGGGGGTTGTGAATGATGTAAAGCCACACCACCACCACCACAATCTACCAGGATATAGGAGCATCGCACAGATAACGATCACAGTATATGGTAATGATGCTGGATGGTAGTGGTGGTGGTGGTAACATTGATGGTGGTGTTGGTGATGGTGATGGCAGTGTTGGTTATGAGGGTTGTGGTGGTAGCAGTTATGGTGGTGGTGGTGGCGGTGGCAGTGTTAGTTATGATAGTGGTGGTGGCAGCAGTTACGGTGTTGGTGGTGGCTGTTATAGTTTGGCAGTGGATGTTATTACTGTGGTAGTGATAATGCTGACTGTATTAATCCTACTGACGGTACTGTTATCATCCTAAACATAGTGAACCAAGTAAATATCATCGTATCAAAGTTGTATCATCGCGGCCAATAGTTGTGTCATCACCATCATCATCACTGTCGTCGTCGTCGTCGTCGTCATCGTCATCGTGGGGGGAGGGAGGAGGCGGTGGCTGAATCGGTAGAGAGTCGGTCTGCAGTCCTAGTGGACCCAGGATCGAATCCCGGCTTGGGCAGGGAACAGTTTAAGGATTTGAATTTCATAAAAGCAGACTTTACTGATCTACCAGAAGACCCGCCGACATGTAAAAATACGCCCACTAATACCAGTACACCAGCCCTGTATGAGACAGACCTAGCATGTATTCAATATGGACGGTGGGTGTTAGCGCCGAAGTGGTGACATGTGGAGGTGTGTAGGAGGACTACTGGGCCTTGGGATAGGCCCTGAAGCCTTTGCCCAGAGTCGGACGCGTAAAAAAAAAAAAAAATCGACGTAGTTAATGCCATCATCATCATCATCTTTCTAACAACGCATCTTCTGTTGTTAATGAGGTGCGTGGAATCCAGAAACATGAAGACGGAAAGCTAAATTAGGAGAACTATCTATAAAGTGGCCAGCCAAAGTAGGCCACACCTTCAACCACTCATTTATTCAAGCATTCGGAATCCTTAGGTATAGAAAGGAAATTTTAAGATCGCCTATTATAACTGTAGGACTGTTACACTAAGCTGGTCTAGGTTTCCGTCATTTTGTAGCATATTTCACATAGCTCAGTGGCAGAATAAGACAATACTGTGGCTCTACATTCTGTACAGTACAGTTCCTCTTCACTAGCATGATACTCTAGTGATAATTTATTGGTACAACTCTGCACTGACGATGGACAGATGGCAATTTTAGGCCAGGTTAATGTGAAATGAGTATAGTGCACTCCACTTATTAGAAGTAAATATGATGATGATAATGATGATGATGATGGGGAGGAGGAGGAGGAGGATAATGATGATGATTATGATTAGGATCATGATGTGCACGATGATGATGATGATGGTGATGGTCATACTTATTATATCTACAAGTTTTTTTCCATTCTTAACAGCAACACGTCTCGTATAAATGATAGGTGGCTTCACTCGTTCTCAATGTATCAGAGTTATCTTGTAATTTATGAGGCAAAATTATAATGTGAGAGAGATTAGCTGATGATATAAGCAGACAAAGTTAATTATAGCAGCCTGATTGGTATTGAACTGAATGTGCTGTACATTAGCGGTTTCTTGGTATGGGTGGGAGGAAGGGTGGTGGAGGTGGTGGTGATGATGAGGGGGAGGAGGAGGAGGAGAGAGGGGATGTGGTGGAAGGGTGGGAATGAAGAGAGTGAAAAGAAGTACAAAGGAGTACAAAGGAAAGCAAACAGCAACAGGTTTTTTGTTTCTTTCAAGACTGTTATAGAGGAGATTTAAACTAACAAAACTATTTGTGAGTTAAAGACAAGGATAACGAGGCAGAAAAAGGAGCGCAGTGGGGTATAAAATGGAGAAAGGAGAAGAATGAATTATAAAAGACGAGCCAGAGAAAAACAGTGAACTATGTGCTAGGGCTGAGTATGAAGAGAGAGAGGAGGCGCTAATGTAATTGACGAAAATGTAGAGAAGTGGTGGAAAGAGAGAGAGAGAGAGAGAGAGAGAGAGAATTTGCAAGTGGAATTGGATGATGATGATGATGGTTTCGGACAGTTCACGAAGCGTGGAGTATACATTGGAAAAATACGTGTTAACAGTTTTGTTTGATGCTATTAAATATTGTATTTATATGTGTACTTGTATTATATGTGTACTTGTATATTTAATTAATTATTCATTCATTCATTAGTTTATTTATACCCTTCTATGAGACCACCGTCAGTAAGTACAGTAGGTTTCCATTCTCCCATTTGGTGTTAACCGATAGACACAGGTTGATAGATACAGATAGACGGATAGATAGACAGAGGGACAGACTGATTTTTAGACAGCCATCCTAAATGCAGTAGTCAAGAGGCCACGTCATAAGTTCATGCATTAAACATACATGAATTTGGATCATATTTTTATTAAACTACTATCATCTCCCTGTCTCACACACCCAGATATAAAAAGATAATAACGCTTATAATTTACCCATATTAAGTAGAGCTATGGCCACAAATTATAATGGAACCCTGCAATTTACCCCTTTCTGTCCGATGGTGTATTTTTGTTTTTCGTGTTTGCAACTTTCATATTGTATTTTTTTTAGCTGGGATGGAGTGGAGGGGTATATGAGAGAAGGGGGTGTGAGCTGGGGGGAGAGCAGCGAGATGGCGGGGGACAGGGCGACATGGAGGCGATTTGTTTGTGGCCACTCCTTCCGGGATTAAGGCGTCTAGCTGTAGGTGGATACAGTAGATAGGTGGATGTTTTAGCTGAGAGGGACATTGCTAACTACAGGGGTTAGATGTAGCCTTCATTAACCCTTTTAGTACAAGAGGTGTTTCGTAAGCTTAAAATATCGCTTGGTGTAGCAAGAATAAAAACACGTCATCCGAGTGAAGGGGTTAAAATGTACCTCTTAATATTTCCACGTCGTAATAAATATAAACCTTACATCATCCAGACCTATAAATAGGCTATATATAAACCTTACATCTTCCAGGCCCATAAATATAAACCTTACATCTTCCAGGCCTATAAGTATAAACCTTACATCTTCCAGGTCTAAATATAAACCTTACATCTTCCAGGCCTATAAATATAAACCTTACATCTTCCAGGCCTGTAAATATAAACCTTATATTTTCCAGGAGTATAAATATAAACCTTACATCTTCCAGACCTATAAATATAAACCTTACATCTTCCAGGCCTGTAAATATAAACCTTATATTTTCCAGGAGTATAAATATAAACCTTACGTCTTCCAGGCCTATAAATATAAACCTTACATCTTCCAGGACTGTAAATATAAACCTTACATCTTCCAGGCCTGTAAATATAAACCTTATATTTTCCAGGAGTATAAATATAAACCTTACGTCTTCCAGGACTGTAAATATAAACCTTACATCTTCCAGGACTGTAAATATAAACCTTACAACTTCCAGGCCTATAAATATAAACCTTACATCTTCCAGGCAAATAATATAAATCTTACATCTTCCAGGCCTAATATTCTTAAAACTAATCTTGAAGGTAAAACTGTATATTTCATCTTGCGGTTGTATAGGTCTTTTAGACGTAATTACAGTATCTTATTTTTAACTAAGATTTCGTATCTGTTGACTGGAATGAGTGACTATAATTAGGTAATCATTTGGAACAGTTGCAGGTATAACTATCACTAAATTCTCTCTCTCTCTCTCTCTCTCTCTCTCTCTCTCTCTCTCTCTCTCTCTCTCTCTCTCTCTCTCTCTCTCTCATATTTTTATTTATTTTTGGGATAAGGGATGTGTTTTAATATCCGTACCTCCTGATAATCACTGCCTGCCTTCGTAATCTATGGGTTCAGTGTGTCCTCTAAGGCCAGGTATTATAGGTCATTATTCCGGCTACCTGGTCGTGTCTTATTAGTTCCGCTTCCATATTCCAGGTGCTGCTTACCTGTGATTATACCTTACCTTTGGATAGTCCCTTCCTCTCTCTCTCTCTCTCTCTCTCTCTCCTATACGTTTACGTATGACATGATCTACCTTGCACATCATTACTCACGTTTATTTATCATTAACGCTTACCCTCTCCCTCCTTCACCTTCTAATCCTTTCTCTCACTTTTATCCAGTCCTTTCTCTCCTCTTCCTTTCTTACACCTTTGTTTTGTTTTTCTTTTTTCTTTCGGTGCATTGATTTATTTCTCTGAATACGCGAGCGGATTATTTAAGTGCTTTGTCCTCTGTGTGTGTGTGTGTGTGTGTGTGTGTGTGTGTGTGTGTGTGTGTGTGTGTGTGTGTGATATTTCTTTCACTTTATTTTGTGTAACTTGTAAAGAAACACTTCTGTCCGAGTTTCATGTAAGTGTATTTCATGTCGTCAAAGTAATCTGCTTCACATACTGATTAAATTCTCCAGCAGCGAATTTCTGCCTCTCGACCCACACTCCGCACATTTAAGAGGGAGAGAGAGAGAGAGGGGGGGGGGACCCAATCACACTTTGTTACTGATGAGACACGACCTCTCGAAGGACTGGAATGGCTGCCTCTCTCTCTCTCTCTCTCTCTCTCTCTCTCCTCCCTCTTCTGTTTATTTGTTTACCCATCATTAATTTCCATTAATTTACGTTCCCTTTTCTGGCCATATGTAAAGAGAACCTAATGATGGCCTGCTTCGTAATCATTTTGCACTTTTTTTTTTCATTCTGGATTTCCTCTTCATTTCCCCTCCCCCACTTTTGTTTGTGTTATCTCTTCTTTCTCTCACATTAGTCTTTTTATATCCTTCTCTTTCATCTTTCTAGCCTACTCTAGCGTTGCATGCTCTTCCTCCTACCCAATGACTGTTACTATCTCTCCTCCTCTTCTCTTCATATGTCTCTCCTAATTGCTTCGCTTCCTCTCCTGTGTCCTCCTCATCTCTCACCGCTCTCTTATAGCCGTTCTAACTTGTCCCCAGGCCGTCCTTGCTCTCTTCTCCCTCTCCCCTACGTTTTCTTCCTTCCTCTCCACTCCTCTCCTGGCCTCGGTTTTACTTCCTTCCTCACCCCGCCTTCCTCTCTTCCTGCCCTCCTTCCTCCACTTTTTTTCTCCCTCTCCCTTCACTTATCTCTTTCTTTTCCCTCCTTCCTCTCTCCTCTCCTCTCCTTTCCCCTCCCCTCCGCTCCCCTCCCCTCCCCTCCCCTCCCCTCCCTCTCCCTCCCCCTCCCCTCTCCTCTCCTCCCCTCCACTTCCTTCCTTCCCCTTCCTTCCTTCCTTCCTTCCTTCCTCCCTCCCTTCCCCCTTCTCCTTTATTGGTCGACCACCAGACATAACAGGAAGCCGGGCCTGGTCGCCGACAAGGATCTCAGGAATGACTAATGCCATGACTCGGAATGGGAATGGGAATTGCTGAGGATGGTTGTACCCAAGAAAAGGAGAGAGAGAGAGAGAGAGAGAGAGAGAGAAAATGAATTTGTGTATGTGTCATTTCGTATGTTTGTTTGCTTGCGTGTGTGTGTGTGTGTGTGTGTGTGTGTGTGTGTGTGTGTGTGTGTGTGTGTGTAGCATAAACAATAAGTTGGTCATGGTAGGAGGGGTGAGGGAAGGCATTACGTGATTAGAAAATGGTCCACGTGAATTCAGGATGATCCATAAGTAGCACTGCACAAGATACTTACCTGGCCTTATTTTATGTTCTGGTGATGGGTCAGTCTGCTGGTGTGGGCGTGGATGTGGGGAACCGTAGAAAATAATCTGAAGGAAAGACATGGAAGAAGGAAGTATATACGTAGAGGAAAAGGAAAAACAAAACACAAAACTGGCATTGAAAAGGGAAATAGGGTGGGAGTTAAAGGAATTCGTGGCTTCCTGAAAAAAGTATTTGGAAATGAAAAAAGTTTGCTCATTGGGATGCGGGGGAGGGGGGTCCGCTAGGTGGATAAAATTTCTGGCATTGGTGACAACAGGATCCAGTAGCTTGTTTATTCCAATATGACAAAGACCCGTAACGCTTTTTAGCTCGGTTAATAGCCAGGTGTTGTCAGATGGTAGACATGATTTGACTAGTCACCAAGGAGATTCACCCCAACCAAATTACTAAGGGTCAATAAATTTTATACAATGACGACTTAACTAATACATGGCAATGGGCCAGTTCTCTCAAGTGAAAACAAACCGACTGTAATGGTACTAGTACAGTAGTTACAGCCCCAGGCTGATCTGAATGTGAACCCCGTGGACGGCAGGTCAAAGTTGCCCTTTTTCTCCAGTCCACCATCGTCTTTTCGGGGGATAGGGAGGGGACTGAGGGCCTTTGTATAACCGGGCAGCTCCACCGCCCCGTTAGATCGGTGCCACCACATAAAGGCATCCGTGTCCAACAGCAATAGGATCCTGCACTGATAATACATCAGTCGGAGGAGTGACAGTGATGTGAGAGGTGAAGGACTAGGAAATTACGTAGATGGAATGACGCAGACTAAGAATCCTGCTCTAAGTGGCATAAAAAGCCTCGTTGTTTACGTCACGATGACATTCTCACGTATGCGATTCATACTGTATGAGGCACTTTGTTCTTGGTTGGCATTTCCTGATTCCCCCCCCCTCTCTCTCTCTCTCTCTCTTTCTCTTGTGCATATGTCCCCGTATCCAATTCCGTTCCTATTTATTTCATATCCTTTATTCTTTTCATCATGCTCAGCTTCGTCTTTTCCTCACTTTGTATCTATATTTTCATTTTTCGTCGTCGTCGTCGTTGTCGTCGTCACTACCACCATCACCAAAACCAGCATCTAGACACAAAGACAATAAACACAATTTTAACACAGAATAGCTAACGAAAAAACCACTCAGTCTTTCACACATTATAAAGCTTCATAGCTACAGTACATGTCTCATCATAAATAAAATATATATGCCACATCATACCAGCAAAATTCCACCCTGTAATATTTTCTCGATGCATAAAATTGAATAACGCTGAATGAAAAACCCTGGACCAAGAAATGAGCAGAGTTTAACTTGAGGACAACCATTTTACCACCAACACGAACTCTTTCCACGACACACACAAGCGACCTGCCCCACAGTCCAGGTCCTCATCAATATGCAGGGACATACGGTGCAGGGGTGGAGAGAGAGAGAGAGAGAGAGAGAGAGAGAGAGAGAATAGGGACATTCCTACGACTCACTCTCCTGCCTTCTACTACTGGTCTTCATTACGCGGAGTCCTTTCTAAACTGAAGTCGTCAGGCAGTAACAGGCATAAAACCGGACCATCGTAGGTGATAGTGTTCTTGCTTATCCCAGGTCTGTCTGAACAAGCTAACCTGTCGACCACAGGCAAACAGCTGCCTCTGTGGGGCCGTCCTACAGATACAGCACAGTACATACTCCGTGTAGGGATCCGGCGTCCCCTTATGGTAGACTGCACCTCACCAGGGTCCGACCAGGGTCCTTCCCCATGGCAAGATGCTGGGAAATAATGAGATTTGCATCCTTGGTGGACGCCCCGCCTGTTCCCCCAACGTGTACAGTAACACCACGTGTGCTACACTGTGTTTATTTTTTATTTAAGCCTGTTTTTGCTCCACTCGTCAAACCAGTCGAATGCTGCATTACTTCATTCACCATCTCACTCCCCTGACCGGTTCTTGCAACTCAGTAAATCATACAGTCAGTGAAAATATTGCAACAACGTCTCTTCTTCCTCTCCTCCATCCCGACCTGTCATTATGTTAATCTCTGTGTGGCAGTCTTGCAAAATTATGTTTATATACTCGCTCAAACTGTGGTTGTAGCTTTGTGTGTGTGGTGATGGATATTTTTTTTTTTTTTTTTTATCTAACTGCTTTTGCACCTCTTATTGCTGTCTTGTTATTTTACTTTTTTTTTGTCTCATTACATTTTATTCTTCAGTTTGATATTATATACGGTTTATAGATGCCGGTAACCACTTGTTAACTCTGTCTTTCCTCACCCCTTTCCGTTAAACTGTATACATTTTTTTTTATTGTTTTTTCTTCCGTTTCAGATTTTTTAAAACTCGCATTCGTACTCGTCCACTTCTTCTTCACCTGTCTCTCTCATATCCCTCGTATAAAGATCATACCACCGTGTACACACACACACACACACACACACACACACACACACACACACACACACACACACACACACACACACACACACACACACACACACACACACACACAGATGCCATTCATGGATGGGTCAGAGCACAGATCACCAGAATTATGTGACTCCTAACTCCCCTCCCCCCACCCCTGCCTTCCCCTTCCCTCCTCACCTCTCCTCTGCCCTACCAAAACCCTCCATTATCCGCCCTTGCCCTTTCTCTGCCATTATATTTCCTTACCTACTCCCCCTCCCCTTCATTACTCTCCCTCCCTCACTCTCTCTCTCTCGTCTTTCCCGTCCATTACCTTTCCCTGCATTGTTCAACACATCCTCCTCCCCTTTACGTTACCCTCTGTTACCTCTGCTCTTCCCCTCCCCTCGCCTACCTTCCATTCGTCATTCATTCTTTCATCCATTCCTTCACTCAATAATTCTTCCTTCCATCCTTCCCCACCATTGCCTTCCCATACGTTCTCTTCCAGGTTCCTTCCTCTTTCCCTCGCTGTCTTCGATCCTTTCTTCCTCTCTCCTCCCAACCCAGATCCTACCTTCCATCTCTTCTTCCTCTTCCACACACCATCTCTTAGTTGTATTAATTCAGTTCTTCGCTTTACTTCCTGTTTTTTTTTTTTTTTTTTAAATCTCTGTACTGCCTTATCCTCTGCCGTCACTCACTGTGCTCATCCTTCTCCTTCCTTAGTTTCATCATTCATTTTCTGTCATCGCCACCATTTTTCTTATTTTTTTCCTCTCCTTTTCTCCCTTCTCACTTTTTTATTTCCTCTTCATTTAATTCCTCTCGACATGTGTCTTCTTTTCACTCCTTCTTCCTTATTCTATTCCTCATTCCTAATGTCCACGGATCGTATCTCCTGATCCTTCTACCATCTCTCGTTCTTCCCCTCTGTCTCCCTTCACCTTTCCTCCTAATGATAGGTTACACATTGTTCCACCCTCCCTCTGCTCCTTCCCATCATCAGTATCATCAGTCAACTGTTTTCTTTCATGTTTCAACCATCATCGATCATCAACCAGTTACCACCACTCCTCATCAGTTATCATCATCACACTATTATTTGACTTACATAAGGAGATGATGGAATAAAATATAAACAAACTAACCAGGAGAATTTTCTTTTTGTGCTGCAGGCACGTTTTTCATGGCTGTTGTGGACAGTTTTCTTTCCTCCTCTCATCCTCTCTCCCTCCCCCTTCTCACCGCATCCTTTCAGTTCCCTTCATTTCCCTTCATTTCAATGCCCTTCATTGCCAACACCGTTCTCTAACTCTCTCTTCCCCTCGTCCTCCTCCTCCTCCATTCCTTCCAATCTCTGCTCTCCCCTTCAGCTTGAGTCACCTATTATTTCGTTATTTTTTCCTTTCACTCTCCCTCTGTAATCTTTTATTGTCAGTCTTACTTTAACTCCCTCCTTTTACATTTTTATAGAAACAGCTCTGATTTTTGTTTTAACCAGTCCGTTTCGAATAAAACGTGATTTAACATGATTCATAAAGGAAATTCCTCATTTGAATATTGTTCAAGTTTTATTTTGAGCTAGAGAGTACAACGTCCACACGATGCATGGTGATGGTAGTAATGGTGAAGGTGATGGTGGTAGTGGTGGTGGCGATGGTGGTGGTGATGGTGTTGGTGGTGGTGATGGTGGTATTGGTGGTGGAGAAGGTGATGGTGGTGGTGGTGATGGTGTAGTAGTGGTGGTGGTACCCGTGTCACGGGTCATTCGTCCCTCCACCTATAACCGACCCTCATTGACCTCTCCTTATCTCCCTTTCTCCCTTCCTCCTTCCCTACCCCTTCTTTCAGTATTGTTAGTCTCTTCTACTTTTGCCACCCGCGTTGCTAAGCGAGCGGAGTGGTAATGTTTTCAGTTGTGAGGCTGGCTGGCTGGCTTTGTTTGTGTGTGGGTAAACAAGATATCTCATTATCGGCGTGAGCTATCAACATGAGGCACTTTTAGGGTTTCAACATATGGCCTAAATCTTGGACGAGTTCGAAAGTGGGCACTCGAGGTCAAGGTCAGGGTCATCAAAATGGCTGCCAAAGGTCAACTAGTTGACCTTTGGCGACCTTGACTTTGACCCCCAATGCCCATTTTCGAACTCATCCAAGATTTTGGTCATATCTTGAAACACTGAAAGTTTCATGTGGATAGCCCAAACCGTTCATGAGATATCTTGGTAACCACACAAAGTCAGCCAACCAACCTCAAAACTGATATGAAAACATTACCACTCCGCTCGCTTACCACCCGCGCTGCGAAGCGAGCGGAGTGGTAATGTTTTCAGTTGTGAGGTTGGCTGGCTGGCTTTGTTTGTGTGTGTTTTACATCTGAATTTGCGTCAAATCAGAAATGGAGGTGCGAAATTATGTGCCGAGGAAAAACTTTGTGGCTACGTGGGTGGCGAGATCCCATCGTGAGATGGCTTCTAGTCTCCTTTTCCTTTTCACCGCATCTCTACTTCTTCCTTTTCCCTTCTTCATTCATGTCTTTTGTCCCCTACCTCAGTCTCCAAGCTTTTCTCATTACTTTCTGTTTAGTTTTTCAGTTTTCTCCCCATTTGACCTTGACATGCTCTCTCTCTCTCTCTCTCTCTCTCTCTCTCTCTCTCTCTCTCTCTCTCTCTCTCTCTCTCTCTCTCTCTCTCTCTCTCTCTCTCTCTCTCTCTCTCTCTCTCTCTCTCTCTCACACATAGATTCTCATTTTCCTCTCCTCTCTTTTCCTCTTTTTTGGGACAGTTCATGATTCTGATTCCATGTACTCGTTAAACATGCAACTTCCCATGTAAGACTTTAACCCAACAGTGAAGTGTAGGATGAAGGGGACAACGATAACATGGCTTCAGTTAGAAATTATTTCTGAAAGTTATGATAGAGGTTGAGAGGCAAAGCTGAGGGCTGGTAACTGGGTTTTGAGTGTTCTTTGATTCGTAATCGTCAGGAAATATGTTACATATATTCGTTACGGTAGTGGACGTTGGCGTTAGTAGAACTGGGTGAGAGAATGTATGCAAGGTGTGGTTGGCACATGATCACTGATTACAAACTTAATGGCGCTGAAGAGAGAGCCTTCTTGCGTTGGCACCGATATACACGGTGCCTCCTATGTCCAGTGATAAAAACGTCCTTCCTTTCGCTCCCTAACCTAGGAGTATGGTAGACTGCGGCAGGAGGAAAACTTGTGCCTGCAGTCCACCGGGTTCACGTTCAAATGAACCTGAGGTTCAGTTGCTGCTGCAGTTGTTGCTGCTGCTGCTGACTTAATCAGTGCCCGTCATTAATGGGACGGAGTCACATGGCTCCTGAGTTTTTTATACTGATATGCGACTCAGAAACCACTCCTGACCCCCAAATTTCAGCTAATTGATCCTTATCGATGTTCATTAAAATTCAAGTCAGTGTCTGCCAGGTGATGATAACGTGTGTGAGTCAGTAATGGGTCGGTGTTCATTAAAATTCACGTCAGTGTCTGCCAGGTGATGATAACGTGTGTGAGTCAGTAATGGGTCGGTGTTCATTAAAATTCACGTCAGTGTCTGCCAGGTGATGATAACGTGTGTGAGTCAGTAATGGGTCGGTGTTCATTAAAATTCACGTCAGTGTCTGCCAGGTGATGATAACGTGTGTGAGTCAAATGGGTCGGTGTCGGTGTTCATTAAAATAAACGTCAATGTCTGCCAGGTGATGATAACGTACAGGTGTGAGTCAGTAATGGGTCGATGTTCATTAAAATAAACGTCAATGTCTGCCAGGTGATGATAACGTACAGGTGTGAGTCAGTAATGGGTCGATGTTCATTAAAATTCACGTCAGTGGCTGCCAAGTGATGATAACGTGAGTCAGTAATGGGTGATAATAGGTCACAAAGGGCTGGTGAGGACTGTGGGCTGGAAAGGAGAAACACTAAGAGGTTTTTACGGGCTATTCGTATGCGGGGTCGGGTGTCCTTAGGGTAAGAGGGGCGACAGTGGACACAAGGGTCAGACAGATGGATGGATCAGTTGGTAGATTAATAGAAAAATAGATGGATAGATAGGTAGGTAGGCAGGGAGATTAATGGATGGACTTGGAGAAGAGAGAGAGAGAGTGAGTGAGTTTACGACACACTGTAAGGCGGAGCTGCCTAACAGAACCTGAGGCAGTGATATACGAGTGCGAAGGTGAGAATTGATTATAATGTCCACCTGCCCTCTTATTACTATCTGACGAAAGAGGGTAGTGCAGTGTGATGATGTATGTGTTTTTCATTGTCTTATCAGATCACTGCCTGTAGGTGTTTCTGATGCATTTGGCAGCTGAGATGCTATACCTGCTTTACACTAACCAGTCTTAAAATTGTTGTCTCCATCTTAAATGATGAGTTGTAACAGTAGATTTACGCTAGAACATGATGCTGGCCACGAAGAAGTGCTATCGAAAGGACGCAGAGCCGTACCATTCTCTCTTTTGGCCCCTACTGGCTCTCCTACTTTGTGTGTTATGTGGACAGTGTTGCTTTATTTAAAGAAATGTATACATAGACATTTTTTATAATGTACAGTATGAGCAGCAATTTTGTTGGGTTTTTCAGTAACCTACTGTAATATGACACAAATGCAGGATGTATTGATGGCACACACACACACACACACACACACACACACACACACACACACACACACACACACACACACACACACACACACACACACACACACACACACACACACACACACACACACACACACACACACACACACACACACACACACACACACACACACACACACACACACACAGCATCCCAAATTCTATTCTTGTTCCTTCTACCGTTATTCTTCATCTTATTTGCGCTTCGATAATTATGACAATGACTGGTGGAAAATTACAATTTCCACCAGCATGTTGACGATAAGTTTGAAAGCATTTTTGATTATCAGAGTAATAAATATTGTCAAACCTTAAAAAATATAATAGTTCGTGTTTATCAAGAAGAAATACTTGCTGGTAAAGGAGTAGCGAAACTGTTGCCATAAATCTTTTATAAGAGAAAATTTTTGCTCATATTTTTCGTGCAGTATTTTATGGTGCAAACTCATCCCTGCCTTCCCCCACTCCACCCCATCCCGGTTCCCTTGTCGTCCCTTTGTCTACACTTCTCAACATTCACTCTTTTTCGTCCCTTTCTCTGCTTTGCATAATCCTTCTTTTCATTACTTCTGATTCTTCATAGATTTCATTTTCTTTCATCTCATCCAACTTTTTTTTCTCTTCGCTGCTTGCTTCATATATATGCTGTACCGGTGTATATATATATATATATATATATATATATATATATATATATATATATATATATATATATATGTGTGTGTGTATGTGTGTGTGTGTGTGTGTGTGTGTGTGTGTGTGTGTGTGTGTGTGTGTGTGTGTGTGTGTGTGTGTGTTTTCGTCACTCTTGTCCCCGCTGCTTGTCAGTAATTCCTTTCCCCCCACCTCCCCTCTCACCTACCGTCCATCACCCTGCCTCATCCCTACCCCCACCCCTACCTCTCACCGAGTCTCTCTTATAATCTGTATCTCTCCTCGATCTCTCTTTAGTCTTTATCACCCCCCCCCCCGCACACATCATTTCACCTACTCTCCCTCACCCTGTATCACACTCTACCTCCGTCTTTCAACCTCTTTCCCTCACCCTGTGTCTCCCCTTCCCCCTCCCGCACTTTTCACGCATTCTGCCTTACCCAACCTCCCCCTCCCTTTCACCCATTCTCCCTGTTATTTTGTTACTCTGAAGCCATTGTATTCACCCTTCCTAACATTCTTTTTCAGTCCATTACTCTCTCACCCATTTACTCACATCCTCACCCTGTATTCCGGACCCATATTCATTGGCAGTTTAATTTACTTTTGTACGTTAATTATGCTGAATACCGGTATGTCGATAATAAAATGATTCAAGCAACACAGGGGAGGATAGTACGGTGTAATAAACAGAATAAATCGCTTAGAGGGAGGTATCGGGGAATCTCCTTTTGACGAGAATACAAGCCCCCACACTGCTTGTCTCCTTCAACTGCCTGCCCTTCCCCACCTATTGCCCTTCCCCGCCCACTGTCCCTTCCCGCCCACCGCCCATCTCTGCCCACTGTCCCTCCCCGCCCACAGCGCATCTCCGCCCATTGTCCTTCCCCGCCCACTGCCCTTCCCCTGCCCACGTGCCCTCACAACGCCGTCTAGATGTGGGCGTGTGCGTGACAGGCTTAGGAGGTAATTACACTCCAGTGATTCAAGTGGAGGTGATTAGAGCTGACTCAGTATAATTACCTACAGTGGAAGAGTAATTAACGCACGCCGTAATGAACTCTATTTTCACTCTTATTTTACATACTTGAATGATGTCTGTGGTTTTTAATTCTTGTTTAATTACTGTACGAAGTGATGGGGCGTCAGGTGTGAAGTAAAATAAGTAACTGACAATATGCTCTTCTCTTACTAACCGAATTACTTCTGGCCATCACTGTGTTTTCAGCTTCACCATATCCACATCATAAACATTTTCAGCGCCATATCGACCCATTTACTGCCTGAATTGCCTCAAGTGCCACGTTTCAGCGATAGTATATAGCGTACCGCCCCTAACCTACCAGCTCGTAGTCGCCAAACTCAGAGGTTCGGACTTACCACCTGAAGTCTTGAAATTGTCACACACACCCCTCTCCCAAACGTGCGTGGAAAAGGTATATATATATATATATATATATATATTTTCTTTTTATATTTTTTTCCCCCACTTCGACTTCTCACTTCTACTTCCACCAGACATTGTTATTCCCACTTGAAGAGATTTTCTGAACTGGGAGAGATAGATTTGGCTTTTATTGACTCCTTCACTTCTAGAGGACTGTCTGAAGATGATTAAAATTCTCTCTCTCTCTCTCTCTCTCTCTCTCTCTCTCTCTCTCTCTCTCTCACTCACTCAAGCGCGCGCGCGCGCACACACACACACACACACACACACACACACACACACACACACACACACACACACACACACACACACACACACACACACACACACACACACACACACACACACACACACCTTCTGTCATCACCACTATATCTCTTCCCGTCTCTCCCCCTTCCCCCATCCCCACCTCTCCACCCACACGAGGCGAATACCAAGGAGTGTGGTGGCTGAGGGAGTGATCAGGAAGACAGTGAGTGTGCGTGAGACGGAACATCCTGAAGCCAGCTAATCAAACTGAATATTTCTCACTGGATTTCGGTCACCAACACAACGAGTAGAGGAGACAGACTTACAAGAGGAGGATGAGGAGAGGGGAGAGATGGGGGAGGGAAGAGAAGGGGAGAAAGGAGATAAAATACAAAAGGACGGGGAGAGATGAGGGATAGGGGAGGGAGGAGACAAGGAGAGTGTAGATAAAATACGAAAGGACGTGGAGAGGGGAGGGATGATGGAAGGAAGAGAGGGGAGAATGGAGATACAATACGGAAGAGGAAGATTGTATGAGAGAAGGTTCCTGACTATGAACGTGAAATAATATAGACCGACATTTCAACCATGGAGTGAATGCTGAACTGCTACACAAACACCCGTCTTTCTTGTTGTTGTTGTTGTTTGTCTGATTGAGTAGACCGGTCGACCACAGGTAAACAACTGCTTCTGTGGGGTCGTCCTACAGGTTCAGTACAATACATAACTCCGTGCAGGGAACCATCGCCCCCTTGTGGTAGACAGCGCCACACCGGGATCGGATCTGGATTCTTTCCGACGGTGAGGTGCAGGGAAGTATGGAATGGTATAGTTCCCGGGTGGACGCCACAACTGCTTTACTCCACCCGAGTACGCAGCGCCACCACATGTAGGCTCCTCGTCAGTGCCACCCGTCTCAGTACCAGCTCTTTGTACCTTTGTCGATCACGGGCCTCTCTCAGTTGCATAAAATCGTCTGCCATGGAACGGGGCAAGGGAAAATGTTTTGTCTTCGAACACTTCTCTCTCGTACAAGCATACTGGGAGTGGGAACAGAGAACAATAGGATGAAAATAGGGAGAAGGGAAGGAGACATGGAGATGGGAAAGGCGACGAGGGGGGGGGGAAGGACTCTGGGATGTTAGATTTAAGAAAGAAACATTTTCCAAAAGAGAAAAGGAATTATGTAGTGCTCATTTTTCACTAAGCATAAATTGTCTTCTTTTATTCGGTAAACGTAAAGCCATTTCGTGTTCCTTTATTCGCAGAACATGAAGCAGTTTTATGTTCTTTTATTCACCAAACATAAGCAATTTTATGTTCTCTTATTCGCTTAGCATAAAGCAATCTTGTGTTCTTTTATTCCCTGAACATAAAGCCATATCTTTGACTGCCCACAGATAATGCTTTTTATGACTGTCAGGAAAGGAGGTGAAGGTACTAATAATAAAACGTACGGTAACCTTCAGGCTGATATAAAAAGGACATAAATTTCACAGTGATTGCCTCTCACTCTCGCCAGTCGTGAGGGTGATAGAGAAGTGTATATGCGTGAGTAGTTGATTGTTGGTGATTGTTAGAATTGGTAAAAGTGTTAGATGGAGTATGTGTGATGTGATTGTTGGTGATTGTTAGAATTGGTGAAAGTGTTAATTGGAGTATGTGTGATGTGATTGTTGGTTGGTGATTGTTAGAATTGGTAAAGGTGTTAATTGGAGTATGTGTGATGAGGTGATTGTTGGTGATTGTTAGGAATTATAGTAGTAGTTGCAACACCAGGCTCATCTGGAAGTGAACCTGGTGGCCTGCAGGCTGAGTTTTTGCCGTTTTCCGTAGTTAAAATCCTCCTTTCGCGGGATAGTGAGGGAGTTGAGGGGTATTTATTTAATCGTTTGCACTGCCCTGGTATATCGTTGCCACCACGTGAAGGCATCCCTATTCTCCTTTCACTCTTTCCTGTAAAATGTCCTCACCAGTTTTTCCATACTGAGTGGTGTTCTTTCTGACTTTTTGCTGCCGGCTTCAGCTGGAGGGTTTGGAGGGCGGGGGAGAGCCTTCTTCTTTACTATCCTTATCTCATTCTAGTAGTTCAGTTACTCTTCTAGGAGCTGCCTAGCATGGGCCAACCGGCCTACTGCAGTTATCCTCTCTTCTTATGTTCTTATGTTCAGTACCGTTAGAATTGTACAATATTAATTGGTAAGTAATTGACTGTTAGAGAGAATAAGACTGATGATGGTGATAACTTGGTGAGGGAATATATAATAGGCTGTCCCATATAATCTGCTTTGTTATGATATTTATGTTTCCTGTCTATGCCTCAGACTGCTAATGTATGGGCTGCGTGATTGTTATTGTTAATGTTGTTGTAGTTAAATATACATGCAGTGATACCTATCGGACTCACACAGCCAACACCTCATGTACACACAAACACCAATGAAAATACCTGCATAGATAAGCAGGCTCACAGTACTTGTATGTAGAACTGTACGGTACATTAAAAAGACATTTCTGTGGGCACAAGAATATAAACACACACCCTCTCCTCGTCCAATCAAATCCGTCCTTACACACGAAAACAAAGATACACATACAATATAATACACGCACACGCAGAGTCAGCCATCTCTCACACACACACACACACACACACACACACACACACACACACACACACACACACACACACACACACACACACACACACACACACACACACACACACACACACACACACACACACACACACAGCACCAACCCTTACACATGCATATAAAGACACATAAACACACAGAGTCAAACACCCACACACACGCTCTGTTTTTTGTGGCTGTTGCCAAACTGGTGCATGATATGATATAATTAATGAGGGGCGGTGCTTACAGAGAGAGGGGGGGGGAACAGAGTATGGGTTCGTATATACTCGAAAGAGAGGAAGGAAAAAGAAGGTTGAGAAAAGAGAGGAGGGAAAGAAATAGGTGAATGGAAAGGCAAGGGAGAAAGGGGTAAAGTGAGCAGAGGCAAGAGAAGATGAAAACAAAAATATAACAAGGAACTGGAAGAGATGATAGTGAGGAAAATGGATGGAAAAGTGAGCAAGAAGGATATACAGTATATATATATATATATATATATATATAGAGAGAGAGAGAGAGAGAGAGAGAGAGAGAGAGAGAGAGAGAGAGAGATGAAATTCACGGATGTAGAAATGATTACACCATAATTGTTTACACATCCATGCACCGTAGTCATTACAGGAAAATGAGACAAAAAAGAGTTGAACGGAGAAGGGGAGGAGATGGGGACTGGCAGAGATGTGTGTGTGTGTGTGTGTGTGTGTGTGTGTGTGTGTGTGTGTGTGTGTGTGTGTGTTTCAAAATGGTATAATCAGTCAGTGCCCTAACACAATTATTTATCTTGATCCAGACGATTATCTTCACACCTTTTTATATATTTTGGAACTTTAAGTGATGCAAATTTGGCTAATGGAACTTTGATGTCGGAGAAATTGTAACGAACAGAGGCATGTAATTTATAAGCATTGTGTGATTCGTTTTATAACTGATCCTTCATCTTAATATCTTTAGTCCGGCCCCATTTTTTGTTTTATCTGTTACCAAGCGATTAGATAGTCTTCCTTAACCCCATTACTGTTTGAGGTATATTTTAAGTTGAATAAAATGGTGTAGTGGTAGCGTCATCGGAGTAAAGGGGTTGATGATACAAGTGAATAATCGTGAAGGGACTGAATGTGTATAAAAGAGCTACACAGGCTGACCATTATAGTAGAGTAATTCATAAGTTCATTAATTTATTCGTACACCAAATAAAATTTCTTATGTTTCCTATATCTCTCTTCTTCTTCTTTTGTTTTCTCTTTTCCTTTTTTCTCATGTCTTGGCTTGTCCTCTTTTCTCATCTCTGCTGTGTTCTTTTCTTTCCTTCTTTTCATTCCCCTCTTTCTCTTTATTCTTCTCTTTTTTTTCTCTCCATTCTTCTCTTCTGTTGTGTTCTTTTCATTTCATTCTTCTCTTCTCTTCTCGCTTTCTCTTCTCCATCCTCTCCACCATGGCTGTGTTTGTGTTAATCAATATAATACAATTGCAGAGTCAACCTCCTGCATCGATGATGGAGTGCCGAGGGAACTAGTGATTACTCTCCCCACTCCTCTCTCTCTCTCTCTCTCTCTCTCTCTCTCTCTCTCCATTTTGTTTCTGTCCATTTCTTCGTTCCCTTCTTCTCTCTTTTATTTATGTCTTTTTATCCACCTATCTTTATTATTGTCTTTCCCATTTCTGCTATCTCTATCGCTCTTTCCATCCTCTTCTCTTTCTGCCGTTTGCTCCCCCCCCCCTCTCTCTCTCTCTCTCTCTCTCTCCCCCTTTCTCCCCTTCCTCCCCCTGTGTAATGTATGTCCTCATTGCCCTCCATCTCTAATTCCTTCTTCCATTCCCCCTCACTGAGTAATACACCTTTAATTAAATCCATTACTTTTCCCTCCCTGTCCTTATTCCCTTTATTTTCTTCTCCATTATTCCATGTCGACAAAGGTCCTATTAATTTTACCCTTTCACTTTCTCTTTCCTTTTTCCCGCCTCTTGTAAGCTGCTTCTGTCCATATCGTACAGTCTTGACCCTTGTGTTTGGAGAGGGACGCCTTCACGTGGTGGCACCGATATAACCCTGTCACTCCTCTCCCTGGTTATGCAAATGTCCCTCAACTCCCTCCCTATCCCCCGAAAGAATTATGGTGGACTGCGGGAGGAGGGCAGCTTCAGCCTGCAGTCCACTGGGTTCCCATTGATCTGAACCTGGTGTTGTAGCTGCTACAGCTACTACGACAGTTCTGAGCCCATTTTACACCCATTAGTACCTTCACCTGTACTACCTTCATATCACTTCAAACACCTCTGCACATCTCTCTCTCTCTCTCTCTCTCGCTCTCCACTCCTGTCCTCTCTTCTACACTCCTCTCCTGTCTTCTTCACTCACCTTTTCTTTTTTTCTACTTTTCTCTCTTCTCCACTCCCCGCCTCTCTTTCCCATTCCTGTCATCTTTTTTTCACTCCTCTCTACCCCTCTCCACTCCCTCCCCCTCTACCACTGTTTTTTTTTTTTTTTTTCCACCAGCTCATGGCTTCCCGCTGTTATTATGATTAACATCGGGGAAAGTATTGATTCTAAGAGAGAGAGAGAGAGAGAGTATGAAAAAACTTTATATGAATTGGAGTTTAGAGGTATAGGGTCCCGAGACTAGGTTTAGATAGTCCAGTGCGTAAGTAAAGGTCGACTGACAAACCTTATGCTCTGAAGGTATTTCACTAGGGAACATCTTTGACTCACCTTTTTAGGAACCATCACCCCGAGTGGAGCGGTCTGACCACTAAACCACAAAGGGAACATAAGGAGGAGCTTTAAATGAGTTAAATCCGTGAAAAGAGGCGCGGAAACAGCCCACAATTTTGGTGTCAGGTGATTGTCAAAGTTTTAATGTTTCTTGGGAGGCCAGTGTTTGTGGCGGCTTGGAAGGAGGGGGTGGAAGGACGTGGGGGGAGAGAGGGGTAAAGGAAGGGGAATGAGGGAAGGATGGAGACAGATATGTGCAGTACTAGAGGGGAACTTGAGGGGGAGGGTAGAGGTAATGAGGAGGTGGTGTGGTATGAAAGAGCAGTGTGGAAAGTTTGAGTGTGGTGAGTGGTGTGGGAGAGTGTGGAGAGTTTAGGTTTGGTGTGTGGTGTGGAAGAGTATTGTGGAGAGTTGACTTGTGATATGGAAGAAGAGTGTGGAGAGTTTTGTTGTGGTGTGTGCTGTGGAAGAACAATGTGGAGTTGAGGTTGTGCGTGGTGTGGAAGAACAGTGTGGAGAGCTTGGCTGCGGTATGTGGTATGGAAGAGCTACGTTGAGAGCTTGCGTGTTGTGTGGAAGTTTGTGTGTGGAGAGTCTGGGTGTGGTGTGTGATGTTGGGCAAGGAGAGGGAACTGAGGAGGTGGAGGAGGAGGAGAGAGAGAGAGGGGAGGAGGAAGAGTGTTGTAAGATGGAGGTAGCTGATATAGGGAAATGTAGTATATAGAGAGTAGGAGAACAGCAAGAGAGAAAAACAGGCTGCAAACTGAAGTCATTTTGTTGAACTACGAAAGGATAAATTATGTTCCTTATTGTCTTGTAAGAGTTTGAGTACCTATTGAATTTATGCTTCCCGTTTGTAGCTGATGCTTTTTAAGTTTTATGAGTGGCTGGATATACTGATGTAGTAGTGAAGGCAGTAGAATGTATATCTTATCAGTCACGTGTCTCATCATCATCATCAGCACCACCACCCAAGTTGATGAGGTGAGGTAGGACCCAGAATTAAGGAAAGAGAATACAAACTGTACTGCATTTTCTTGCTGCCAAATATTCTCCAATTCGCCTATACCCCTGGCAAGGCCTGGCCACACCCTAAAGCAAAATACTATTCCTGCATTGTTTGCCTTCCCCACCTTCCCTTACAACCTGGACCACACACGCTAAACTTGGCATGCAGAGAGAGAGAGAGAGAGAGAGAGAGAGACTCTTTGATCAGTTTTCTTCATCATACCCCTGTTTGTCCTGCCTCATTTCTTTTCGTAATCATTGCCTTACCTTTTGGTTCTCGTTTTCCCTTACACCCTGTGTGTGTGTGTGTGTGTGTGTGTGTGTGTGTGTGTGTGTGTTTTCCTCTTCTCTCCCCAATCTTTGTCTTCCTTCCCCTTCACCCCTCCCTTGTCCGTCTCATCTTACCGCCACTACCCTACCCAGCCGCCTCCACCCATCCTCTTCTGCGTAACTGACACTCATCTCAGAGCCAGAAATTAAGTCAGGATACTTTTCCTCTCACAGTGATTTCCGAATATTAATTTGTATTTTTTTTTTTTTTTACAGATTTACAGGCCTGGCATTTCTATGTAACTGATGTCGCTCTCATCTATCTTATAAAAAAAAAAAAAAAAATCGAACTACTTTAAACTACCCAGCATTTGACAGTTCATGACAATGTAATATTAAAGAAAAATCGGTATATTTTTGACACAGCCCGTAAAAAATCTGGCTCTGTTTGTTGGTTTATATCTCAGTCTTTGCCTTCCTCCCCCCTCCCCCTGAGTCTGCGGCTCAGGTCTCAGCGTACAGTCAGAATTCTTCATCTTGCACGTTTATACCGATTTGCGTGAAACTTATTGTATAAATAGTATTCGTTGTTTGTTTGTTTTTCTTAGTCTTATTCTCTTGAAACCATAGAGTGAGCGAGCTTTCTGTCTGTAGGTTTCTTACCCAGTTGTTCGTAATCACACACACACACACACACACACACACACACACACACACACACACACACACACACACACACACACACACACACACACACACACACACACACACACACACACACACACACACACACAATAAACACACTAATCAGAACACACACATACTGTACACACAGGACCGCTCACACGCACACAATGACAAAGATAGGCAGAGGGGGTACGCGCGCACGCACACACACACACACACACACACACACACACACACACACACACACACACACACACACACACACACACACACACACATACAATGACCTGATGAATATTAATGAAGGTGATAAAAACTTCTTTGACAATACAAACAGCTGAGTCATACCATCCCGGGGTTGCCAGGCATAGACACATATTCTCATTGATTTAGGAGACTTTGCAGCACATTTCTGTCGGCGATTCATTTTGTACCATACTCTCTAGTATTGTCTTGTGTGTTATTTAGGCTATATATTTTTCTGTCTGTACCGCAAGACGCCAGTCATACGAGAGAAAGCGAGATTATTTCATTGTAGAAACATTGTAGTTTATTCTGATGCTGATTTGGAAGCTCAGATAAATACAAAAGGTTTAGTTCGACATCCCAAAACCTTTTTCATCTAACCACTTGGGAAATTTACATAGCGAGTTATTTAATCGAAATAATGAAACTGGAATAAAAAAATAAATCAAAAAGCGTACACTTGAAGCAAAATGTGTGTGTAGGCATGAGAAGTGGTTTGTTAGTTCAGTTGATAAAATGAAAGTACCGTAAAAATTAACCCTGTCTCAATAAGGGTCTCTCAGTGAAATGATATCAAAAGTCCATAGCGAAAGAAAAAAAAAAGTCACAGTACTAAAAGAGTAAACAGGTCAAGGTCAGCTCGGTTATATTCGATTGGACCAGACTTGATGGAAGGTTTAAGGATCAGGCGTAAATCATGTGTTGTAATTCGACTTTGAAAACAAGCGTCGGAAGGTCAAGGTCACAGGACAAAGTCGAATATTCGGGCCATAGACTAGTTTTAGGGCGTAGATGTTGCACTCTTTGACTACTCTTTCATGCTGCTTGATGAGTTACACGTACTGAAGGACTAATACCGTTGTGGAGAGAGAGAGAGAGAGAGAGAGAGAGAGAGAGAGAGAGAGAGAGAGAGCTCAGCCAACAGTGTCAAGGATAAAGATTTTAATTAAGGTATCTGGTGCTTGAGCTGGCACTGGAGACATAAGATTTTTTTTTTTTTTTCTGGATGTCAGCAGTTGTTTGGTTGTATAAATTCTCTCTCTCTCTCTCTCTCTCTCTCTCTCTCTCTCTCTCTCTCTCTCTCTCTCGTATTACTGATGTAGTCGTATAAGTGGGCATAATTTCCTGTTATATCGTTAGTTGTAGCGAATAATTATCATGATAAATGTATGTAAGAGGGAAGATTCGTGAAATATAACGGCTGGTTCCTGTGTATGTCGTAAGCTCTGTGTGTGTGTGTGTGTGTGTGTGTGTGTGTGTGTGTGTGTGTGTGTGTGTGTGTGTGTGTGAGAAACTTGAGGTGGATGACTGGAAGTGTGTGAGATTGGAAGAGGTGAGTGAGGGTGTTAAAGGACTTACTATACTATTTTTACATCACCGACCTAAATTTGCCATCTTTCCATCTTCAATGCCAAGTTGCAATAAAAGATTGACACTTGAATAGGGTGCTGTCACGAAGAAGTGCTTTGAAAAGGATATGGAGACATAATGTTGTCCTATTCTGCCACTGAGTTACGTGGAATAAGCTGCAAAGGGACGAAAACCTAGGTGAAAAGAATACAGCTACGAAAAAACCGTCTCATACTTCAGGACTTCAAAGGCTATCAACATACAAACACTGTATTATACCCCAACATTATACACGAGGCCAGTCTGGTAATTACCTTGAGTGGTGGTAATTTTATGCCACAAATTTACCCTGAAACGTGTAAATTACCCTCATCACTGTGGCTTATTATATCAGAGCTTTTTTTTCCCCTGGTTAATACGGTATTTCATGCGTATTTTTGTCCTGCTCTTGTGATTTATTTGAAACATACAATACATTTTTATTGTTGCATTGAATATTCATCCTGTTATATTTATCAGAGAGTGTTTCATGTGGTACTGGTTTTAATTTCATATATTCTACAAATATACCAGGAACTCGTGATTCAGCATTATTACAGATATAAAAGGTGGTCCATATATAAGGTTTCTCTTCCACTCAGCCAGACGCTTTCTTGTGTGCTGCGTGTACGGCTCAACCTGTGTTATCAATTTCTATCCTGCATCATTTTTCGTTTAGTACTCCTGCTACCTCACCCACGCCCACACCAGCAGACAGAGCCGTCCCCGCAACACCTAAGATACAGCCGGGTGGGCGTCTATTACAGTGGATCGCCGCTTAAGAACCACCTTGTATATTTTCGTGTGTTATGCCCGGCCAAGTAATATTTGCTGCCTTAATAGCCAAATTAGAGGCAATACATTACGCTAGAGGACCCTGGTGATGTATTATACCGTGCCTCTTGTTATTACACACTTTATCTGCACTGCTTCACGGTAATGGTTATGTGATACCAGTAGCAGAATGTTGTAGAGGTGTGGTTTGTTGGTATGTTGTGGTGTGGTGTGTTGTAGTGGTGTGCTGTTGCATGGTGTAGAGGTGCGATGTGTTGTAATGGTGTGGTCGTGTGCTGTGGTGTGGTGTGGTGTGTTATGGTGGTGTGTAGTGGTGTGCTGTTGTATGGTGTATAGGTGTGATGTGTTGTAGTGGTGTGGTCGTGTGTTGTGGTGGTGTGGTGTGTTGTGGTTGTGTGTGGTTATGTGATGTTATGGTGATAAGCTGTGGTGTTGTGTTGTGCTAACTTGTTTTCGTCTGACAGAACTGGGCTGCTCCATACCTTCAATACAAAGCCGTGGTTGCGTGAAGCAGCCTATAACGAGTCTTAGAAATGAGGAAGGATGAACCTCCCTTGTTACTAAATAAGTCAGCCCTCCATTCTTACAACAGTTAGACGTTAACCGAGCTGAAAGGGGTTAGGTATGTTTATCTTTTAAGAAAACGTCCTGTAGAATTCTCGTTTTCTCCTTATTTTTCTCCGCTCGCGTCCACCCTCGATCTGTTTTACGATCTTCTCTCTTCCTCCACCTCCCTACTTTTCCCTACATCTATTCCTATGCCCTACCTCGCATCTGTCCTTCCCCTCCCCTCCCCTCCCCAAACCTTCACCTCTCCAAACCTTCACCTCTCCTCCCCCTACCTTTACCCCCTCTCCTCTGAATCATGGTCTTATCTCCGTTTCCCTACAGAGCACCATCAATTCCGTCCCTCAGATTAATATTACAGTGGTACTCACACAAACCAAGTCTTAGTGTATGTATGTATGTATGACTGTATTTATGTGTATTGTTACGGTCATAATCTCTGTGTGTACTTTAACGTATTTTGTGTATTGGATGGTCCAGAGCTAATGTGGACGAATTTTGATACTAGGACTGTCCACTGTAAACTTATTTTTTCTACGACGTTTTATCGCACCTTAGAGTGTGTGTGTGTGTGTGTGTGTGTGTGTGTGTGTGTGTTATTTCTTTTACACAAATTGATGGTCCTTTGTATGTAATGTCACGCAGAAACACACATCTGTATATGATCTAATAGTTTTATTTACGTCTCACGTATATACAGTATGTGTCCGGGTCACGGGTATATATAAGTGAACGTTTGTGTGAGGCAAAGGAATGTAAGACATGGGTTTGGCATCCCTTGTTAACTTGACAGTCGTCGGCTGACTGTCGGATTTATGAATATGATGCCACATGTGGAAAAATGTACCTGTCAGGTGCAACCTGGATTCTGGTAATAGGAATGATGCATGAATGCGTGTCTGGCCCATTTCATTGGGCATGCTGTTAATCAGGTTCCACTGTCGCTTTCTTTCCTTTTCCTGGCTTTCTGTACCCTACGTCACTGCACCAGAAGGTGGAAAAGAGAGGCTTTCATGCACCACCTTCTTGGCAGTTTCATCCGGAATATTACCCCTGAGTTCTATCTTTTATGCTGTTTATACCTAGTCCATCCCAACATAGATTACATTAATAGCATACAGGAGAATATTAATTGACATGCAGAAATTAACTGGTATGGAAGACTTGCTTCGAGGTCTGTTTAACCAAAGACAGTACGACCTAAGAGCAGCAGTAATGTGTCTAAGAGTCATATGCTTAAGCCTGATGTTATGAAATGGGATACAGACCTCCCTTCCCTCAATTTTTGACGACAAGTTTTGAGGTCTGTGTCTGTAATGGCATGTATTTCGCCTTCCTGTGTGGTTAGTGACTGCATTCGCAATAGGGGATGCAGGCTGTCCATACGTAATATTCACAGTCGTTGCATAAATGACCTATGACCTTCAGATATCAGGGGTTTGCACTCCACTTTGCGATATAAGGTTTAAGCGTACGACCTAAGGTTCCCTGTAAACCACATTCCCCAAACTCCTGCCTCCTGGAAGCTCCGTGTCATGCTGGAACCTTGCGTGTCTGCAAGTCGTAAAAATGTGTTTCTTTTAAACTGGAACGTTGTCTTCCACAGCCACCCTCTCCCCATTTCCTTCCCACCCTGTACTCTTCTGCCAGAGAGAGAGAGAGAGAGAGAGAGTATAACAATGTGCTGGAGTTTTAATAAGGTAACACAGACGTAGTCCAGATGGCCCAGTAAGGCAAAGGAATTTTAACAGTACCGGGTATGGTAAGAGTTAATTGGCCATCAATAAGGCAGAATAAAAAGCCTGGCCAACAGTGTGCTCCCTCCTCACCCACTGCTCCCTCCAGGAATACACACTTCCCAAGAGGAGACAGGCGCGAATGGGATGTAGAAGGAAAGTGTGTAGTGTATTGTGTAGTGTTGTGTAGCGTAATGCAGTGTAGTATAGTGCAATGTAATGCAGTAGAACGTAGTTTAGTGTAGCGCTGTATGTTGTAGTGCAGTGTAGTGTAGTGAAGTGCAGTGCGGTGTACTAGAGCGTAGTGGAGTGTAATGTAGTGTAGTGTAGTGCAGTGCGATGTAGTATAGCGCAAAGTGTAGTGGGGTGATGTGTAGTATAGTGTAGTGGAGTGTAATGGACTGCAGTGTAGTCTTGTATGGTGTACTGTAGTGTCGTGTAGTGCAGTGTAGTGTAGTATATTAAAGTGCGGTGCAGTAATAGTAGGTACAGCCTGAACCAAAATATGTATAATGGCGTAGTGGTGTAGGGTATATTGTGTTGACAGTGTAAATAGTCTCCATGTTTTACTATTTATCACTCTTCTTGTCAAAGTAAATAATATTCCACTCCTGTTATTAACTTCCTCTTTCAGTCTATCCTTCATTTTACTCTAGTTTGCTTGTAATTAGTATTAAGTAAATAATTAGATGAATTTTTGTTCACTCCATTAGTAGGTTAATGATGATGACGATAGCCTTCTTAGAACTTGCCCAGTATTTTAACCCAAACTGTAGTGCTTATCTGGAAGGTCCTTTTCTGTACAGCCTATACGGTAGTTAACTGAACATTGTACCTTTCATTATTCTCATGCAATTATTTTTCCTTAATTATCACTGCCTCTTTCTGCTGTATATACTGTGTATTTTCTTTTTACTGTTTTACCTCTATACTTGATTTAGTTATTGATTCTGTGTGTGTGTGTGTGTGTGTGTGTGTGTGTGTGTGTGTGTGTGTGTGTGTGTGTGTGGCTATGTTTTAGGGTGATGTAATGAATATGCGAATCAGTCCGGCTTATGACATGATTTTTTTTTTTTTTTTTTTTTTTTACCTCCGCGAACGAAGTTGGACGGAGGTCATGTATTCACCTATGTCTGTCTGTCTGTCTGTCTGTTTCTGAACAAGATGTATCAGAAATTTTTATTGGATTTGATTGAAATCTGGTGGATAGGTGGGCAGTGAATCAAGAAAGAATTGATAAGAATTTGTGGTGGATCCCATCAGGGTGCAGGATTAAATCAGAAATTTTATTAGCTTTGGCGGAGAGCAGGTATGCGCCCTTTGAAATTACAGTATGTAGCAGGGCAAACTAAGACCGTAGATTTAATTATGTCAAACGGTAAAAGTGTTCTTCTGGTAGGAAAGAGGAATTAACAGTAGTAAATCATAAATTTTATTTTGCTTTGGCGGAGGTAAGCGTTCTTTCGGGCTTCTTAGTGTGTGTGTGTGTGTGTGTGTGTGTGTGCTGGGTTGTAGGTGGCGGAGGAAGAAGGGGGGACCTCATCCTCAACAATACAGAAAGAAAAACACAAACTCCAATGCTTCAGATGCCCAGGGACCAACTTTCCAGGCAACACAAACCCTCTGCTCTTGTGTGTTTCATCTTTCCTATCCCACGCTGTTCGTTTCTGTATTTCTACCCTTTTTCGTGATATATCTTTCCTTCCTGTTGCTGTTTTTCATTTTCATAGTTTTTCATATCGGTTTATCCTTCATTACAGTAGTCGTTTATTTCCTTCATATTTCTTTCATTTCCCGCTCCTTTTGTCTCCCCCCCCCCTCCCTCTGTCATATTCAGTTCCTTCACCTCTCCTTATCCTTGTTCTCTTTTTTTCCCTTCCAGTAGTCTAACTGGAACGTGTAGAAAAATATTTTATTCCCTCTGACTGCACACACACACACACACACACACACACACACACACACGCGCGGGCGCAGGTCGATGAATAGCTGAACATATAAACAGATAGATTGATAGATAGTTTATAGATAGTAGACCTAAGCTGGAGAAGTTCATATATACTCTTCAACATGTTATGCTTCAGAATCGTACATTCATCACACCTCCTGCGTTCATTTCAGTCCTTGGACAGCTTTAACTCCTCCACTCACTTTTCTCTACTTTTTTCCTGGTCTTCCCTTTTTTCTTTCAGTCTTTTATTTCCTTGTTCTCGTTCCTAATATTCCTTCGATTTGTAGGCCTAAATTATCAGTATCAAGAGTCGATGATTTTACTCGTTTCTGTATTTCATCTCTTTCCCATCCCATCTCTGTCTCTGTCTCGATCTCTTATTCTCTTCTTCTTTGTTCACTTTTGACCCTCTCTATTCATCCATGCTTGCCTTTCATTATCTTACTTCTACATCGTCCCTCACTCTCTCTCCCTCCATCCATTTTTACCCCATATTCGTTCCTCAGACTCTCCCCCGGTGCCCATTCTTACTCAACATTTTCTTACCTCTCCTTTGTCTCTCACCCTTTCTTCATTCATCTGTTCTTAACTTTCGTCTTGCTTTTTTTTCGTCCCGCATCCTATCTCCCGTCCTCCATTCTTACCTCTCATCGTACCTCTCCTTCGTCTCTCAACCTCTCCCTCATTCTCTCCTCCCCCGGCCACCAGAATCTCGTGTATGAAGCTGCACATGGATAATCCACATTGATTTCCAGTACCCGTGTTATTCCAGCCATCAGTTGAACAGTCAGTGGCCAGGCACGCACTCTGCCGTAATTCACGTCACACACAAGGTAAATCTGTCCACTGTTATGACCAGGTGTAGCTCAGGTAGCCGGTGTTAGTGTCATCCCTTGAACGATTGTTTTGGTCACTCGTATTCAGTTTCTCAGCTGTCGTATTTAGCAGGGTGGTCCATATATAGCACTCCTCATCTACCTCACCAGACAATTTCTCACGTGTTGTAGGGACGGCTCAGTTATATCAATGTTTATCCGGCATTATTTATTCTTTTCCTACTCCCATTGTCACACCCACGCCCACGCCAGCAGATTAAGCCGTCCCCTTAACACTCAAGATACCGCCGTGTCAGTTTCTAGTCAGCGCCATTTATGGAACTCCTTGTGTAATGGTGCGGCAGAGGGACGCCTTCCCGTGGTGACATCGATATAACTAGGTGGCTCTTCTGGCTGATTACACGAACTTCCTTCAACTCCATCTCTGTCCTCGGAAAGGATGATGGTGGACTTCAGGAGGAGGACAGCCTCAGACTGCAGTCCACCGAGTTCACGTTCAGATGAGTCAGGGGTCACAGCAACATACACAGCCAGGCCCCATTGATCATTTTGTGGTTTACCCCAGTCGCTTTGCTTCATTACTCTTCCATTACACTTCTCTGAATATTGTGTAAGAATTTCATAATTGTTCGAGTTATAAGTGTGTTGGTTCAAAATTATTCAGTCCAGTTAAGAGTGTTTCAGTATAATTTGGCCAGCACTACACTGCAGTTTTTCAGGTCTTGTAGTGAAAGGGTTAGACAACTATATTTAACCTCTCCAGTTCGAAGTTTCTATCTCTCTATGTATTTCTCTAAGCTGTGTGTCTGTTTTGCTAGCTGCCTTAACCCCGTAACGGGTGACCACAAACAGATCGCCTCCTCGTCGCCCTGTCTACTGTCATTTGGCTGCCCCACCTCCAACTCACACACCTCTCTTTCATATATTCCTCCACCACATTCCTCCATCTCATTACTGACCCCCACCCTCCTCCTTTCCCCCCCTCTACCTCACGCACGTACGCTTTCCTAGTCAGTCCCACAATCTTCATCAGCTCCTCATGGCCAGACAATCTCGATAATTCTCTTAACACTTTCACTCACAAGTTACTCCTAAGCTGAAGAAAGTCGTTCGGAGGTAGCAGAAATAGAATAAGCATCATCCTGAAGGGGTTAATGATGTACAGTCAGAGAAACAACTATCTTTCCAGTTCCGTCTGAAGATAATTTACAGCAGCGAAATACAATAAAAACCCTGTCTCTACGTGTGCATTTTTCAGATGGTTCGAATTTTCCGTTATGTATTCGTCAGACTTGGGGACGATAATTATTTCTCTCTCTGTACAGTCGCGTTCATTAGTTAGGACACACATGCGGTTGCATTGTCTACTTTATCGTCCACTGTCTGTTGCATGTGTAATTATTGCACATAATACCTGGTTCATTTATCATTCGTGCATTAAGGTGTAACAGGAAAAGCTTCACATTCCAACAGAACTCAACATGGAGGAACACAACACGAACACCTGCTTATTATTACGTATGGACACGACTGAATATAATACAGCATTCATAGTTGCCAGGGTAGCTCTTTTGACTCAGTATCAGGAGGTACTCACGTCATGCCAGTGCCAGAGTTTGATGACTAGGGATATGACGTTAGAGGTGTTGATATTTAGCCATAACCAGCCTACGATCTGAGCAATTATATAAATGTTTTGCTTTTTCTTACGATGTTCTGGAGCTTCTGCGTAAAATAGCGACATTCCGGAAACTTTTGAGAGCAACTTCGGTGATAGTTTTGTATTAGGTGTGAAGAGTTTGATTTCGGTCCTTTGGGATGTTGTTGGAGGGTTCGCTGGCACACCATTACGGTCCGGAACCATGCAAATTAGTTGGATCAAGTTTGAGTGAGTTGGGGTTTATCGGACTTCACTCCAGTTGGATTGGGCAAGATCTGGGGAGAATTTGGCAAGTTGGACGCAAGCTTGATAATGTTGAGGGTGAAATGTGCCGACTTCGCAGAGGGACGAAACTTCCTGATATTGGTGTGTTTGTCAAGAATACAGCCAGTGTGCCGGAAGAGAGGAAGGGGAGGAGGGGAAGGGAGAGGGAATGAGGAAGGGGAGGGAAAGGGAATGAGGAAGGGAAGGAGGGGAGGGGAGAGAGAATGAGAACGGGAGGAGGGGAGGGGTGAGGGAATGAGGAAGGGAAGGGAGAGAATGAGGAGGGGAGGGGTGAGGGAATGAGGAAGGGGAGGGGTGAGAGAATGAGGATGGGGAGGAGGGGAGGAGTGAGGGAATGAGGAAGGGAAGGAGGGGAGGGGTGAGGGAATGAGGAAGGGGAGGAGGGGAGGGGAGAGGAAATGAGGAAGTGAGGACAGTATATTGGGATTTATATTCAGATGCCCTGCCTATGAATCCAGTGAATTTATTGGCCTTTTAAACAGCTTCTGTACATTGGTTGGTTTCAAATTATTTATTATAACTCCAAAGTCGTTTTCATGGTTTACTCTACCATATTGTAACTGGCCCTTATGTTTTTACTGCCAATGGGTAGCACTTTGTATTTATAAATACTGAAATCCATTTCCCGTGTTTGGCTGCAATTACGCAGTTGATCAAGATCTCTGAATTGCCTGCCTCTGCAGTGCTGTGTCTGCTCAGATACCTGTTTTAGTGTCGCTGGCAAATTCAGAGAGAATGAGGTAGGACAGGAGGGGAGGAGAGGGGGAATGAGGAAGGGAGGGGTAATGGGTCCCAACTCTCCCCAGGCTCATTATATGTACGTCAGCTTTGATTGAAACAGGCTCAAGTATTCGTGGGGTAACACTGCGACCTGAATTATGACCCTGACACATGACCTTGACCTTTCATCGATGTGCGCCAAAATTCAATCTCTTATTCCCAGACCCACACAAAATATATGTGGCAGTTTTGATCAGAGTTGGATCAGACATTTATGAATTATATTGCTAGCATACATATACATACATACATCTATCTATCTATCTATATACCTAGGCTGCTTCCCCCAAGGAAAGGGAGGTAGCCGAGACAGGACGACACACTCCCCATTTACTCATCCATTCAAACACATTCATTCGCATTTTAGCCCCAAAGGGGAGAACGGACAGATCCTCACCGCACCACACCGCACAAGGGTCAACTGCGCAGTGCAATCAGTGACATCCGCAGCAGGGCCCGACAGCAGAACTGGTTTACCCCTGCCACATCATAACAGCCCCTTACACGCACCTGACCTAACTAGCTGATCAGACCAAATGCGGGAGAATATCCCCTCAGGGCTGCGTCATCACTTATTCATTCACAATTTCTCTCCATTTATTTCTGTCACGCACAGCCACTCTTCCTTGCTCAACAGACATCCCTCTCGCATCCAACGCTCTCTTCACACTGTCCATCCATCCTATTCGTGGTCTTCCTCTCAGCCTTACACCTCTCACATCAGATCTAGTTATCTTTTTCACCAATCGCTCATTATCCATTCTCTCCATATGCCCAAACCATCGCAACACCCTCTGCTCAACTCTACCAGCCATCTCCCGAACAACTCCAGTTGTCCTTCGCACTTCATCATTTCGCACCCGATCCATACGCGTCACTCCACACATACTTCTCAGACATCTCATCTCCATTACATTCAAACTTTTCCTCTCTGCTACACCCATATTCCATGTTTCAGCCCCATATAACGCAGTCGGTACCACAACACCCTCATACAGCCTTCTCTTTACATCCATTCTAAGCGAACGACATTTAAACACTTTTTTCATTCCTCCCAGCACCTTTCCTACTTCATTTATTCTAAACTTCACTTCTGCATCTATTCTTCCATCCACAGCAACATGTGACCCTAGATATTTAAAACAATCTACCTCCTCAGGCAACTCACCATTCAAAACTATATTCATCCCCCTACCATCTATCAACCTCGTACACTTCATCACTTTACTCTTATTCTCATTTACTTTCAATTTCCTCCTTTCACACACCCTTCCAAACTCCTCTACCAACTGTCTCAGTCTCTCCTCTGAATCAGTCACCAGTGCAGTATCATCTGCACACAGCAGCTGCTTCAGATTCCACTCTCCACCATCAACATTCACCAGACTCAGACCTCCACCTAAAACTCTTGCATTCACCTCCCTTACAACACCATCCATGTAAATATTAAACAACCAAGGCGACATCACACATCCCTGTCGCAGCCCCACTCTCACGGGAAACCAATCACACACAGCATTTCGCACTCTTACACACGCTCTACTATTTACATAAAAACTTTTCACCCCTTTTAGTAACCTACCATCAAGTCCATACAATCTTAAAACAGTCCACAAAGCCTCCCTATCAGTTGTATCATACGCTTTCTCTAAATCCATAAATACCCAAAACACATCCTTGCCTTTCGCTAAATACTTTTCACAAACTTGTCTCACAGCAAACACCTGATCAACGCATCCCCTCCCTCTCCTAAAGCCACACTGCTCATCACCAATCACTCCCTCTGTACCCTCTCTAACTCTCATAATTAACACTTTACCATACACCTTACCTACAACACTCAACAGACTTATACCCCTAAAGCTAGTACATTCATACTTATCACCCTTGCCTTTATACAACGGGACCACACAAGCACTTGCCCAGTCAATTGGCACCATACCTTTCTCAAAGCACACATTCAACAATCTTACTAACCAGTCAACAATAGTCACTCCACCACCCTTCAGGCATTCCACATACATACATACATACACATATACCTACATAGACATACCTACATACATACATAATACACAGAAAGCCTTGATCACAATAACTATCCAACACCAAACCTGCCACCGTCTACTGCCATTATCTTTTGTTCAGTGTGTGCCTTATGTCTGTCCTACCCTCCTAACCCCCCTGTGCCACAACACTTTTTATAGTAGCCTGTAGGGGCATAAGCGGTGAGTTATGAGGGAAGGGTGGCGGTGCAGCGGGTTATGCAACAGACAAGCGAAGCGGGAAGAGAGGGAGAGGCGATGAACGGTAGAAATGAGAGAGAGAGAGAGAGAGATCCGTGCAAGCCAGACACGAATTTAAAAAGAGGAGTGGGGGGTGGAGGAGAAAGTTAGGAAGGGTAGAAGGGAGAGGAGTGATCAGAAGCAAAAACGTAAAAAAAAAAAAAAAAATCCGAAAAAAGAATGGAGAAGGTGGAAGGGAGAGGAGAACAAAAATGGATGAGGTATAAAGAAATAAATCCGTACAGGAGAAAAACAGAGGGAACAAATGATAAAGGAGAGAGAGAGAGAGAGAGAGAGAGGATGTGTTGTTCACGTAATCAGCTGATGTGGATGTTATCACCAATTGACTCGCAGGGTAAACACTCACAGGTATAGAATTGATACGGTTTTATCCTGATTGAATATACTTACGTCCATCAGTAGCAGCGACACTGATAATTACAAGAGTTAACAAGCTTTTCACTGCTAGGATAGATTGTCAGTTGGAAAAAAATAAATATTAACTTGAATACATTGTTTAAATTCGTCGGTATCTACGCAGAGATATATATGAAACGTTTATCTGTGAGAGAAAATAAAATATGTGATGTGGAGGAGTGTGGCGCGAGGTGAAATATTAATAAAACTTTTTTTTTTTTTTTGGAAGGGGAGAGAGAGAGAGAGAGAGAGAGAGAGAGAGAGAGAGAGAGAGAGAGGAAAAGGAAGTAAGCACTCAAAAGCACTACAAAACTTGCCCCTGTATTTTGCGATAACCAAATTGTCACCCTCATCACCCCCGTCATTTCAACGCTCTATTAGTACGTATATTAGGCTCACGTGTACTTTTTTTCTTTTTCTTTCTTTAGGGGGAGGGGGAGCGCTGTGGTAATGGCTGATGGTGAGGGAATTAGCCATCTGTGTTTGGCTGTCTGCAGATTGAGAGATGCTGTGTATTTTGTGATCTTGTGTTACCGATCAGCATCTCCTCCTCCTCATCATCATCATCATCATCATCTCCAGGGGGATGGGAGGTTCTGATTTCACGCACCATTTAAGTCTCACGCCCCCTTCCCCTCTCGTCGCTGCCATCACCTCATTTAACTTTCTCTTCTTCACTCTATAAGCTGAAGAAAAAATCGTCTGGCGTAACAAAAATCTCGGCACTCTCCATTCGTACATCCATCCATTATACAGTACCTAGGCTGCTCCAACAACTCAAATGCCGATCATTTCATCCATATAACTACCTATCCATCCATCTATCCATCCATCCATCCATCCACTGGGTCTTCCCTCCTTGTCTCGTGTCCTTGTGTCCTTTTCTTCCCCTTTCGCTATTCTTTTCTCTCCCTCTACTTTTTTTTTTTCCACCCCCCTCTCTCTCCATCCTGACCACTCTCCCTCCTACTACTGTATCTTTTCACTCCCTCTGTCTCCTTCCTCACACTGATCTCTCTCTCTCTCTCTCTCTCTCTCTCTCTCTCTCTCTCTCTCTCTCTCTCCATTTCCACTCCACCGTTTTCTTCTCTACTTTCCCATTTTTTTTCCCTTTCTTCATTTTACTCTTTCTTTCTTCTTGTGTTCCCCTTCTTTTTTTTTTTACTTGTTTTTCCTCCCCATCCTTCTTTCCATCTTATTCTTTCCTTCCTGCTGCCCCCCTTCTCTCTCTCTCTCTCTCTCTCTCTCTCTCTCTCTCTCTCTCTCTCTCTCTCTCACTCACTCACACATACACCTACCTGTTTGTCGAACAGTCCATCCACCCATCTCTCTGTGTATCTGTCTATCAGTGTATCTACATAGTTATCTCTATCTATCTGTGTGTTTATTTTGTCTGTCTGCCTGTCGGTCTGTCTGTCTGTGTGTCTGTATGTACATTATCTTTTCTGTCTATACATCCTTATCGCTAGCTGTCTGTCTGTCTACCTGTTTCTGTCTCTCTCCAATCATCGTGTGTCTGTATATGCATCTGTATCTGTCTAACTGCCTATCCGTCTATCTCCTTCCCTCTCGTTCCATCTTTATTCTCTCCACCTCCCTCCCGGTTCCCTCTCACCCCCTAGGACCCCCCGTGGACCAAGACCTGTTCAGTACATTGTGGTCCATATTTGGTTCTCTAACGGGGTTCTCTCCTCCAGCCCTCACCACGTACTTTTTTTCTTTTTTTTCAGCGTTCTTCCATTACAAACTGCTCTCTTCAGCCTTTGATATTTTCTCCAGTCTCTCTTCTCAGTTTCTTAGAGAGTCAGTCTTTCTTTTGGGTCTAAGTTTAGCTTATTTCTTTTATTTTGTATCGTCTTTTTTCGTTGTTGTTAATCCCGCTAATCGCAGCAGCAGTGTGAAATAGGATGAGAGTAGAATGATGATGATGATGATGAATGATTGTGATGGTGATGGTGAGGAGGAGGAGGAGGACACTACTGGGAACCCATTTCAAATCCCACATGCTCTATAATCCCTGTATAACCACCCCACCCACCCATCACAACTTGCTCTGCACTGACAGGTATGTAATTAACCTTAAATACTCCTCTCTCCCTCCTGCTATTCCACCCTATCGTCTCCCCCACCTAGTCTTTCACCTCCATTTATGTGTTCCTTTTTTGTGACTTTTGATATCTACTCTATTTATAATTCTTATCTTACTTTCTTTCCGCATCTCCCACGTTACCAACATAACTATGTTCCTCCCAGTGATGTACGGAAGATGTCTATGCATCTCTGTGAGGGAGGAAGAAAGAGGCCTGCATACAATCTTCCTTCTCTCCCTTTACTTCTAGACTCCCCAGCTCTTTCCCTCTAACCATTACTAACACCCTGTCACCAATACAAAAAACTATGTATCGTAAAAACAAGTAATTTCGTATAGAAGCTTATACGATCTACTAGAACGAGTATGTCCGGGTTATGGGGATCGGTAATGCACCTTTGTACATCTTGGGGATAAGGAAAGATGGAGAGGAATGTGTGTGTAGGTGAAGGCGGTGGTAAGGATTGGGGGGGGAGGGGGTGATGGTAGGATAGGGAGTGTGTGGGGATGGGGACAGTGATGGGGAGTGGGAGAACGATGGTGTTAGAATAGGGAGTGTGTGGAGTGATGGGAAGTTGGGGGAATAGGTGCATGATGGGATAGGGAGTATGTGGGGTGAAGATAGTCATGGGGAGTTGGAGGAAGGGAGTGGTGGTAGGATATGCAATGGATGGGAGTAGAGAGAGGGAGTTGTGGAAAGTGTAATGCATAATAGAGACCGTGAGTTATGACCACACGTACCATAGTGAAAATCAACATAAGATTAATATTATCGAGAAGAGAGGGTATAATTGGATGACAGAGCCAACAGGGATATTTGAGAGGAGAGATTGTTGAGATGTAACTGGACAGGGAGTTAATAAATTGACTTTTGGCTTAAGAGGAGGAAGGAGATAAATAGTTGGAAGGGAGAGCATAATCGATAGGAAAAGAGGTGATAAAAGATAAAAGAATGTGTGTAAATCAGAAGGATGAGGAGGGGACATCTGTAAGTAGAGAGGAGAAGGAGAATGCCTCTAGCTAAGGTACTGTGAATAAACACACACACACACACACACACACACACACACACACACACACACACACACACACACACACACACACACACACACACACATTCGGCCATAGTTGTATTTTTTATTTAAGTTAATCCAGCATGCACTCATTTATGTTCATCATTAACGTCATATAAACTGCAAAGTCGAATGAACAGTTCTCACGTAAACGAGTATACCCACGTACTTCACGGGAAGAATGAAGAGAGAGAGAGAGAGAGAGAGAGAGAGAGATAATCATGTCTTGATAATGCCGATGAGATCGTGCACCAGTTACTTAAAAAATTCTGAGCCCACCTGTGTTTGTGTGTGTGTGTGTACATTAATGCATGGTTGATTTTGTATGTACTGAGTGTGTTTTGTTAGGTATTAAATAGGAATGTGTGTATTTGTAACACCAAACGAAGCGGCGTCAGTAAACATTATCATTGTATATGTGGATATGTGTGTTTTTCGTGTGTGCATCATTACGGAGGTGTACATGTGTGTGATGGCGTGTAAGTGCGTGCGTGTGTGAGGGCGTGGTAGCGTGTTGAAGTGTCATGCACCTGCCCTTCCCCTCACCCCCTTCCCTGCCAACCTTCCCCTTCCTTGCCTGTCTCCTCCCCCTTGTCTTTCTCCTCCCCCCCCCACACTCACCTGCACCACTCCTTACTCCCCTCCCTGCCAGCCTTCCCCTTCCTTGCATGTTTCCTCCACTTGGCTTTCCTTCCAATCTTACTTGCTCGTCTCTCCATCCTCTTCCCTACCAACCTTCGTCTTCCTTGAATATCTCCTCCTCCTTGCCTTCCCCCCCCACACACACACACTTACCGGCCCCATCCCCACCTCTTTTCCTGCCAGCCTTCCCCTCCCTTGCATTACCCCCCCCCCTCTTAGCTGCCCTTCTCCACCAGTGCTCAGCCAACCTTCCCTTCCCTTGTATACCTCCCCCCTCTCCCCTGCCCTTCTCACCGATTTGCTTGTAAGTGCCTCCCTGCTTTTACTCTTTCTTCACTCTGTTCTTCTTCACACTCAGCTTTCTTCACCTCATCTCCACTATTGCTTTAGTTTCTTTGCTTCTCCGACTTTACTTTTTCTTCTCTCTACTGTTTACGTTTCCTCTCACTCAACCTTTCCTCCACCTCATCCCCACGGGTTATTGAGTTACTCTGCTTCCCAGACTGTTCTCTCTTCGCTTTCTTGTTTACATTTCTCACTCGCAACCCCTGCTCCACCGTACCTCCACTGTTGCTTCTGTTTCCTGCTTTCTTGCCTGCACTCTTTCTTTTCTCTGCTGTTTACTCTTCCTCACACGAAGGCCGTTTCTCCACCACGCCACCAAGCCGACCTCCCTCTACCAGGTTCTTCAACGTCTTTCTGTGTTATTCTGGCTATAACCCGTCGATTTGTTTTTAGCGTAGGGGAAAGACCTGGCAGTGAATGGATTATTTTACTTCATGCTTATTTTATTTTTACGTACATGGCTACTCCAGCACCCGTACTTCCCAACCGACTGGAATGGGAGATGTTCTGTCTCTGAGTGTCGAGGTTTTTAACATGATCACGTGTTACTGTGTTTAATCAATCGAGCAGAACCCTTCTAAATTCGCAGATGTGCCAGGCTGGGGTGAGTCAAGCTGACAACTAACCGGTCAGACTGAAGACAGATAAGACAAGCTGTTCCTTTTGCTGTGAATCATCCCATTTTTCTTATTGTTGTATAACCCTCTCCTTTCATGTTCTGGTGCCAGCTTGTGCCCCTTCAGTCCCATGGGTCTTTGTAAGCTTGAGTCAAATGGTGTGGTGGTGTCATGGTATCGGTGTGTTGGATGCCTTCATGCGGTGACACCTGTATAGCCGTAACTGCCGGGTTATACAAACGTGCTTTCTCTTTGTCCTGTGAAAGTAGGATGGTGGATTGCAGGAGAAAGTAACCAGCCTGCAGTCCAGTGGGTTCACATTTAGATGAGCCGGGGACCACAACAGAAACATCGTTTACACACACACACACACACACACACACACACACACACACACACACACACACACACACACACACACACACACATTCATTCCCCTCCCTCCTCCACGCCATTCATTATTTCCACTGGCATCATTCGTCCATTTATTCACTTGCACTTAATGACAGGCAGCAGTTGATTTACTGTTGACGGCTGAAATTTTAATGAGGCTTCAGTGGAGTATGAGTGACGGGGCAACAAACATCACACGCACACATGGCCACTCACCTAGAAGAGAGAGAGAGAGAGAGAGAGAGAGAGAGAGAGAGAGAGAGAGAGAGCACTGGGTACATTTCTTGATATTAATCGTGGTATCATCGGCCTTGGTCTTCTCTGGTTGTTTTTTGATCAGTACCGCTTCCATTGCTGTAACGTAACTGTAGCAGGTTATATTGGGTACGCTGCGGAACAGAATTTACTCGAGGGGAGAGTTATAACTAGAATTATCCCTTCCCTCATGCTGGCGAAGTGCGAATGGGGTAGTGACCTGCAGAAAGGGTGAACCATGTGGATATGGACGTGTTGTAATGGTTATGTTGGTGTGTGTCTGAGCCTGTACATGTTATGGGTAGAACTGACAGGGTGTAAACATATGCAGGCACATGCAAGGAAATACTGCCAGCATCCATTTAAAACTTCGGCCACGATTTGATTTTAAAGGGGGGGGGGGGAAAGACCTCTTCCTCAACAATACAGAAAGAAAAACACAAACTCCAATACTTCAGATGCCCAGGGACCAACTTTCCAGGCAACACAAACCCTCTGCTCTTGTGTGTTTCATCTTTCCTATCCCACGCTGTTCGTTTCTGTATTTCTACCCTTTTTCGTGATATATCTTTCCTTCCTGTTGCTGTTTTTCATTTTCATAGTTTTTCATATCGGTTTATCCTTCATTACAGTAGTTGTTTATTTCCTTCATACTTCTCTCATTTCCCGCTCCTTTTGTCTCCCCCCCCCTCCCTCTGTCATATTCAGTTCCTTCACCTCTCCTTATCCTTGTTCTTCTTTTTTCCCTACCAGTAGTCTAACTGGAACCTGTAGAAAAATAACTTATTCCCTCTGGCTGCGCGCGCACACACACACACACACACACACACACACACACACACACACACACACACACACACACACACACGCAGGTTGATGAATAGCTGAGCATATACACAAATAGACTGATTGACAGTTTATAGATAGTAGACCTAAGTTGCAGTTCACATATACTCTTCAACTTGTTATGCTTCAGATTCGTACATCCATTACACCTCCTGCGTTCTTTTCAAACCTTGGACAGCTTTAACTCCACCACTCATTTTTCTCTACCTTCTTTTTCCTGTTCTTTCTCTTTTCTTTCACAGTCTCTTATTTCCTTGTTTTCGTTCCTAATATTCCTTCCATTTGTAGGACTAAATTATCAGTATCAAGAGTCGACGATTTTACTCGTTTCTGTATTTCATCTCTTTCTCATCCCATCTCTGTCTCTGTCTCGATCTCCTATTCTCTTCTTCTTTGTTCACTTTTGACAATCAGCATGTGTCCTCTCTATTCATCCATGCTTACCTTTCATCATCTTCTAAAGCACATCATCCCTCACTCTCTCTCCCTCCATCCATTTTTACCTCATATTCGTTCCTCAGACTCTCCCCCGCTGCCCATTCTTACTCAACATTTTCTTACCTCTCCTTTGTCTCTCACCCTCCATCCAGTCATCCATGCTTAACTTTAGTCTTGCCGGTACCTCTCTTTCTTCCCCCACTCTCTCTCCCTCCCTCCATTCTTACTTCTCATCATACCTCTCCGTCTCTCAATCTCTCTCTCATTCCCTCTTCCCCCTGCCACCAGCATCTCGTGTATGAAGCTCCACATGGATAATCCACATTGATTTCCAGTACCCGTGTTATTCCAGCCATCAGTTGAACAATCAGTGGCCAGGCACGCACTCTGCCGTAATTCACATCACACACAAGGTATACCTGTCTACTGTTATGACCAGGTGTAGCTCAGGTAACTGGTGTCATCCCGTCTACGATTGATTTGGTTACTTACTTATATTCAGTTTCTCAGCTGTCGTATTTAACAGGGTGGTCCATATATAGCACTCCTCATCTACCTCGCCAGAAGATTTCTCACGTGTTGCAGGGACGGCTCAGTTATATCAATGTTTATCCGACATTATTTATTCATTTCCTATTCCCATTGTCACACCGACGCCCACGCCAGCAGATTGAGCCGTCCCCTTAACACACAAGATACCGCCGTGTCAGTTTCTAGTCAGCGCCATTTATGGAACTCCTTGTGTAATGGTGCGGCAGAAGGACGCCTTCCCGTGGTGACATCGATATAACTAGGTGGCTCTTCTGGCTGGTTACACGAACTTCCTTCAACTCCCTCTCTGTCTCCAGAAAGGATGACGGTGGACTTCAGGAGGAGGACAGCTTCAGACTGCAGTCCACCGAGTTCACATTCAGATGAGTCAGGGGCCACAGCAACACACACAGCCAGGCCCCATTGATCATCTTGTGGTTTACCTCAGTCGCTTTGCTTCTTTACTCTTCCATTTCACTTCCTTGAATATTGTGTAAGAATTTCATAATTGTTCGACTTACAAGTGTATTGGTTCAAAATTATTCAGTATAATTTGGCCAGCACTACACTGCAGTTTTTCAGGTCTTGTAGTGGAAGGGTTAGACATTTATATTTAACCTCTCCAGTTCGAAGTTTCTATCTGTCTGTGTATTTCTCTAAGCTGTCTATCTGTATTGCTGGCCGCCTTAATCCCGTAACGGGTGGCCACAAACAAATCGCCTCTTCGTCGCCCTGTTTACTGTCATTTGGCTGCCCCACCTCCAACTCACACACCCCTCTCTCATATATCCCTCCACCACATTCATCCATCTTATTATTGACCTCCCCCTCCTCCTTTCCCCCCTCTACCACACGCATGGACGCTTTCCTATAGTCAGTCTCACATTCTTCATCAGCTCCACATGACCAGACCATCTCAGACTAATTCTCTTAACACTTGCACTCACAAGTTACTCCAAACCTGAAGAAAGTCGTTCGGAGGTGGCAGAAATAATACACAATAAGCATCATCAGCCTGAAGGGGTTAATATTGTGCAGTCAGAGAAACAACTATCTTTCCAGTTCCATCTCAAGATAATTTACAGCAGCGAAGTACAGTAAAAAACCCTGTCTCTACGTGTGCATTTTTCAGATGGTTTGAATTTTCCGCTATGTATTCGTCAAACTTGGGGACGATAATTATTTCTCACTCTGTACAGTCGCTTCATTAGTTGGGACACATATGCGGTTGCATTGTCTACTTTATCGCCTCTGCCGACTGGATGTGTAATTATTGCACATACTACCTGGTTCATTTATCATTCGTACAGTAAGATGTAACAGGAAAGGCTACACATTCCAGCAGAACTCAACACGGAGGTAAACAACACGAGCACCTGTGCATTATTGCCTGTGGACGCGACTGAACGTAACACAGCTTTCATAGTTGCCAGGGTAGCTCTTTTGACGCAGTATCAGGAGGTACTCACGCCATGCCAGTGCCAGAGTTTGATGACTAGCGATATGGCGTTAGAGGTGTTGATATTTAGCCATAACCAGCCTACGATTTGATCTATTATATTAATGTTTTGCTTTTTCTTGCGATGTTCTGGAGCTTCTGCGTAAAATAGCGACATTCCGGAAACTGTTGAGAGCAACTCTGGTGATAGTTTTGTATTTGGTGTGAAGAGTTTGATTTTGGTCCATTGGGATGTTGTTGGAGGGTTCGCTGGCACACCATTTCGGTCCGGAACCATGCAAATTAGTCGGATCAAGTTTGATTGAGTTGGGGTTTATCGGACTTCTCTCCAGTTGGATTGGGCAAGATCTGGGGAGAATTTGGCAAGTTGGACGCAAGCTTGATAATGCTGAGGGTGAAATGTGCCGAGTTCGCAGAGGGTCGAAACTTCCTGATATTGGTGTGTTTGTCAAGAATACAGCCAGTGTGCCGGAAGAGGAAAGGGAGGAGTTTGGGAGAGGAAATGGGGAAGGGGAGGAGGGGAAGGGAAAGGGAATGAGGAAGGGAAGGAGGGGAGGGGAGAGAGAATGAGAACGGGAGGAGGGGAGGGGTGAGGGAATGAGGAAGGGAAGGGAGAGAATGAGGAGGGGAGGGGTGAGGGAATGAGGAAGGGGAGGGGTGAGGGAATGAGGAAGGGGAGGAGGGGAGGGGAGAGGGAATGAGGAAAGGGAGGAGGGGAGGGGTGAGGGAATGAGGAAGGGGAGGAGGGGAGGAGTGAGGGAATGAGGAAGGGGAGGAGGGGAGGGGAGAGGAAATGAGGAAGTGAGGACAGTATATTGGGATTTATATTCAGATGCCCTGCCTATGAATCCAGTGAATTTATTGGCTTTTTAAACAGCTTCTCTACATTGGTTGGTTTCAAATTATTTGTTATTATAACTCCAAAGTCGTTTTCATGGTTTACTCTACCATATTGTAACTGGCCCCTATGTTTTTACTGCCAATGGGTAGCACTTTGCATTTATTAATACTGAAATCCATTTCCCGTGTTTGGCTCCAGTTACGCAGTTGATCAAGATCTCTGAATTGCCTGCCTCTGCAGTGCTGTGTCTGCTCAGATACCTGTTTTAGTGTCGCTGGCAAATTCGGAGAGAATGAGGTAGGACAGGAGAGGAGGAGAGGGGGAATGAGGAAGGGAGGGGTAATGGGTCCCAACTCTCCCCAGGCTCATTATATGTACGTCAGCTTTGATTGAAACAGGCTCAAGTATTCGTGAGATAATACTGCGACCTGAATTATGACCCTGACACATGACCTTGACCTTTCATCGATGTGCGCCAAAATCCAATCACTTATTCCCAGACCAACACAAAATATATGTGGCAATTTTGATCAGAGTTGGATCAGACCTTTATGAATTATATTGCTAGCATACATACATACACACATACATACATACACAGACTACATACGTATCTACATACATAATACACAGAAGCAACCTTGATCACAATGACTATCCAACACCAAACCTGCCACCGTCTACTGCCATTATCTTTTGTTCAGTGTGTGCCTTATTTCTGTCCTACCCTGCTAACCCCCCTGTGCCACAACACTGTTTATAGTAGCCTGTAGGGGCATAAGCGGTGAGTTATGAGAGAAGGGTGGCGGTGCAGGGGATGACGGAACACATTATACCCGGGTTATGCAACAGACAAACGAAGCGGGAAGAAAGGGAGAGGTGATGAACGGTAGATATGAGAGAGAGAGAGAGAGAGAGAGAGAGAGAGAGAGAGAGAGAGAGAGACATCCGTGCAAGCCAGACACGAATTTAAAAAGAGGAGTGGGAGGTGGAGGAGGAAGAAAGGAGGTAGAAGGGAGAGGAGTGATTAGAAGCAAAAACGAAAAAAAAAAATCGAAAAAAAAAAAGAATGCAGAAGGTAGAAGGGAGAGGAGAATAAAAACAGATGAGGTAAAGAAAAAAATCCGTACAGGAGAAAAATAGAGTGAAAGAATGATAAAGGAGAGAGAGAGAGAGAGATAGGTGTTGTTGAAGCAATCAGCTGATGTGGATGTTATCACCAATTGACTCGTAGGGTAAACACTCACTGGTATAAAATTACTATGGTTTTATCCTGATTGAATATACTTACGTCCATCAGTATCAGCGACATTGTTAATTAAAAGAGTTAACAATCTTTTCACTGCTAGGATAGTTTCTCAGTTGAAAAAAAAAGTCCTTAAATATTAACTTGAATACATTATCAAAATTCGTCAGAAACAACGCAGAGATAAATATGAAACTTTATATGTGAGAGAAAAAAAATAACGTGTGATGTGGAGGAGTGTGGCGGGAGGTGATATATTAATAAAAGTGTTTGTGTGTGTGTGTGTGTGTGTGTGTGTGTGTGTGTGTGTGTGTGTGTGTGTGTGTGTGTGAGAGAGAGAGAGAGAGAGAGAGAGAGAGAGAGAGAGAGAGAGAGAGAGAAGAACTAAGCACAAAAGCACTACAAACCTTGCCTCTGTGTTTTGCGATAACCAACTTGTCACCCTCATCACCCCGTCATTTCAACGCTCCATTAGTATGTATATTAGTCGCATTGCACTTTTTTTTTTTTTGGGGGGGGGAGGGTGAGCGTGGTAATGGCTGATGGTGAGGGAATTAACCAGCTGTGTTTGGCTGTTTGCAGATTGAGAGATGCTGTGTATTTTGTGATCTTGTGTAACCTATCACCTTTTCCTCCTCCTCCTCCTGCTTCTCCTCCTCTTCCTCCTTCTGCATAATCTCCAGGGGGGGGGGAGGTTCCGATTTCACGCACCATTTAAGTCTCACGCCCCCTTCCCCTCTCGTCGCTGCCATCACCTCATTTAACTTTCTCTCCTTCACTCTATAAGCTGAAAAATAAATTCGTCAGGCGTAACAAAAATATCTCGACACTCACCATTCGTACATCCATCCCTTATACAATACCTAGGCTGCTCCAACAACTCTGAGGCCGATCATTTCATCTATCTAACTGCCTGTCCATTCATTCATTCATCTATCCATCCATCCATTCATCTATCCATCCATCCATCCATCCATTCATCCATCCACTGGGTCTTCCCTCCTTGTCTCGTGTCCTTGTGTCCTTTCTTCCCCTTACGCTATTCTTTTCTCTCCCTCTACTTTTTGTTTTTTTTCATCCCCCCCTCTCTCTCCATCCTGACCATCCTTTCTCTCTCCAACTACAGTATCTTTTCACTTCCTCTGTCTCCTTCCTCACACTGATCTCTCTCTCTCTCTCTCTCTCTCTCTCTCCTCTCTCTCTCTCTCTCTCTCTCTCTCTCTCTCTCTCTCTCTCTCTCTCTCTCTCTCTCTCTCTCTCTCTCTTCATTTCCACTCCGCCGTTTTCTTCTCTACTTCCCATTTTTCCCCTTTCTTCCTTTTACTCTCTCTTCCTTCTTGTGTTCCCCTTTTTTTTTTTTTTTGTACTTGTTTCTCCTCCCCATCCTTCTTTCCATCTTGTTCTTTCCTTCCTGCTACTTCTCTCTCTCTCTCTCTCTCTCTCTCTCTCTCTCTCTCTCTCTCTCTCTCTCTGTCACACACACACACACACACCTATCTGTTTGTCAAACAGTCCATCCACCCATCCGTCCATCTGTCTATCTGTGTATGTACATAGTTATCTCTGTCTATCTGTGTGTTCATTTTGTCTGTCTGCCTGTCGGTCTGTCTGTCTGTGTGTCTGTATGTACATTATCTTTTCTGTCTATACATCCATATCGCTAGCTGTCTGTCTGTCTACCTGTTTCTGTCTCTGTGTATGTAGTCATCGTGTATCCATATATATATCTACATCTGTCTGAATATCTATCTGTCTGTCTATCCATCTCCTTCCCTTTCGTCCCATCTCCATTCTCTCCACCTCCCTCCCTGTTGCCTCTCACTCCCTAGGACCCCCCGTGGACCAAGACCTGTTCAGTACATTGTGGTCCATATTTGGTTCTCTAACGGGGTTCTCTCCTCCTGCCCTCACCACGTACCCACTTTTTTTTTTTCGTTCCTTATTTTAGCTTTGTTCCATTATAAATTGCTCTCTTCAGATTTTGACATTTTCTCCAGTCTCTCTTCTCAGTTTCTTAGAGTAAGTATTTCTTTTGGGTCTAAGTATAGCCTATTTCTTTTATTTTTTATCGTCTTTTCATTTTTGTTAACCGCTAATCGCAGTAGCTGTGTGAAATAAGGTGAGAGTAAAATGACGATGATGGTGGTGAATGATGGTGATGGGGAGGAGGAGGAGGACACTACTGGGAACCCATTTCAAGTCCCACATGCCCTGTAATCCCTCCATAACCACCCCACCAACCCATCACAACTTGCTCTGCACTGACAGGTATGTAATTAACCTTAAATACTCCTCTCTCCTCCCTGCTATCCCACCCTATCCTCTCCCCACCTAGTCTTCCACCTCCATTTATGTGTCCCTTTTTTGTGGCTCTTGATATCTACTCTATTTATAATTATTATTTTAATTTCTTTCCGCTTCTCTTTACCATCTTAATTGATACAGTATGTTTCTCCCAGTGATATACGGAGGGTGTCTATGCATCTGTGTGAGGGAGGAAGAAAGAGGCATGCATACAATCTTCCTCCTCGCCCTTTCCTCCTAGACTCCCCAGCTCATTTCCTCTAAGCATTACTAACACCCTGTCACCAATACAAAAAAACTATGTATCGTAAAAACATAAGTAATTTCGTATAGAAGCTTATACGATCTACTAGAACGGGTATGTCCGGGTTATAGGGATCGGTAATGCACCTTTGTACATCTTGAGAATAAGGAAAGATGGAGAGGAATGTGTGTGTAGGTGAAGGCGGTGATAAGGATTGGGGAGGAGGGGTGATGGTAGGATAGGGAGTATAGGGGATGGGGACAGTGATGGGGAGTGGGAGAACGGTGGTGTTAGAACAGGGAGTGTGTGGAGTGATGGGAAGTTGAAGGAATAGGTGCATGGTGGGATAGGGAGTTTGTGGGGTGAAGATAGTCACGGGGAGTTGGGGGAAAGGATTGGTGGTAGGATATGCAATGGATGGGAGTAGAGAGAGGGAGTTGTGGAAAGTGTAATGCACAATAGAGACCGTGAGTTATGACCACACGTACCATAGTGAAAATCAACATAAGATTAATATTATCGAGAAGAGAGGGTATAATTGGATGAGAGAGCCAACAGGGATATTTGAGAAGAGAGATTGTTGAGATGTAACTGGACAGGATGTTAATAAATTGACTTTTGGCTTAAGAGGAGGAAGGAGATAGATAGTTGGAAGGGAGAGCATAATCGATAGGAAAAGAGATGATAAAAGATGAAAGAATGTGTGTAAATCAGAAGGAGGAGGAGGGGACATCCGTAAGTAGAGAGGAGAAGGAGAATGCCTTTAGCTAAGGTACTGTGAACACACACACACACACACACACACACACACACACACACACACACACATTCGTGCATAGTTGTTGTTTTTTTTAAAGCTATTTCAGCGTGCACTCATCTATGTTCATCTTTAACTTCATATAAGCTGCAAAGCCGAATGAACAGTTCTCACGTAAACGAGTATACCCACGTAGTTCACGGGAAGAATGGAGAGAGAGAGATAATCATGTCTTGATAATGCTGATGGGATCGTGCACCAGTTACTTCAAAAATTCTGAGCCCGCCGGTGTGTGTGTGTGTGTGTGTGTGTGTGTGTGTGTGTGTGTGTGTGTGTGTGTGTGTGTGTGTGTGTGTATTAAAGCATGGTTTGATGTTGTATATGTTCAGTGTGTTTTTTATGTATTAAGTAGGCATGTGTGTATTTGTAACACCACCAAACAAAATGCGTCAGTAAATAGTATCATTTTATATGTGGATGTGTGTGTTTTTCGTGTGTGCATTATTACTGAGGTATACATGTGTATGATGGCGTGTAAGTGCGTGCGTGTGTGAGGGCGTGGTAGCGTGTTGCAGTGTCATGCACCTGCCCTTCCCCTCACCCCCTTCCCTGCCAACCTTCCCCTTCCTTGCCTGTCTCCTCCCCCTTGTCTTTCTCATCCCACCCCCCCACACTCACCTGCACCATTTTCCACCCCCTTTCCCTGCCAGCCTTCCCCTTCCTTGCATGTTTCCTCCACTTAGCCTTCCTTCCATTCTTACCTGCTCGTCTCTCCACCCTCCTCCCTACCAACCTTCTCCTTCCTTGAATGTCTCCTCCTCCATGCCCCCCCCCCCCCCGCACACACACACACACACACTTACCGGCCTCATCCCCACCTCTTTTCCTGCCAGCCTTCCCCTCCCTTGCATTACCCCCCCCCCTCTTAGCTGCCCTTCTCCACCAGTGCTCAGCCAACCTTCCCTTCCCTTGTATACCTCCCCCTTCTCCCCTGCCCTTCTCATCGCTTTACTTGTGTGTAAGTGCCTCCCTGCTTTTACTCTTTCTCCACTCTGTACTTCTTCACACTCAACTTTCTCCACCTCATCTCCACTATTGCTTGTGTTTCTCTGCTTCTCCGACTTTACTTTTTCTTCTCTCTACTGTTTACGTTTCCTCTCACTCAACCTTTCCTCCACCTCATCCCCACGGGTTATTGAGTTACTCTGCTTCCCAGACTGTTCTCTCTTCGCTTTCTTGTTTACACTTTCTCACTCGCAACCCTGCTCCACCATACCTCCACTGTTGCTTCTGTTTCCTGCTTTCTTGCCTATACTCTTTCTTTTCTCTGCTGTTTACTCTTCCTCACACGCAGCCCGTTTCTCCACCACACCACCAAGCCAACCTCCTTCTACCAGGTCCTTTAACGTCTTTCTGTGTTATTCTGGCTATAACCCGTCGATTTGTTTTTAGCGTAGGGGAAAGACCTGGCAGTGAATGGATTATTTTACTTCATGCTTATTTTATTTTTACGTACATGGCTACTCCAGCACCCGTACTTCCCAACCGACTGGAATGGGAGATGTTCTGTCTCTGAGTGTCGAGGTTTGTAACATAATCACGTGTTACTGTGTTTAATCAATCGAGCAGAACCCTTCTAAATTCGCAGATGTGCCAGGCTGGGGTGGGACAGACTGACAACTAACCGGTCAGACTGAAGACAGATAAGACAAGCTGTTCCTTTTGCTGTGGATCGTCCCATTTTTCTTATTGTTGTATAACCTTCACTCCTTTCATGTTCTGGTGCCAGCTTGTGCCCTTTCAATCCCGTGGGTCTTTGTAAGCATGAGTCAAATGGTCTGGTGGTGGCATGGTGTTAGTGTGTTTGATGCCTTCACGCGGTGACACCTGTATAGCCGTAACTGCCGGGTTATACAAACGTCCCTCAACTTTCTCTTTGTCCTGCGAAAGTAGGATGGTGGATTGCAGGAGAAAGTAACCAGCTTGCAGTCCAGTGGGATCACATTTAGATGAGCCGGGGACCACAACAAGAAAAACATCGTTTACACACACACACACACACACACACACACACACACACACACACACACACACACACACACACACACACACACACACACACACACACACACAAACACAAAAACACACACACACACACACACACACACACACACACACACACACACACACACACACACACACACACACACACACACACACACACACACACACACACACACACACACACACACACACACACACACACACACACACACACACACACACACACACACACACACACACACACACACACACACACACACACACACACACACACACACACACACACACACACACACACACACACACACACACACACACACACACACACACACACACACACACACACACACACACACACACACACACACACACACACACACACACACACACACACACACACACACACACACACACACACACACACACACACACACACACACACACACAATTCCCCTCCCTCCTCCACGCCATTCATTATTTCCACTGGCATCATTCGTCCATTTATTCACTTGCACGTAATGACTGGCAGCAGTTGATTTACTGTTGACGGCTGAAATTTTAATGAGGCTTCAGTGGAGTATGAGTAACGGGTCAACAAACAGCACACGCACACTTGGCCACTCACCTAGGAGAGAGAGAGAGAGAGAGAGAGAGAGAGAGAGCACTGGGTACATTTCTTGATATTAATCGTGGTAACATCGGCCATGGTCTTCTTTGGTTGTTTTTTGCTCAGTACCGCTTCCATTGCCGTGACGTAACTGTAGCAGGTTATACTGGGTACGCTGCGGAACAGAATCCACTCGAGGGGAGAGTTATAGCTAAAATTATCCCTTCCCTCATGCTGGCGAAGTGCGAATGGGGTAGTAACCTGTAGAAAGAGTGAAGCATGTGAATGTGGACGTGTTGTAATGGCTGTGTTGGTGTGTGTCTGAGCCTGTACATGTTATGGGTAGAACTGACAGGGTGTAAACATATGCAGACACATGCAAGGAAATACCACCAACACCCACTTTAAATTTCGGCCTGGAATTGATTTTAAAGCCATCACTTGGGACAGATCGCGAGACGAATATGCCGCCACCACGCCTACGTGGCTCCACCTCCCGTGCATAGATCTTTATTTACTGTCTTGTCTGTTGCCCTGCTGTTATTCTCTGAGTGATGAATTCGGAACAAACTCTATGCAAATAATATAAATGTTAAAGTGAATTAAAAATTAGACATAAATGAGGAGAACAATAAAGGTTTAAATTTAACAAAACATCCACCAAAAACTCTGAAACAAAATTTACCTTTGCACCAGGAATCAAGGGACATAATACTGAAAACTGGTGAATGGGAAAGTCATGTGAAATGGCTGACGGAAAAGTCAAACAGAACAGGGCAGATTAGTTCCGAAACTCTAACAGTTTCATGGCAAAGAATTTGATATAATATCAGAGAAGGACGCAATATTTTTCTTTGGCCGAATGGGAGAGAAGTTACAGAAGCTTGGTGGGTTTGCTGTGAAAAAATGTGTGAAGTTTGTGGTATAATGGCACACGCGGGAGGGAGTGTGATGTGTTGTTTGGTGAGATGACACATTTGTAAATGGTGACTGACCTTGCACACCAGCAGTGACAGGGAAGGTGTCACTGACAGTGTGTGGAATATGTCGGAGGACGCTGTTGTGTAAGGGGTGGTAGCAGTTCGTTAGAAGATGGCTTCTTAATGAAGAATAGTGACCAGGCTGACTCTGTCCACAGTTTGTTATTGTACTGTATAATAGTGCTGTGAATTAGTAGCTACTGAGTGTCTTCACAATGGTCCGTCCTTCCCCATACTAATGTTCGCTTCATTTATATACCCCTTTTCCTTGCGCTCATTCCACCCCCTTCACACACACACACACACACACACACACACACACACACACACACACACACACCAAGGAAGATGTGGTAATTGGAGGTAATCCAATCCTTGCTGGGCCAACACAAGGGTAATGAGGGGTACGCAGGTGGCATCACTTTGCGAGAGAGAGAGAGAGAGCAGGTGTGCCGGAGTGTGTCTGATGGCTTGAACTTGGGTGAGGCCAGAATGTAACGGGGAAGGGGAGAGGAAGGGAGGGGGGGCAGGGTGAAGGAAGAACGGGAGGAAGAAGGACCATGGGGGAAAGGTGGGAGGAGGAGGGAGAACGAGATAATATGGAAAGCTTAATAAAAGACAGTATGGTGTAAGACCTTAGTATGGACGATTATTACAAAGTAAGGATGAGAGAATGGAATGAATAATAGTATGTATGGGAAATATTGGCGAACTGCTCATTGATAAATAAAACCATGCTCTGTTCACTTTAACTAGGCATAAAATTAGCACCGCCATCTTGAATGCTGAGCAATAACAAGATTTTCACACTATGGTGCTAATTATGAAGAAGTACAATGGAAAGGATGCAAAGCTGCAAGTTTGTCTTAGTCTGCAGTTGATCTTCGGGAACTAAGCTACAAAAGGACGAAAAATTACCTAATTAAAGTGAATGAACATTAGACACAGCCGATGAATTTTACTGACACTGACAATATGGTTAATAAGAGGGAAAGAGAAGAAAGCATTGAGGGTAAAGCTGAGGATAGGAGGGAAAGAAGGGGAAGGGAAGAGAATATTAGGGGAAGTGAGAATGATATTCTTTGTGTGTGTGTGTGTGTGTGTGTGTGTGTGTGTGTGTGTGTGTGAGAGAGAGAGAGAGAGAGAGAGAGAGCGCAAATGGAATCCAGACATATATATGCCCGATGGTACTTTCATAGCACAAACAACCTAAATAGCTGGTGAGAAGCGGGTGGGGGGCAGAGGAAATGGGGCAGCGAGGAAAGTGAGGTAGGGTAGGAGAATGAAGGAAGAATGAAGGGAGGAAGGGAGAAGGATGTTAGTGAGGATGGGAGAAAAGGAGGAGAGAGGAAGAGATGGGAGGGAGGAAGATAAGAAGGAAAGAAAGTACGAAAGGTTGAAGTTCAGGATGGCGATGATGAGGGTAAGCTGAATATGGAAAGGAAAGAAGGAAAGGAATGTTAAAGAAGCGAGGAAGGGGCAGAGGAAAGAATGAAAGGGAAGGAAGGGAGGTAGGAAAAGGTAAAGGTCCAGAGAACAAAAGAATGAAAGGAAGGGAGGGAATGCTGATGAAGGCAAAGCGGGAGACGAATAGTGGAAATGGAGAAGCGAAATGAGGAAAGACAGGTAGGAAGTGAGTCTTGCAAGAGGAAGAAAGAGAAGGATTTGGGTCACCAGCTCGATTCGTATATATATATATATATATATATATATATATATATATATATATATATATATATATATATATATATATATATATAATATTATAACAGGTGAGCTCAGAGGGATTCGTTTTTGCGACTTTCTTCCCATCATTTACTTTTATAAATTTGTTTCGTTGTAGTGTTGCCTTACTGTCTCATTACTGTTCCTGTTATACATAAACTATATGAATGATCTGTCTACATGCCTCTCGTATCACAATGGGCACGCAACCTCCATCTGTCCACACAACGTCATCCTCTTTCTGTCAAACTCAAACGTAAGGCTTTACCGATCTCTCAGTCCTACGTGTACAAGGAGCTGCTGTGGCTCGGTGGTCAGTGTACTAACCTCATGGTTCATTATGGCGGGATTGGTGCCAGTACTCATGGTTCATTATGCCGGGATTGGTGCCAGTTCTCATGGTTCATTATGGCGGGATTGGTGCCAGTACTCATGGTTCATTATGGCGGGATTGGTGCCAGTACTCATGGTTCATTATTGCTGGATTGATGCCAGTTCTCTTGGTTTTTAATGGCGGGATTGGTGCCAGTACTCTTGGTTCATTATGGCGGGATTGGTGCCAGTACTCATGGTTCATTATGGCGGGATTGATGCCAGTACTCGTGGTTCATTATGGCTGGATTGATGCCAGTACTCATGGTTCATTATGGCTGGAATAGTGCCAGTACTCATGGTTCATTATGGCGGGATTGATGCCAGTACTCGTGGTTCATTATGGCTGGATTGGTGCCATTACTCATGGTTCATTAACTCTGGAATACTGCCAGTACTCATGGTTCATTATGGCGGGATTGATGCCAGTACTCGTGGTTCATTATGGCTGGAATAGTGCCAGTTCTCATGGTTCATTATGGCGGGATTGATGCCAGTTCTCGTGGTTCATTATGGCGGGATTGGTGTCAGTTCTCATGGTTCATTATGGCGGGACTGATGCCAGTACTCATGGTTCATTATGGCGGGATTGGTACCAGTACTCATGGTTCATTATGGCGGAATTGGTGCCTGTCTTCTCAATAATTGTGGCAGTATTTCAACTCCTGATTCGTTTTGTGGTGTGATATTTCGGTGATTTGATGTGAGAGGGATTTACCTTGGTTAGGAATGGCACTAGTTCATTTACCTTAACTTGGTAGAGATTTTCGTCCATTAGCATACTATTTCCCGTAATTCTGTGGCGGAATAAAAAAAAAAATACTTCGGCTCTGCATCCTTTACAGAGCATTTTTTCATGACTTGCACAGTACTATAGTGTTAATCTGTTGTCATGGCTCAGCATTTATGACGGAAAGATGTCAGTCTTATGCTATTGTATAGCTTGGGAAAAGTGTAGGGGGCCAAGTTATGACTGTCTTATGTAAGGTTAGATTTGGCTAATAGTAGAAGACTGAAAGCACCAAAATTAGCTTCAGTGCTCTTCCTTACGGCCCACCAGTACATAATAAAAACTCCCCCACTTACACAGGATTATCCATGAAATAGCACTCCACAACAAACTCACGTGGCAGTGTTGTGGGGACGTTTCAGTCGGCTGGTGTGGCCGTGGTTGTGGAAGTGGACTAGGAATTATTTGAATGATGCTTCGTAAGTACTGTTAGCACTGACTAAACCGTCCCCACAACACACGATAAATCACCGTGCCGAGTGGAATTGGAGTGTTGTATGTGGGCCACCTTGTATGCGCTGGATACGTGAGAAAAGAGTGGGGAAAGAAAGAACAAAATGCCCGTTTACTGTGAGGCCTCGACGTCACCAACACCTCCCAATTACACCCCGAAAATACAGAACGATGACCTATTTCCGGCTTGTTAATTAAATGTCGAGGAGGGGGGGTGGGCATGAGAGTTGGGGTAGGGGAGGAGGTGGGTAGGGGGTGGGAGACCAGCTCGAACGCCACCCGGATATATTGTGTTGCGAACAGGCGGCCTAGTGTGTGTGTGTGTGTGTGTGTGTGTGTGTGTGTGTGTGTGTGTGTGTGTGTGTGTGTGTGTGAGAGAGAGAGAGAGAGAGAGAGAGGGTACGTTATTACAATACTCCCATACGAAATCCTAGCGAGAGAGAGAGAGAGAGAGAGAGAGAGAGAGAGAGAGAGAGAGAATAAATGACTCATGTAGTTCCGGTTGTGTCACTGGATTAGGTTTATTAGTTTGTTTACTCATATTTAATAAACATATAAATATCACACCATATCAAAGGGATAACTAAAGTGTTTGTTTTGTCCCATTAAATTAGTCGGTCAGTCAGTCAAAGCAGTAAATGTTAGCGTAGGCTATTGTCGGAGCGGTGTTGTGTTGTGTTGCATTGTGCTGTGTTGTATTTTGTGCTGTGTTGTATTTTGTGCTGTGTTGTGTTGTGCTGTGTTATACTGTGTTTAATTGTGTTGTACTGTGTTGAGTTGTACTGTGTTGTGTTGTATTGTGCCATGTTGTGTTATGTTGTATTGTGTAGTGTTCTGTTGTGTTGTTTTATTGTGATGTGTTGTGTAGTTTTCCTATCCACCTGATTATCCAACACATGATTTATTACGACACAAGTTCAGTCAGATCGCCCTAATACTTAACACAGTTCTTAGCTTTGGCAAAGAATAAATTTCTGACTCTTTCTGACATATCTAACTCATACTTTTTCATGAATTGTTTCTACCATGCTTACAAATTGTAATTTATTGATTTGTATTTTTACTGAGTAATATATATATATATATATATAAAATGCAACCATAAAATAAATCTTTACGCCATTTAAACCCGCCACAATTTTCTGCTGTTGGCTGTGAGTTACGACGTGTCACCACAAGCTACGCTCCTTCCCCGTTCTCTTTCCATTTGCTTATGCACGGTATATATTTGACATCGGTTTTAAGAGCGATATTTACCTTTTGTTTCGTAGACAAGGCTTTGCAGAAATGTCTTTTGGAGATTGTGTCAATATTTGAGGTCAGTTTTATTAGCTATTATATTTTGCCGTTTCCTTTATATACAAGGCTTAGAAGAAAAGCCACCAAGAGATGGGATGTACTCGTATATATTATTTAATCTTAAATAACGATGTTTCGTACAGCACACATCGAACTTAAACATTCATGTGGTGATTGGTCTGTATTTTTATTCTTGTTTTCATAACAGACGTGTTTGTCTTTCATTCTGTCTCTCCCTGCCAGATGACTCTTTTTCTTTTCTTTTTCCATTTTATTTTCATCAGTGTACTTAAATGTTCAGTTCTGTGATGTACGCTGGAGGATCAGAGGTGAGCCTTCGTACTGTATATTGATGTAGTGTATTAGCCTCGTTGCCTGCATGTACGTTTTAGTTGCTTGGTGGCCAGGTGAGTTGCGGAGCTCCAACTGGACGTGGGTAACTAGCGCCAACTGTACAAGGATGGCTGGGGTTTATTATTCACGTAATGCTCACAGAGGTGAGCAACGGTCACTCATCTTAAATGTCTGGACTGAGTAGCCTAGCCCTGGGATCCTACGCCCCTGTTGGGACAGTACTGGGGTGGATGGTAGCGGTGATGATGATGATGATGTCCAGCGAAAATGTAGCTAATGTTCTCGTAAACATTCGTTCTCTCTGCGTGTGTCTGTCACCTCCCACACACACTCGCTTCCCCCTCCTACACCACATATATCTGATCTCTATCCTTGTGTACCAACCCATTCTTCAATCCTTTCCTCCTTCCACTTCTATTCTCTCTCTCCCTTCCTTCCCCTTCCCCTTACCTCTTCTCTTCTCCCTCCTCTCACACCCACCTCCTCTGTTCTCCCTACTCAGAGCTATTCTTGCACCAACGTCTGTATTCTCCCTCCTCCCGCACCAGTCTCTGTTATTCTGCCTCCCGTCTTGCTGTTACATCATTATTTCTATCCCTTCCCTCCCTCCCACACTCCCTCACCTCTCATCCTTCGTACTCCGGCTGCATCTTCTTCCCCTTCCATTCAGCATTCCCTCTCTTACCTAACCATCTTGTTGATTCCCTTTCCCCACTCCTCCTTCCCTCTTTCCCTCCCTCCCTTTCTCTACTCCCCCTTCCCAATCTCTGCCTCCCTCTCCCTTCCTCTTTCCCTCCCTCCCTCTTCCCATTCTAACTATCTTGTTGCTGCCCCCTCCTCATTCCCCCATCCCTCTTTCCCTTCTTTCCTCCTTTTCTTCACTCCCCTTTCCCTCCTTGCCTCCCTCCCTCTCTCTTTCCCTCTCTCCCTCCCACCCTTACCTGTTCCTTCACTTCGTCCCCTCCATCGTGCATATTTGCATGAAGTGTTCCTCTGTAATTTGTCATAATTAGGGACCATTATGGTTCATGATTCCATCCATCACCTTAACTAGCGAACTAGCAATAAGAGAGAGAGGGGGGGGGATGTACTGAATTTATCATTATATTTATTTTAAGATGCAGGGACATCTGTAGGAGCGGTTTGTCCATCTATTTTTCATTAACGTTCTTCGTAAGCGAGGTGCTTCACTCCATAGGCTAGAGCAGCTTAACGAAGCCACATCACCACACCACACTATATCACGCCACACCACACCACACTATACCACATCACACCACACCACACTATACCACATCACACCTCACCACACTATACCACATCACACCTCACCACACTATACCACATCACACCGCACCACACTATACCACATCACACCGCACCACACAATAGCACGCCACACCACACCACACTATAGCACGTCACACCACACCACCCCACAACAAGGGCATTTCATTAACCTAAGGAACCAGAAGCTCCCACATCCAGTACTTGTGCACTTGTTCTTAGCCTAGACCGACTGCGGAAGGGAGGGTAAAAAATATATATGTATATCAAGAGGATAAATAAGGGAGAATGGGACTTTGTTATATACCAGTAGTTTTCATATTTTTTTCACTTGGTATCCATTCAGTATTCAGTCTAATGATTATGTATTGCATTGGATGTTGATGTTTGTGACGTGTTGTAGTTTGTTATCATTATCAATCATTATTATTATTATTATTATTTTTATTATTATTTATTATTATTATTATTATTATTATTATTATTACACGACCTACGCCGAATATTTTAGTAGCAGTAAAGAGTTTCCGTAGTGTGGATTCCTGGATGCCAATTTTGATCATAGATGTCTTCAAATACTAATACAGCAGGATACTCAGAGTTATTGTATTCAGTTCCTCCATAAGTGTTAAATTACTTTCATAAATTCCTAGGAAATCATTGCCAAGTAAGCCAGTTTGTATGAAATACTGAGTGTGTATGTGCACTTTCAGACCGGTGTGTTTGGTGGTGTAATATGGCACCAGCCGGACAGGACATCAACGCATTCCAGCTGCTGAGGGCAGCACTACACGTGGCAGTGTTGCCATTGCTCCCACGCGCCACCACCACGGGTAAGCCACCGCATACTGTATGTTTTTGGAGGCATTATCTTTCACTTCTTTCGCACTTTTACCATGTATATATAATCAACAAAAAGGTTTAAAAAAATGTGCCCCATGTCGTACTCCAGAATTCTTTGTTATGTCGCTCACTGAGTAAAGTAAAATGAGGTAACCAGAATTCTTAGTTACTCGTAACTGCCGTACTTTTTACTCGTAACTGCCGTACTTAACTAGACCAAATGGAGAAAATTCGTTCAGGTTCAACCTCGTGGAACATGTGCGTAATTGTGTTAGCTTATAACAGTCACTGAAGGAAAAAACAGTCAGTGAAAGGAGAAAAAATGGAAGAAACTGGACTGATACGGAACCATATGGGGTTTAGTGAAGGAAGGCACCACATGGAGCTTCGTTAGAGTGGAACACTTTGCGTAGGAAATATCTTAGGAAGCTACGGTAAAGGACATATGGGGCTTTGCTAGAGTGGAGCGCCTTGAGTGTGGAAATACTTAGGGAGCTAAAATGTGACTGGGTTGCTCCAAAAGATGCTCCCGATCTAAAAAGATAAAGTAGGGAAACAATAAGTACGAAAAAAGGGGGAGCAGCAGTCACTCAGGACAGTGGGAGGAGGAGGTAAGGATGGGACGACAGAGGAAGGGGCATGAAGAGGCAGGGGCAGGGGAGGGACGAGACGCAAGCTGGCCTGAAGTTGATTAATGATCACAAGGGAACCGCCTAACCAGTAAATAAGATCTGAGGCAGCCGAATCCAGCTTACCTTCTGCCCTCTTGTACCCCTGAGTTGGTTGGTTTGTATAGCCATGAGCAAAAGATCGCCGACATTCCCGTGCCAACATTGTGTCCTTTCTTCCTTATTTTCCATTCATTCTCAAACGACAGAGAGTATCCCTTCTTCTCATACTTTTTTGCTGTGTGTCCCTTGCTAACATTGCATCCCTTCTTCCTTATTTCTCCTTCTTTCCCAAACGACATGGAGTATCCTTCCTTTCCATACTCTTTTGCTGTTTGCGTCATATTGCTGTCAGATAAAAATAGTTCACGTAACACCTTCCATTGCCACAGCCGGCAGAAAAATGCCAAGGAACTTTGTACATGACGGTATTCAATCGATCCTCCATACTCACCTACTTCGAAAAACACCATGTACTGCATTTGAGAACGGCGCGTGCTTACTTTAATGATGTGGTTAATATTCTTTTGTTCTTGGGGGAAAAAATAGAGTACAGGAGTAGTTAAACGGCACTTTACAGTCTTAGACAAAAGTTCGCCGACAGTCCTTTGCCAGCGGTGTGTCCATCCTTCCACATTTGTCTCTCGTCCCCAAATCACTGAGAGTATCCTTCCTTCACACACTTTTGCTTCATTTCTCCATCATAGCAAAATAGCTCATAAGACTTAGCATTGCCACAGCCGGCAAAGAAGTGTTGGCGAACGTTTACTTGTGGCTGTATGTATGTATGTATGTATGTATGTTTGGTCTGAGATACACTGAACAGGGTCACAAGATAGCATTGTGCTCACATCTTTGTATGTGTTGTTGTGTTATTTTCTTGTTCCCGGTTTGTTTATTACAGTCCATGAAGGACGAATGTACGTTTTTATTTATTTATTTATTTTACGCTCTTCTCATTTCCCTTACTTAGGTTCGTTGGCACAGCCGAACGAAATGAAAATTACTGTGCATTCTCTCTCTCTCTCTCTCTCTCTCTCTCTCTCTCTCTCTCTCTCTCTCTCTCCCCCCCCCCCCAATATACAACCTGGGACAGAGAGAGGAAAAGTAAATACAAATGTACCTCAGTCTGTGTTGTCCTGTGTGAGGGTGGACACATGGGGTTTTCAATTTAGTATGAGGGGGTCGGGTCAGGCGGCTCCAGTATGTTGCCACTACTTCACACCGCCCCATTACCCAACCATTTTTCTCTTTTTCTTCTTATATTTTTTATTTTTTACACACCTGGGAATATTGAACTGTTATAATATTCTGGTGTGTACAGTTCTGGTGGTTAGCATGACCGGGGAAAAGTATTTAATATCTGTATCACATTAGAAAGAAGAGCTTGTTCGATTGGGCAATGCAAGAAACTATACTTTTTTTCCTTTTTTTTTTAATTTTAACTTGGCCTAGAAATGCCACCTTTTACTCTTGAATGCTAAGCCGAAACAATACATTGGCATTAGACTATGATGCTAGCCATAAAGAAGTGCTACGGAAGGCTGTAAAGTCGTAACACTGTCTTCCACTGAACTACGATAAACAAGTTGCGAAAGGAAAAAAATATGGGCCATGTTTAGATAAAATAAGTATAGTAGATTCGTGTGTCAACCCGTACAGTGTTGTAAAACTTTCGTGAACCATAATTGGAACATGAGGTTGTCCTGGAAGCCTGTTACTCATTATAAGGCTTCCCGGTGTTCCCAGATGACATCAAATGGAAATGTAGAGCCAAAAGCAGGCAGTTTTTTTTTTTTTTTTCCCCTAATCATAGAAGCGGAAATATGATTAGAAATAACAGAAATGACCAAGAATGCTTTTTGTGATTTCAACATTCCGTGGAAGTATAGCGATGGGATGTTAAATACTGAGTGGATTTTATTAATTAACTGAGACTGACTTAGAAAAAATATATATCTGACTCCTCAAAAAAAAGAAAGAGAGAAAAAAAAAAAGAAATGCAGTTGTCAGCGAGCATGTCGGGACAAGGGAGGGAGGGGAATGTGTGATGCTGGTAGGTGATGCTGGTTGTGTGATGGTGGTGGTGGTAGTGGGGGAGGATAAAGTGATGATTGTGGTGGCTTTGATGATGATAGTGGTAGAGGCGGGTGGCAGGGGGAGATAAGGTGGTGGTGTTAGTGGCAGTGGGGGTAGAGAAGGCTGAGGTGTAAGTGGTGCACAAAGTGAAGTGTAACTGTTTGTGAAAGTGTTTGGGTAGAATGAAGCCGTGTGTGTGTGTGTGTGTGTGTGTGTGTGTGTGTGTGTGTGTGTGTGTAGCTAGAAGGGGTGGTGGTCGTGGGATATGAAGGCAGAAATGTATGGAATTGTTCAGTGTAAAGTCATTGTTGTATTTTTTAACATATTTTAATTTTGAATTTACAAACTGAATGAGCAGTAATAACTGGCTGATACAGATGCGTTTGGAGAATGAGAAATTAATTTGTTACAAGTAATATGATGGTATAATATGAATAAATGAGACTGAAAGACCAAAATATGAAGGAGGAAAGAATGATAAATATGTACTGTTGTTTGCAGATGATACTGTGTTGTTGGGTGAAGACGAAGGGGAGCTGCAAGGCTTGGTGGATGAGTTTGAGAGAGTGTGTAAGAAACGGAATCTAAAGGTGAATGTAGGGAAGAGTAAAGTGATGGTCTTTGAGAGAGGTGAAGTTAGTGAATGTACAGCGAGGTTGGATGGTGAGGAATTGGAAAATGTGAGTACGTTTAAGTACTTGGGTAGTGTGATGAGTAAGGATGGAGGTTTGGAGTGAATTGAAGTGCTTGAAAGGGATACAGCAGGGGAAGAAAAAGGTTGCCGCTGGTTCTTTTGAAAAGCAGTGATAAGAAACAGGGAAGTGAGCATGGAAGTGAAAAAGTTACTACATGACAGTATTGTGATACCAACTCTAACGTACGGAAGTGAAGCTTGGACATTGTTGGAAGGACACAAGAGTGAGAGCAGTGGAAATGAGTTATTTAAGAGGAGCCTGTGGAGTCACGTGGAGAGACAGGCTGACGAAAGAGAATATAAAGGGGCGTTGTGGTGTGGATGAGGATGTGATAGGAAGCGTTATGAGGAACACACTGAGGTGGTTTGGCCATGTGGAGAGGATGGAGGGTGAAAGACTGACGAAGAGAGTGTATGTGAGTGAGGTGGAGGGGGGAAGAGGGAGGGGGAGGCCGAGGATGAGATGGAGGGATGGGGTGGGAGAGGTATATGAGAGACAGGGGGTGTGAGTTGGGAGCAGGGCAGTGAAATGGCGGGGGACAGGGCGACTTGGAGGCGATTTGTTTGTGGCCACCCCAAACGGGATTGAGGCGTCTGGCAATAGATAGATAGATAGATAGTTTGGGTCGCATTAAGGGATGATAGGTGAGGGATGAATGGCTGAAGCCGAAGAAAGGATGGAGGAAGATTGTAAAGATGAAATTTATGAGAACAGACTTGTGAACGAAAAGAGGGGAGGGAAACAACAAACCGAGAGAAAACACGAGAACTGTGAAGACACTGGTGAGGAAAATGGCAGTGGGAGGGAAGGAAAAGTTAATGGTATGAAAAAGGAAAAGAACAGGGAGTGAACAGAAGAGAGGAAAATACTGTGAAAAGAGAGAGGACGCGCGTATCATGAAAGCATACTGGGTGGGGAAAATGGCGATGAGAGGGTAGGCAAATGAAATACGGTGGATATGAGGCCAGAGGGAGTGGTTTGTTTATGACAAGGGAAGCCAGAGGACAGAGGGGAAGAAGAATATGATAAAGGAGGAAAGGGAGGAGGAAAAGAGAGAAGGGAGATGAGAGACGGTGGAAAAAGAGAAGCAGAAAGTCATGAACGTTGCCATAAAGCCTTTCATGGTAGGACAACCAACGAGGATTACATAAACACACTCCATTTCATTTCACACTACTCCACTCCACTCCATTCCTCTACTCCTCTACACAGTACTACTCCACACTACATTATATACAGTACACTACACTACACTACACTACACTGTGTTACACTACAGTACATTACAGTACGCTAGACCACACTACATTAGACTGCAGTACACTAGACCACATCAGCATTACACTACACTACACTTTTCTGCTCTACACTACACTACGTTAAGGATTTCATCAGTCGTAGAGATAAGGTAGTTCATTTTTTTTTTTATAACAACTGCTTACGTAAAAGATGCCTTCACAGTTATTTACTGTCTATACACTGCGAAATATATACTGTTTCCATTATATACACTGCGAAACATATACTGGTTCCATTATATACACTGCGAAATATATACTGCTTCCATTTTATACACTGCGAAATATATACTGCTTCCATTATATGCACTGCGAAATATATACTGGTTCCGTTATATACACTGCGAAATACTCGTATCTACTGGTTCCATACAATAGAACATGATAAATGAGGAAGGGGAGGAGGGAAAGAGAGAAGGGAGATGAGAGACAGTGGAAACATGGAAGCAGAAAGTCATGAACGTTGCCATAAAGCCTCTCATGTTATGACCATCAATGGGGATTATATCAGCGTATTACACTACACTACTCAATACTACACACTACACTATGCTACACTATACAGTACTACACTGCACTACACACTGATCAGTGCTACACTGCACTACACTGCACAGTAAGCTACGCTACACTACACTACACTACACACTAAGCTGTGCCACACTACTCTACACACTAAGCTACACTACACTACACTACACTACACTACACTACACTACACTACACTACATTACACCGCACTACCCACTAAGATATGCTACACTACACTACATTACTCTATACACTAAGCTATACTACACTACACTACACTGCACTACAGTACACACTACGCTACGCTACACTACACTACACAGCACAGCACAGCACAGCACAGCACAGCACAGCACCACACTAAACCACACTACACTGCATTACCCTAAACCACATTACACCACACTACACTATATGGACCTTACAGAGATCGTTAATTTTTTTCTGCAGACATTCATAATTGTTACATTGTGAAATATATACTGGTTGTATACCTCTTTATATATGACTCACCAACACATAACAACCCTTACATACCGGCAACCTATCCTGATCCTACCCCGCTATGTGTACAGGTGAGCCAAAGTGTCATTACCTGCCCCTCTAATGCATCCTACCTGCCTTCATTAACCTGTAGTCTACGGATAAAGGGAAGTGTGGGTGACCTTTTCTGCTCCACCTTATCGCTGCAATCATCACCAGTTTCTGTGTGTGTGTGTGTGTGTGTGTGTGTGTGTGTGTGTGTGTGTGTGTGTGTGTGTGTGTGTGTGTGTGTGTAGGCCTATGTGTGTATGTGTGTGTGTGTGTGAGGGCCCATTACTGTTCATGACGAATTTATAGGAATATGTACGTAATGTGGGTTGTGGAGGTTTAATTAGGAGATATCATCGTTTCCGAATCCATCTCCATAAAAAAAAAAAATAAAAAAAAGAAGGGGGAGTCAAATATTATCGCAGTAAGATCAAAGTAACTAGGTACAGAAAACTGAACACTGAAAGAGAAAAAAAATCGGAGAGAGAGAGAGAGAGAGAGCTTCCATCATCACTTTTCCACTTTCCTCGTCCTCTTCACCTCCCCTTCCTACTTTCCTCTTCACCCTCCTCATTCCCTGTCTACTTTCCTTCTCCTCACCTCCTCTTTCCTTCA
>NC_136995.1:18439656-18454656 GCF_032717465.1 Coenobita brevimanus
ACTCATTTTTGGTTCATCAGAGTTGGCTAACGAGACACGATGTTTATGGCGGAAAAAAAGAAGTCACGCAGAGTTAAATTTCTCGTTCCACCTTTTTTTGTTGTTATTTTTTGTTTATAATGGGATTCTTCTTTTTAGATAAATAATGGCCATCTTGTGTTGCCTTACGTCTCTTGAACTTTCTCAGCAGTCGGCGGTCAATATTGTACCGTAGCATGCTATAAACTTTCAGTCTTGTTCTCTTATTATTGTGCTGTGTTCCTATGAGAGACTTAACCATTAATTCTACTACTATCCGAATCAATCTCTCATTATTTTTTTTTTCATCAGCTTCTTGTTTTAATCATATTCGTATCAGATTTGTCGTTTTTATCATCATTTCCGTCGCCCATTTCTTAACCTTCTTTCTACTGTAAATGCTTTTGTGTCATCCAGTCTTATCTCGCTTATTGTCTTCCTTGTTACTCCCTTGTCAACACTATCCTCTTTCTATTTCCTGATTTTCCACTTCGTAGTCTTAACATATAATTCTTACCCCCTCTCTGTCCTACCTAACAATCGTCCTTTCTCAGTTTTAGCTCCTCAGTTTTCTTCAACCGTACTTTCTCATGTTCTGTCATCACCCCCTCCCCTCTTTTTCCTCCTCCTCCCCTTCCTCCACCTCTTGTTTCCTTTCTAGCACATTCTCTACCTCTTGAATTCCACATTCCTACCTCTACAAGTTACAGTCCTTTCTTCATTTGTCTTCATATCTTCCCTTTTCATTCTTGTCTTTTTTTTTTCTTTTTAAACTGCCATTCTCGAGTCCTTCCACCTTCCTTCAGTATCTCTCTCTCTCTCTCTCTCTCTCTCTCTCTCTCTCTCTCTCTCCAGCAATTTTGCTTACAAAATATCAGATAATTGAACGAAACGTGTAGGACCCATCGCTTACATAAGGATTGTGTGATTTGCATCTTGTACAAGTGTGAATAATAATGAGTTTTAACGTGAACAGAGAGCAGAGTTGTAGATCAGATGAGAGAGAGAGAGAGAGAGAGAGAGAGAGAGAGAGAGAGAGAGAGAGAGAGAGAGAAGGGTGTGAGAGATAAAGGTGAGCGGTTGTGACATGTGAAAGGCGATAAGTGAGAGGGTTGAGAGGTCGGGTGTGCGATGTTAGAGAGAGAGAGAGAGAGAGAGATTTATACAGTATACTGGAGAAAATTGTGAAAGACGGGGTGAAAGGTCAGTGAAGGGAAGGAGAGGAGAGGAGGAGCAGGAGGATGAGAACAGGGAGACACAGGAGAGAAAAGGAGTGGACGGGGGGAGGGGGGAGGATGTAAGAGTGGCACTTGTACCTGATAACCAGTGATAGAAGCTGACAGATAGTGCTGTGATGGAGCCAGCAAGGGTGGCTGGCAAGGGACAGGGGGACACTGGAAGGTACGAAGGCAGGGACAAGGTAGGGAGGCAGGGAGCAGAGCTGGGAAAAGTAGGGAGGCAGGCCCAGATATTTTAACCTGCCTTGTAACCTTTACCGCTGACCGATTTTTCCTCAAAACCGAATCTCTTCATCCTTTCCTGTCCCGCAACCTTTCCTGCAAAGTCAAAATCGGATCAACACCTTTTGAGGTGACCTTGCCTTTGACCTGTGACCAATGACCTTTTTTTTGGGGGGGAGTAGCCAAAATTAATCTCCAATGCCTTTCTGGTGCTCAGTCTTTATGCCAAATTTGGAACAGTTCCATCCAATAGTTTTCCCTACTGCAAATAGACTGACTGAAGGACAAGCAAACCAAACCACATACTCAGCCTCCTCGCTTCTTCGCTGGCGGTGTTACAGTGTAAAGGTGCATTATGCCACGGATGATCTGATTACCAAGGTGGGGTCAGAAATTGTACAAAAAATCCCTTTTCACTGGTTTGCTGTGCGGCATTCCATTCCTCCCAGCCACAACACCATGTCTGACAGTCACAAAGGCCTAAATTTGCTTCAGTGTAACGAGGTGTTCTTCGTAATTTTATCCCGTCCTGCACGATTAAACAATTTACTTTAAAATATGTATAATTCCTGCCTCAGAGTAAATGCATTCTAACAGTGCACTGATATTTTCCACAGGGGAACACACCAGATCATTGTCGATGTTGATGCAGCGTATTTTACTACCAACCCTTCATCTTCTTGCTTACCTCATTATCCTCGACGGAGATTACCTTCATTATTTTAATTGCCGGCCACACTGTCAGATAATGAGCAACATTTTGTGAAATATTCCTGTTACGTTGGTGTATTGCTTACGTCTGAGGTTTTAATATACTCATTATCAAAGATATTTTATACCTCGTGTTAAAGCCCATGAATATTTGTAGCGCATTAACGTTTCCTTTATTTTCCGTCCAGTTTATTTTTTTTTTATTCGTATATTTCTTGGAGTTTATGAACAGACCAATGTAGTGTGCAGCGTTTGTCTACTACGGTCAGCTGTGAGGACATGTGATATTTTCACACGGTTATTGCTGTACCATCATCATATCTGGTCGTCTGCCTCACTCTCACCTCCTTAATTCCTCACGTATTCTCTCATCTCCCTCCCGCCCATCTTTCTTCCCTCCCTTATCTCTCCCTCCCCTTTTTCCCTCCCTCCCATCTTCCCTCTCTCCTTTTTCCCTTGCCTCACCTTTTTCCCTCCGTCCCATCTTCCCTTCTTCCCATCTTCCCACTGTTCTTTTTTCCCTCCCTCCCCTTTTTCCATTCCTCCCATCATCCACCTATCTTCCCACCTCCTTTCTTCCGTTTTTCCCTCCCTACCATCTTCTCTTCCGTCTATCTTCCCTCCGCCTTTCTTCCTCTCATCCCTTCCTCGCTCTCCACATTCCCCTCACGCGCTGGACTTCATGAGCACTGGTCAGGCAAACAGACACACGTAACATTTACATACACGTATACAGAACCAGTTTTGTGTATATACATTTCTCTCTCTCTCTCTCTCTCTCTCTCTCTCTCTCTCATCCAGTTGTCGCCAGTGCACTCTCATCTCCTCTTAATTCCTCTCACCTGCCTCTCATCACACCCTCTTGACTGTAGTGCCATCGATTTTGTCCTCAGAAGTGTGACAGTGGACAAAGGTATATGAAAAATGAGATGATCTGGCGACGTTTTTACTGTGACATGATGAAAATAAGCAACATTAAAGCCACAGTTCGATTCTGGACCGGTCAGACTGGTGGACGCAGTTTGTTTTCCCCTTGTGCCTCTTCAACCAGCAGTACTAGTAGGAACAGCGATTGGTAACGACTGAGACTTGGTAAATGTAGATTGCGTGCCATAATTACCCCGGTGCAGTGGATAGATAGAAGAGTCGACTTTGCAGACGCGTGGTTGGCTTTACAGTGATTTATTCTGCATATTACACCTCAGTATCGTCTTACGTGCTTGCTACTGAAGACATTAAAATGATACCAGTAACATCTGTGAGAATACTTAGGTGTAATATGCAAAGTAAATCGCATAGGAAGAGGTGTTTCGAAGCCTCCTATATGCCACTTACGAATCAAGTGGTCGTCTGTTTAAACCATATATCGAAAAGTGGAATGCAAACCTCTAATTACTGAAGGTCATTATTGCAACGCCTGTGGTTATTAGGTATCTTATAATTAGCATGCATCCCATATTACAGAACGCAATCAGGAACCATACAGGAACGCCAGATACGCTCCATCATCACCTCCTTCAAAAATCATCGTAAGAAATTTGGTGTTTGCATTCCACTTAGCAATTTCACGTTTGCATACGCCCCTAAGATGCAAGTCACTTTCTGCACAACACCTGCCCCTCCGTCATGTCACCTTGGGTCATTCAGCTCTGACCCTCGTGTGGCCTGGCAGAATAACCAACTGTGTGTCCAGCCTCGTCTTATCCACTCATGACAAACCCAACTCTTCTCCCCTAACCCTCTCGCCCCCTCCTTCACCTCGCTTGACTCCAGTGCTGTTAATTTCTTACTCCTGGTAGCGTGATAGTGCGTGTACCAGATAAATATTGTCTGCTGTGTGAGTGTTGATGGCATAAACCCTCTAACAGGAAGACACATTTCACTGTGATTTATGATACCGCCAGACGATTTTATTTGTTAGTAGAGACGTTTTGAAGGGAAAAGAAATACTCCATAATCTTCTTCAGGCACGATTGTTATTTTATTCTGGTTTCTTATACTCCCAGACGATTAATCTCCAGCGACTCCTCGTGGTGAAGGGGTTAGGGCCTGTGTTGGGCGTCATTAGAACCTCTCTTCATTTACAACCTTATTGTGTAGGTGTTGATGAAGTGTTTTGTGTGAACTGGAAACATCGGATATATCATTACCATGTATCTTGTATACCGTAAATTGTTTATGTGCCTGTATTGTGTGTGTGTGTGTGTGTGTGTGTGTGTGTGTGTGTGTGTGTAAGTTAATGATGTATGTGATGACGCTGCAAGCAAGCATCACACACACACACACACACACACACACACACACACACACACACACACACACACACACACACACACACACACAAAACACAGCGATATCGGGATAAGGTTCATAAATACAAATGGGTCTGTAATGTTATCCCTATCATCAGTGCTAATGGGTGTTATATTAATGGTGTCGTGGTGATGGACAGGACCGAGGAGCACCAACAGCAGTGAAAGGCCAGTGAATAATGGTCACATGTTAGAGGGAGATATTTCATGTAGGGAACTTGTAATTTTGGTGCACATTTCATTGTTAACTATTACCGTAGCGATTGTCCAGTTTAGAAGCAATAACCATTAACCTCATTGATCCCTTCAGCCAGTTGACATCTTTTTTTAACCACTTCTTTCTGTAGTTTTTATTGAATACCCTCTGCCTGCGGGCCATTGCCTTCATGTTAGGACGGACCTCTAGTAGTGAATGAGTAAATGAAGGCCACATCACCCCCTACTAGATCGAAAAGTTTCTGTTAAGGTTACAAGCGTTGTTTTTATACCATTAATAAAATGGAAATGGCATCAGCGAATTGAAGAGGTTCATTTATCATACGGTGCTTTTACTAATATGCCGCTAAAACAATCTTCGGTCTTCTATCTAACGTATAGAGCCATTGATGTGGGCTAACTTTTGACAAATATTTTTTCATTGTAACCAGTGGAATATTTGTTTCGCCAAAGACTCACTCTTAATTCGTCAGTTGGTCAGCCAGACTTAATCGCTAATAGATGTCACATATTGATAATCCGGGGTTAATTACTAGGCCCAATACGGCATTGGAACGAATTCTCTCTCCGGGCATCTTTGTACCGAGGGATATAGATGGAAACCAGTGATTGCAAGTCGGAATCTGTGGCGAAGTGGCAGTATTTTTTTGTAAGTCTCGATTTTGTGTGTGTGTGTGTGTGTGTGTGTGTGTGTGTGTGTGTGTGTGTGTGTGTGTGTCCCCTGTACGCGCTAAATACTTCTCTTACATGTTGAGTCCCGACACTTGTTGCTTCTGCAGTTCACTTCCTCATTATTTGCCCGCTCCTCAGTCCTCTCCTTCCTTCCAACCTGATAGTCTCACAGCTTTTGGTGCATTCCCTGTTACAGTTGATTTATACGAGAGTTCTGAGCCTCGCCGCATGATTTTTGTAAGAGGCGCAACTTTAGTGGATTCCATAATGGCAATCATCATCATCAGAGTCTTCAATCAGGAAAACCGGATCGTGGCCTTTCTTGCTAAGATATCGCGAGGGAATCTTCAACTTTCCCAGCCATCACTCTCCTGGAACCTGTTGCTGGCCCCCCATCTGCACCGCCTTGCAGTCTTGTGCCGGCCTGAGCTGGGAGTGTGAGGAATGGGGAATGGGGTAAGAGGATCAGCGAAGGAGAGAGAGAGAGAGAGAGAGAGAGAGAGAGAGAGAGAGAGACAGACAGACAGACAGAGACAGACAGACAGACAGACAGAGAGGGAGAGAGAGAGAGAGAGTTCTAGTAAAATGAAATGTTACAATGAAAAAGCGAAGACTAATGACATAAGAATTAGGCGAGCAAAAAATGCTAAGAGGGAGGGTCGATAAGAAAGCGCAGTTGAAAGAAAGAAAAAAAAAAGACATTCACCTTCAATGTATAGCTTATTAGATGAAACTCCCGAGCTTGGGAAAGTGAATTGAAAAAGTTGGATTGCTTGAAGCCACACAGTTGCAAGAAGCGTGCAACGTTGAGGCAGTTTGAAAAGTATGAACAATTGGTGCAACATTGAAAGTGATTTTTGGCCTCTCGTGCCCTCATTTTAGCCAAAGTTTTGATAATATGAAAAGACAAGAAAGAAGCAATGTCAGTGGCGATAGGTAGAAAAGTTTATGTAAAGCGAATCCTTGCTATCAAATATCACACCCCCTCTTATATTATTTATTTCCTTTTTTCATCTTTTCATATTTCCCATTCTTATGCGAATACTTATTTTCATAGATTCCCAGTCTCGTTACCTGATACCTTTTCTTCGGTCTTCCTCCATCAGTTCATCTTGAGTTCCATCCCCACATGTAATTTTCCGTCTTGTATTCCTTTCTCCCTTCCACGTTTCTTCCTTCCTCGGTCTCCTAGAATTTTATTTTTTCCTCTCCCTCGTCCCTTTTTGTGCCTCTCCATCGACCCCCTTGTTCCAATCCTTCACTATTCTTTTCCCCGGCTTTCTCATGTATTCAGGTAATTTCTAGTTGGTCGGCTGTGGGGAAGCCGTCCTGCTTTTCTGTCGTAGCCTTTAGCTCATTGAATAGTTTTGTTAGTTAGAATCTTACCCATTACAAAAAACCTCGACGATATCAACAGGTCTGTTACTGTTTACTTTCCTTGTACTCTTTCTGTTTCCATCCTTTAAGCAACTTTGTCCCCTCCATCCTCGCTCTTTCTTCCTCCATTCCTCTGCTCCTCTCGCTCCTTTCTCTTCCTTCTACTCCACCTTCCACCACCAAAGAGCACCATCAAAACGTGGCTTCAGGTCCCAAAGATTCCCTTTACAGAGTTATATTGGAGAGCCTTTGCTTTGAGGCTCGCCATCCCTCTCCGAGGAGGCAGAAATTTAGGCAGAATGAAGGAAATTAAAAGTAATGAATGACGGGGAAGTAATGAACACTATAATGAGAGACAGGAAAGAGGAAGACAGTCATTACGAAGAAAGAGAATATTAACCAGTTATCGTTAGCTGGCACTCATTAATGCTTCATAATAAACACCGACACTCGCCAGTTGCAGTGTCACTGTGCCTGTTTACGAGTGTGAATTTTGTTCGCGAATCTAGTATATGAACAGATAACTAGTGGATCTGGCTACTTGGGTTCCGCATTATTCTACAGTCTACTCCTTTAATCAAACACATGATTACACACCCACTTGCACCTAGTGCAGAAGGCGTATTGCTTTGCTGGGCGTGTGTGTGTGGGGGGGGGAGAGAGATGGAGAGAACGACGAGTAAGGGAAGGGAGGAAGGGGCTGGGATGCAGGGAAGGAAAGGAGCGCTGTGAAACGAAGGCAAGCTTTATACAGTGATGAGAGCCTGAGGAAATAAGTAGACAAAGTTGCGGGGAAAAAGAGGAATAATGAAGATAAAAATAAGAGGCAAGAGAGTAGAGGCAAGGAGGGAGGAAGGGGAACTCAATTTGACGAGTCTCCAGGGAGCCAGAGGAGAGAGAGAGAGAGAGACTTGATGGGGAGAGGGAGAATGGAAGGAAGAGGGAGAAAAGCATGGAGACAGGAAAGATGGTGGAAGAAGAAGTTAGCATGATGCGTCTCCTGGGCGTGGATTCACAAACAAATTTATGACCAACTCCCTATTTGGTATGTCAGATTTTGATTCGCAGGTAAAACAAGGCACATAGAAAATTTGTACGTTCTCCTCTTCCTCCTGCATACACAAAAGAAAATTGTTCATGATAATGTTCCTAAGATATCCGCATAAAGTACTGTGACATACACTGTGTTCATGTGGCAGAGGCAAATGTGAATAACCAGAGACAATTCGTCGTGAGTGTATTAGTGAATGTAGCCCCTGAGAGGTATAATACACACACACACACACACACACACACACACACACACACACACACACACACACACACACACACACACACACACACACACACACACACACACACACACACACACACACACTGATGAACCGAGTGTTTATAATGTATGTTCTTGCAACCAGACAGTATTAGGCAAATGAATGATAACGTAACTGTCAGCGTGTGGACGTGGGAGGATAGAGAACGCTGGTGCAACTTGTGCAAGTATTGATGCGGTAAAGCCATAAAGAGGATATTATACAGTGTGATTATTATACAATTACACGATACCAACAAGTGAGTTTCTAACAGATTCTACATTCCTGGATACTTCTGTGCTAATCTGTAGAACTGGATTTTTTTTGTTCAGTGTCGTACAAAGAACAATCCAGACTATGATAACCGAGGGAAGTATGTACGCGGTAGTTCATCAGATAGACGTGCAGTTCATGGGAAGTATTCATGTGCCTCGTATGATTGGCCTGTGGAGCAGTCAAAGAGCCAATTGCGAGTTGTCCATTTTTACATTGGTACAAGTGACCAGCTGAATGATTGATTGTTGAATGGTACCGAAGTGATTGGTGGGTTCAGGTATGATGGGGAATAGGCTCTCTCTCTCTCTCTCTCTCTCTCTCTCTCTCTCTCTCTCTCTCTCACACACACACACACACACACACACACACACACACACACACACACACACACACACACACACACACACACACACACACACACACACACACACACACACACACATTCCTCTCGGAGCGAGAGTAATAACGGCATCCATATCAATCATGGAGTCGGCAGGGATGTAAGCTTCTTGTAAAAAAATAAAAATAAAAATAAAAAAAAAACTGGATACGGTGATAGCAACTCAGTCTGCCGTGTGTGTGTGTGTGTGTGTGTGTGTGTGTGTGTGTGTGTGTGTGTGTAGGGAAGGGAGGGCGAGTGAGGGGAGGGGGAGAGGGATCAGAGGGATTCAATTCACTATTTTGATGGAAGTGTTACACCCCGTCAAACCCACCCCTCCCCTCCCCTCGCCTCCCCTCCCCTCCCTTCCAGTATCCCCCACTCATACCTCCCTCTTCGTCAGTTCTACCTTCTTTCTCTTCATCCCGCTCCCTCCCCTCCTCCATCCTTGCTTACTTCTCTTCCTTTATCACCTACTTTCCTCCTCTCATTTATCCCGTACCTCTCTTTTCTCCTTCATCCCAGTCCCCTTCATTCCTCCATCCCCTTCCTCTATCTTATTACTTTCCATCCTCAACCCCAGCTACCCCTACCATTCTCTCCCTCCAACTGATCCTGCAACCTTCCTCACCTCGCCAACCTCCTGCATCCCTCCTGAGTCTTACCCCATCTTTTTCTGTACATTATCCTTTTCCCCATGCCCTCCTTTCAGTCCGCCCCTTCCTCTTTTCCTACCCCTCTCCCTCCCCCATTCACCCCCTCCCTCCCCCTCCCTTTCCCCAACTCTCCCCCACTCTCCTCCTCCATATCCCCCCTCACCCTCACTCTCACACTCGCCCACTCCTCCCCCATCCCGTCCTCCACCCGTTACTTCAACTTCCCCTCCCATTCCATTCTTCCCTACCTCAATCCATCCACCCTCTCTCTTTCCCCCTCCTGTACCCCTACTCTACCCCAGTCCCCTTCCATTTCCACCTGCCTCCCACCCCTCCCCTCACCACCACCCTGGTTGGATTGTGTGGCTGGTTCTATTTCGGTTCTTTGTGAGATTGAGATTGGTTTGAGGGAACTTTTTTGCTAACCAATTCCGCTATTCATCTACTCTCTCTCTCTCTCTCTCTCTCTCTCTCTCTCTCTCTCTCTCTCTCTCTCTCTCTCTCTCTCTCTCTCTCTCTCTCTCTCTCGATATCCCTTACAATCCAATCAATTCTCGTCACCCTCCCAGCCCTCCTGGACCCCCTCCCCCATTGCTCTTTTTCTGTCTCTCCTCTCATCATGTCATTTTTCTGCCATTAATCCTTCTTCCATTTCTCATCTTCCAATATCCATTTTTCTTTTCCTATAATTTTCTCGTGAATTCTCCAGCTTACAGAGTTATTCCATTTCTCTCTCTCTCTCTCTCTCTCTCTCTTTTCAAAAACCCTTCGCAGTTCCCCCACTCCTTTCCCTCCATCATTCCGGTTTTTCTCTACTGTTTCCTCCTCCTTGTTTTGCTACCCGTGCCTCTCTCCCTTCAGCTTATCCATTCTCTTCATCTGTTTCATTCCCCCTTTCGTTCCATCCCCTCTGCCCTCCTTCTATTCCTTCCTTTCTTCAGTCCTTTTTCCTCCACACTCCTTCCAGTCCAATCCCTCACCCCCCACCCCAGGCCTCATCTGTCCCAGTCAGTAAGTCGTTTGAGGTCGCGGTAGTGTGTGTGCATCCTACTCTTACCCCTCTCAGTCTTCTTCATCCTTCCGTTGTGGGGAGGAAGAAGAAGAAAGAAGAAAGGGGAAAAAGAAAAAGTGAAGAAATTGAAGAAGAATGAGTGAGGGAGTGAGAGTGAGCTAACGTGTGTGTGTGTGTGTGTGTGTGTGTGTGTGTGTGTGAGAGAGAGAGAGAGAGGGTAATACTTAAGCTTCACGTGGACTTCTTTCTTACCCACTGACATCCGTTACCACAAGTAGTTCTGTCGCACTCAGTCATGTGGCGTCCATTTGTTGCCGAGGAGGTAGCGGAGACTGTTTCTAATCCATTCATCAGAGCGATCTCCTCATATGTGAGTGTAATCGTTTGGCAGTAACAGGAGTAAAATATGTGGGTGTTATCGCGTTGAAGGAATAACAGGTTAAAGCCTCTCTCACTAAACCCCTCAAAACTCCAGGGGCACGGTAGGATATTCCTGTGTTTGCCATCAGAATACTTCATACAGGTGAAGGAAGCAGCCCGCCATTCGTTGGTTAATAAATCATACATTCCTGTAGTATTTAAGCTTCCCTCGCTGGTGTGAAATACAGAGCAACACCAAAGCCCCGTGACTGTGTGAGTGTTGGTGGCGATAACCGCTGTGTGGGGAGGGGAGGAGGAGGAGGGCACCACTGGGATCCCATTCAGTGTTTGGATTGAAGTGTTACACCTCGTCAACTCTTTCTATCCCCCCTACACCCCCCTTCACCCATTGTACCCCCATTCCTCCCCACCACCCCCTACCACCTTCTCTTTTACCTCCACTTCCCTCCCATCACAGCCAACATTTTTCAGATGGTTTTGGGGAGAGGAAAGGATTTATCGGATTATCAGCTGTTAGCGTCCCTGAATTCGAATCCATTACTGGATGTCGATCCGTCCCAAGTGAATCGGGATGAGGACAGAGAGAGAGAGAGAGAGAGAGAGAGAGAGAGAGTCGCAGCTTCTTAATCGCTTTGGATTTGAAATAATAGAAAATTATATAATATTAAAACTTTGGATGATAATAATTTTTTTTTTTTACGATGCCCGGCCACGACCCACCACAATAACAGCCCAGCACCTGCCATAGCTGTGTGTGTGTGTGTGTGTGTGTGTGTGTGTGTGTGTGTGTGTGTGTGTTAAACCTATTCACTACGATGATAAATGAATCTTTTTTTTTTTTTTGCTGTAACGATTTTTTTTTTTAACTTAGGACAGACAGTTGATTGCGCAGTGCTCAGGTAACCCCTTCAGTATGAGTACCTTCCCAATGTTGGATGAAATCATGTTAGTATGGAGAGGAAAATGTATATGACGTTATCGCACTAATGGGTTTCAATGTCCCACCCACGTCACCTCTTTCACTTCCCTGACCTTCTTTTCCATAACTCCCTTCCCTCTCTTTCCTCCCTTCCTCCTGTCCCATCCATCAGCCCTTCCCCTCTCTCCCTTTCTCCACCTGCTTTCCTTTCCATTCTGCCACTCCCTTCACCCTCTTCCCTTTCCCTTCCACCACTCCCTCTTTCTTCCCTTCTGTCCCATCCATTTACCCTTCCCTTTCTCTCCCTTCTCACAGCTTCCTACCCTTCCTTCCTAGCACTCCCTTCATGCTCTTTCCTCCCTTCCTCCTGTCCCATCCATCTAGCCTTTCCCTCACTCCCCACACACCTGTTCTTCATCACTCTCGTGTTAACATGTTGCATTAGGCTTGTTTTTCTTACCTCCTAATTTTCTCCGTCTTTCCCTTTCTCTCTTTATCCCTCGCAGTCTTTTTTTCCTCTGCCTTTTCCTCTCATTCGTTAACATAACACGTTTACTCCTTTCCGTCTCTCTTCTTCCTTCATTCCTTCTCTTCTCCCTCTGCCTCTTTGTCCGCACCGCCTCTTTCTTGCCTCCTTCGCCGCGTCCTCTCCATCACCACCCTTTTCTCCCCCCCTCCACTTTCCCTCCATGTCTCGGTCTCTAACATGATGTCACACTTCCTCTTCGTCTAATTCTTGCTTATTTGCCCTTATATCTTCTTTTATTTTACAGTTTATATTGACAGGTATCACGCAGTGCTTATCGGTGCTTCAGGTTATGGAAATGTGAACGGCGTATTGTTATAAATCACTTCTTTTTTCTTTCTCCACTTGCATCTCCTCCCTGTACCTCCACCTCTCTCTTGCGATTTCACCCCCCCCCCTCCTCACCTCCACTGGTGCACCACTTCCCTCGTGTGTCATCCCACCATCACCTCTCTCTCTCTCTCTCTCTCTCTCTCTCTCTCTCTCTACATATATCACCACCATCATCCATTCTTTTTTCAGTCGTTTTTTATTCACTTCCTCTCTTGTTTCCTGCAGTGTAGCTTTGCCGTGGATTCTATTCCTTTCGTCCTGTTGTCTGCGTGTATTCTTCCCTGTACTTGATCTCTCTTCCATTCCTTATTTCACTCTCACTCATGTCTTCGGCTTCTTTTTCCCCTCTTCTTTCTCTTACATTTCCTCTCTCCCTCCTTCGGTCATTTCTATACCTCTTCTTTCCTTCTCTTTCTTCCTCTTTTCCTCCTTACTTGCCTCCTTTCTTTTCATCACTTTTTCTCCGATAATTCTCTCCCTCCTTGCTTCACCTTCTCTTTTCCGTCTTCCCTCTTGTCTGTCTTTCTCTCCTTCCCATCCCATCCCCTTCCTTCCCGTTATTCTCCTATTGCCATCCCTGCCCCAGCACTTTCCTTTTCCTTCCTCCCAATTTCTCCCATATTTCCCTCCCCTTTTCTCCCATTTCATTTTCCAATCCCTCATTTTTCCTTTCCTTTCTCTCTCTACTTCCCAAACTCTAACATATTTTCTTCCCTTTCCCTGCCTTTTTGCCTTCCCTCCCCCTCCCCCTTCCCCCTCTCCCCTCCCCCTTCTCCCTTCCCTGCTCCCCCTCCCCCAGCCAGATATAGAGGGGGCACTTTAGTCATTCAGGTCCCGTCAGGCCCACTTTTATCCCATAACAGGCTCTGGCCTAACACTGACTGCTATTTGGAGAGAGACAGACAGACAGAGAATGCATGTGTGTGTGTGCGTGTGTGTGTAACAATACCAAACCGTACATAATACTGTAATCACTGACCTCCTCTCCTTCATCTCTCCTTGTCAGTCTTTTTTACATAATAATTTCACGCATCTCACCTTTCTTCCTTTGTTTTATCCATTTTTTTTTAACCTCTTTTACGTCTCTCCTCCATTATACTTATACCTTTTCTTCTCTTCCTCCCTCCCTACATTCACCCTCCTCTCTCTCTCTCTCTCTCTCTCTCTCTCTCTCTCTCTCTCTCTCTCTCTCTCTCTCTCTCTCTCTCTCTCTCTCTCTCTCTCTCTCCCCCCCAGCATTACTCCCGGCTTCACTCATTCCAGTATTCTTCCTTACTTTCCTTTCTTCTCTCCAATAATCCATCTCGCCTTCCTTTCCCTTTCATCCATCCCTTCCTTCTTCTCTCCACCATTCCTCCCTTCTACCCATCCCTTTGCTCCACCATTCCACCCTTTTTCCGTTCTCTGCACAGTCCACCCATTCCTCCCTCCCCTTTCCTCACCATCCCATCCTTCCCTCCCCCTGTGCATCACCACTCACGAAATCCAGCAGAAAGGTGGGGAGGGGGGAAGAAAAAAAATCACCAATACAGTCGCTCGGGAACTCTAATTCAATTTTGTCCGCCCAACCCTGTCACCTCACACCCACCCTGACCTTACTGATATTCGCGGTTTGGAGAGAGAGAGAGAGAGAGAGAGAGAGAGAGAGGGTGAAAATATTGTGATGGGAGGAAATGACTTGCTAATGTCTGATTAATTACCTACCAGTGAGGCGGCAGTGGTCAGAGTGAGGATGAAGACAAGGATGAGGGCAAGGGTGAAGGAGGTGGGGGTAGTGGTTGAGGGCAAGGATGAAGGAGGTGGGGGTAGTGGTTGAGGGCAAGGGTGAGGGAGGTGGGGGTACGGGTAAGGGAGGTGGGGGTAGTGGTTGAGGGGCAAGGGTGAGGGAGGTGGGGGTAGTGGTTGAGGGCAAGGGTGAGGGAGGTGGGGGTAGTGGTTGAGGGGCAAGGGTGAGGGAGGTGGAGGTAGTAGTTGAGGGCAAGGGTGAGGGAGGTGGGGGTAGTGGTATGATGGGAGAGGTGAGGGTGAGGGTGAACAGCAGATGAGGGTGAAGTATAACGTAACAGCAATGGGAGAGAGGAAGGTCACAGTAAATAAAGGCATCGCACCAGAGTAAGAACTAATAGAACTGCATCAGCATCACCAGCATCATCAGCATCATCCTGACCCTACATATTACTGGTATATGGGACGCCTGGTGGTCACATGTTACAACACAGTAATCTTGCCTTGGTGCGTGCATGAGTTTGATAACAAGAATTTGACTGTAGGATTTTATCACTTAATGGCTGCAAGGGGCGCATGCTGATCGTCTGTTCTCAAGTGTACTGACATTACACCACTGATAGGTACATGATATCACAGTGAACTCGGCTCTCAAGTGTACTGACATTACACCACTGATAGGTACATGATATCACAGTGAACTCGGGGGAGAAG
>NC_136995.1:18459656-18549656 GCF_032717465.1 Coenobita brevimanus
TATATGGGCCTGGTCTGCCTGCCCATGGTGGGGGTGGGGGGTAGAGGGAGTGCTGGAGTGAAAAACTGCTTGTGTGTGGCAGGATCAACAGCTGGTTTAGTAACGACATCAAGAAAACGTCTGGTGGAATGTGATATATTGCAAACTGGTGTAATATTTGTAGCCATTACATCCTTCACTTCACATTACCAGTGTTAAAGTATACTGTACATCAGGTATGAGGCACAACTAACCCCTGTACAATATATTTTTAGCCCAACCAGTGGCACTGAAATATATCCCCTTTCACATGAAGTTCATCTGAAATTTCACAGTTACACCAATACTGCACATGACATCACTACACACAACATTTGCTGTTCATTTAAAGTAACTGGGTGTGACTCAGGGTCCAAGTGTCATCATTATTTGAAATATTATCTCTAATGACGAACAGCGGGTTAGTATCAACTCTGCCGTACAAAAGGCGAGTCCACTATGATGGGTGAGGTGAGGCACACATTGTCAGCCTTGTTTAGGATTCCATTTGACCACACCACGCACCACCCAAGGTAAACATCACTAACATTAGACACACACACACACACACACACACACACACACACACACACACACACACACACACACACACACACACACACACACACACACACACACACACACACACACACACACACACACACACACACACACACACACACACACACACACACACACACACACACACACACACACACACACACACACACACACACACACACACACACACACACACACACACACACACACACACACACACACACACACACACACACACACACACACACACACACACACACACACACACACACACACACACACACACACACACACACACACACACACACACACACACACACACACACACACACACACACACACACACACACACACACACACACACACACACACACACACACACACACACACACACACACACACACACACACACACACACACACACACACACACACACACACACACACACACACACACACACACACACACACACACACACACACACACACACACACACACACACACACACACACACACACACACACACACACACACACACACACACACACACACACACACACACACACACACACACACACACACACACACACACACACACACACACACACACACACACACACACACACACACACACACACACACACACACACACACACACACACACACACACACACACACACACACACACACACACACACACACTACCAGCAGCAGCCCAAAATAAACAGGTCAAAGACTGTGGGTAAAGGACTGATTACCTCGGGGATACCAGACCGCGGCAATGGGTAGCTTTTGGTGGAGTGGGCGAGACTGAGGGTGGGTGGGTGAGTGGGTAGGAGGGAGCGCTGAGGGTTGCGTGAAAGCACAGTTATATGACACACGACACTGCGAGAGGTGGCGTGGATGGCAGCAGTACTGGAGAGAAGTTAAAGCGCTTTAGCTGCCTGTGAGCTCAGATATTGTCTTCTTTAGTTGATTTGGTTTTTCAAGAGACGATTAAGAATGGGAGGGACGGACTTTGGTTAACGTAGTAGCTTCTTAAAGGATAGAAATTTGTCTCTATGTCGAAAATAAATAGCATGTCAAGTTTGATAGGTACAGACACAGTACATGCACAGATAAATAAAATAGGCAGCGCTTTCACAACCAAAATATGGAAATCGTAAAATGTGTAAGCTGTGAGGCGGAGATGAAATATGCAGATCCGCAGCAGCGACAAGTAAAACCTGGTGTATATCCCGACACCCACACTGTGTCACAGGCCACGGCACAGTGACCAGGCTGGCGGTGGCAGGATATATACAGAAGCTGAGGATAAACTTCAAAGGCTACAATAGTTATACTTGTTATACTTTAAGTTGTCCTTAAATTGCCATTCTCTCTCTCTCTCTCTCTCTCTCTCTCTCTCTCTCTCTCAGCCGTTGAGGGTATTAGGGCTAGGATGGGAAGGGGAGAGGGACGGCTGCAACATGCCAAGATATCAGGTGGGTCTGTTATCCTCATATAATATCTCATTCTACCTGCACATACCCACTAACAACATCCCCCAAGGACATTATATTTTTGGCTAGGTTGGATTTTCTGTCATTATGTCTTATTAGCAACATCATGAAAATACGATTGAATAATGTACACTATATTTGGAATGATGATCAAGGACTATCAAAGGAACAAGTGATGCAGGTTTGGACGAAAAATGTCAAGTAAGGTTAAGATCATGAAAAACACGAAAGAGGGATGGTGATGCCCTGTCCGGGGTATACGCTCTGAGTGCTCTTGTTCACGTATGCAACATGCCCACTTTCCTACCTGGGTATTTACTTGCCTGCCCACCTGCTAGTCTATGTCTCAAATCAACATTGCAACCTCTTACCTATCAGTCGTATACCTGCCGACATACCCACTGATCTCATCCCGTCATCCCCGTAACCTCTGCCACCTTTTTGCCTCAAATACCCACTTCATTGTTTACCTGTGTACCTACCTGCCAGTTGAGTAATCAGGTCACTCTCGCAGCCTCTTTTCTCCCTACTTCACAAATCACCTGACGATCTACCCACCTACCAGCTTATCTGTCAGTCTACTAACCAGTCTCCCGCTGCTGCTATGTACTGCCAAATCTCTTTACCGACTTTACTTTCTTATCTGTTCCCAAGGCCTACATAATCCTTCAACCCTACTTACTTTCCAGTTTACGTTGGCACCCACACATCCACCTCTTACCTACCAGCCCATCTACCTACCTACCTTCGTACATAAATACATTCCTGCTTACCTGCCTACATACATATTAATCCACCAGCCAGCCTGTGTACTTACCTATCAGTAGATCTAATTTACGTCCTCATCTTCACGTGGTAATTACTCAGTACATTGACCCTCTGCGTATCTGATCCCATACCCACCTACACACCCACCAGCATACCCTCTCCCTTTCACCCATTCCTCTTTTTCTCCCTCTCATCTTCCCTCCTACTCTATCCTTTTCTTCCTTCCTGTTTTGCTTCCTTTTCCTCTATTCTTTTGTCCTCTCCCTCCGTCCTCTTCATCCTCTTTCTGTACCCTTGTATATCTTCTACGTTCTTCCTCTTTCTCCATCGTTCTTCCATTCTCCCTCCGTCCTCATGTTCTCCCTCAATCTCCAGCCTTCTCCTTCTTCTTCCTCTTTTCTCATTTATTCTCCTTCTTCATCCTTTTCCTATCTCCGTAAATCTTCCGCTTTCCTTTTCTCTCACTCCCATCCTTCCTATTTCTCCACCTTTCTGCTGCTTCCTTCTTCGTTTCTTCCTTCTTACTCGCCTCCCTCCCCCATTACCTCATCTATCTGCATCCCTTCCCACCGACCCATCTATTTACTTAACCACTTAAACTTACCTGCCTTAGTCACTACCCTTTTGGCTACGTACACACCTAACACCTTCCTTTTCAACATTTTACAGTACCTACCCATCAATCAATCAACTAATCGGTCTGTTTTATCTATATCTACCTACCTACCTACCTGTCTGTCTGTCTATCTATCTATCTATCTATCAGAACAAGCACAGTATTCTATTAACTGGCCTACCTCTGCTAAGTACCATTTTTGTCCACCCTCCGGTGTTATGTGTAGTAGTTTAGTTTTACTAATGCTCTGCCCTGTCCTGTCCTGTCTCTTACGTTGCTCTGTCTTTATCTGCCCACTCAGTTTTTCCTTCTCCATCACCTCACGTCTTCTTACCCCATTATCACATACTCTGATAAGCACACGTCTTTATTCCAAATCTTACTTTATCTGCTCTTTCCAACAATTCATTCGTCACCAGTTTCAAACCTGTCAGTATCTATTTACTAATTCCCTTGTAATCTACTCCTAAAAATTTTTTCACTGCCATAATTTTCATGCCACTACTATCATGTCTTTCCCCCTCCTCCACTATCCGTTTCATTTTGAAGTCCTACACCCAACTACACACTACGATAAAAAAAAAAAATACCACTACACCAGCTTGTAACCATGTACACGGCTTGGCATTTAGTGCCCAAGTGGTGGTGTGTGATGTTTGGCGCCATAGGTCAGTGCCTGGGTGGATGTTGGGTCGTAGGAAACGGCCTTTCTGGATTATTTTTAACAAATCATCTTTCAACCCCCATCCAATCACAGGACAGGTAAATTACTGTACTTTATCGTAGCCTAATCTGAGCTTACCTTACTAACTCAATTTAACTTAATGAAATATGACCATACCTGACGCACCCTAGCTTAATCTAACCTAACCTAACCACTTACCATACCGTTACCTGCCTTTTCCCTACCCTAACCCAACCATATCTATCCCAAATCTAGCCCATAAAGCTGGTGGTGGTGGCAGCAGGGGATGCCTAAGATATACTGATACAGGACAGGTTAAGTACCCCACTGATATACTGCCACCAGATCCTACCATTATACACACACTTCCCCATCACCACTACCAACTCCTGCTCTTCTTAATAGTCTCATGGTTTCTTCTTCAGCCATTCGAAATATGTATTCTATATTAATTTAGTGTTTGTGTCCTTTCAGTCGTTAATTAGATAGTTATCTTTCGTTTAACACCTGTAGTTTTTAAGACACCATTGATGCCAGCGGGGAAAGCCAAAATTTTCAAGGTTCAGATTTCGTTCAAGATTAGTAAATAATTTTCAGGATATGACAGTGATAAACATGCATAAGATGGTTTCAGTATACTTTTATTATTACTTGTTTCTGTGTTAAGCCCTTCGTGCCGTGATGGATATACTGCTAGATTAACAACACCAGGCCACATCCGGCACTGGATTTGAACGATATGTGTTACGACAATATGTGCGCGAAAATACTAAATATTTGTATGACCTCACCCGAGTGCGCGCCCAATTGTAGGTGATTTCATCAATTGGAGGTTACTCTGACCCCAACCTCCTCCTGGGGTTCATCGCCAAAGTGTGGGTAACCCCATCACTTCGGAAGTTACTCTTGCCCCACTGCGGGGATCATTCCCCATGGGGAGTTTGTCACCTAGAAAAATCAGCCTCACCTCAAATGGACCATTCCTTCTAGGAGAATAATAATCCTTTAAGAAAACCTGTATATTTAGGGAAGTTCCCAGTCTTAATACGCGAAATGCAGTAAGGTTGATTACACTCCTGCAGGTTAAACCTAAATATGCTCACTAACCCGCCAACCCGCCCACCAGCGATGCCAGCAAGGAAAACTAAACATTTCAGGATGTGCTGTTGATTTCTTTCAAGATTAATAAAAAACTATTCAGGGTATGGCAAAATTCAACATTCATAATATAATTTCATTTTTTCCATCATTACACTGACCACTGGTATAATGAATGTTATGCCATGTACAAATGAAAACTTTCTATAACAGGAAAATGAAAAGATGTTTATTAAACATTTAATGAATGAAAATATAATGAGCTCCTGCTACTGTGTTGCAGCGCCTTTTGTATCCTTTACATGGATAAATAGTAAATACTCAATATTATCACAGTAAAAGGTACTTTATCTAATTTAATCTAATCTGCCGATAGACCTATAATAATTTAATCTAACCTGGCGATAGACCTATAATAATTTAATCTAACCTGGCGATAGACCTATAATAATTTAATCTAACCTGGCGATAGACCTATAATAATTTAATCTAACCTGGCGATAGACCTATAATAATTTAATCTAATATGGCGATAGACCTATACTAAAATAATCCAAGATTGGCATAGGGAAAGCCTGAATTTCATCATCTTCCTCATCGCTTCCATAATTTGTACTGTACTTCCTTGTTGCTCATTAGCGAGATATTCAGTGTATTATAGTCTCTCTCTCTCTCTCTCTCTCTCTCTCTCTCTCTCTCCTTAGATGACCATTTTTCAAAAATCTGAGATTTTTTTTTCTCTTTTAAGCTCTCAAGCATAAGATTAAATTTACATTATCTCGAAATATCTTCCAAGCGCTGGTTTCACACACACACACACACACACACACACACACACACACACACACACACACACACACACACACACACACACACACACACACAGAATCACTCCCACTCCAGCAAGTCGTGTCTATACCATCCTCCCTGCTCATCACTGCAGCTTCATCCCTATCACATACTCCACTATAATTCCGGTAGTGACAGACAAACACGATATCACCACATCTGGGGAAGACCATGAAGTGCGGCATACCTCAGTTACTGCCTTAGCAACCGGGTGAGTCTCCTGGTGTGGAAAATATGATGACGAGACCGAATATAAGGCGATGGAGTTGGTGTAATGGAGAAGGCGGGTGCGGAAAATTATGCTTACCCTCTTGGGATATACTGCTCTCTGTCTCTGTCTGTCTGTCTGTCTGTCTGTCTCTCTCTCTCTCTCTCTCTCTCTCTCTCTCTCTCTCTCTCTCTCTCTCTCTCTCTCTCTCTCTCTCTCTCGCACTGTTGCATTACTCGTTACTGTAACCATTATAGCCACTTATTTCTTCCAAACTCTCTATACCTGTATACCTTCTCGCACATGGTAGATTTTACTGTGGCATCCGTACACCTGCATGCTCTATCACACTCTCCATTGTAACACATGGAACTATTTTCCGTCACGAATTCAACTGACCAAATCTGGGAGTCTGTAAAGGTCTGTCTTTTCCTCAGACTATGACCTTTAGTCTTTTAGAGCAATGTAGCTCAGAATCTCAGAATGACTCCCGTGATTTTTCTCCTGTTTGACTTTCGTTAGCGTGAAAGCTTCCAACATTGGGTTCCTCTTTTCCTTGTTAAAAAAAAAAAAAAAATCGTACACTCACAGTGGTCAGTGGGCTCACCGTTACCGCCACAGCCTCACCACTAACCTCCCCGCCTTTACTGCCGGTGTGTAATTGCTGTATTATTCAACTAGCAATATTTCCATCCTCCCTTCTCTTCGTACGTCGGGTACCCAGTGCTCTAACACCCTACATCTCAACTTTGAATTGTATAGACAGATATATACAGAAAGATAGAAAGAGAAAACAGTTACCGTGGACAGTATCAGCCCTTGGATGAAAAGCACTACCCTTCTCCATATTTTGTCCTAGGTTGCTTGCAACAAACACCTGCAACAAGCAGATTCTGCGAGTGAGGGTACAAAATTCCTTAGTAGCTATGGTCATCTTCTCAAGATGCCAGTGGAGGTAACTTATCCTGCAGACAAGCGAGAAGTGCCCAGACCCGCCAATGCAGGTCTCACAGACATTATGAAATCTGAATATAAATAGGCAATACGTGAGAGAGCGAAAGAAAAATTCCTTTGACCACGGAAAGGCAGTCTCGTAGGGGAGGTGGGAAGAGGGAACAGCTTGTAGTCTGTATATGTGCATAACACGTGCTGGAAGTAGCCGGAAGTATATAACATAAATTACACGACAGATGTGTTAGCGAACTTTTGTACTACTGTTTTTTTTTTTTTCCATCATGGAAGTCTATATAAATATTCATTCCTACTCTCGCTAAATTTGAACGTGAAGTTAAAAGAAACACGAAGACACTGAGCAAGGCGAAATGTGAGAAAGGGATGATGACCGTAAGAACATAGATGTGGTGTGCCAGGAGTGAGCAGTAGTCCATAATGGGTGATGTGGTATGGTATGGTGTGGTGTGTGGTGTGTAGCGGGGTGTGGTGTGGCGGGGTGTGTTATGATGTGGTGTTCCGGGATGTGGTATGATGTGGTTTGCTATGCTGTGGTATGGTGGGTTGTTTATGGCCCCGCTGCTTGAGTCCCCAGAACAAGAAAAATAATTATCATAAATGAGTAAACAGTAAATTAAATAATTATAGAAATGGAGGAACTGGACTGACAAAGCAGGTAGGCAGCAGTGAGGCAGGATATTGGTGAAGAAAACACACTTAGGCAGACAGCAAGACGGACAGGAAGGTGAGGTTATATAAGGCAGGCGGACACATATAATAAGAGGGAGGTTAGGTTTGATTCAGTTAGGTTCGGTATGTTTGGTTGGCGAACACATACCGACCGGAAAATTAATTTGGTTAGGTTGCATCAGTCAGGTTAGGATTGGTTAGGTTAGGGTAGGTTAGGACTGGTTATGTTAGGTAGGATTAAGTTAGGTAGGCAAACGCATACTGGCAGGAAAATTTGGTTAGGTTAGGCTGCCTCGGTCAGGTTAGAATTGATTAGGTTAGGTTAGGATAGGGCTGGTTTCAGTTTGATTAAGCTGGATTAGGTAAGGCAAGAACAGGTCATACCTGTAACTATATCCACAACTTGTGCATCACGGTTATCACCACCATTTATAACCACTAATAGTATCCTACCACACCACCACAGCCGCAACCACACCACCACCATCACCACATTTTCCCCTCCGAGAGAGTAAATCAAAGTGTTTGAGGAGTCAGCATGTGTGTGTGCCAAGCCTCTCCCTCTCTCCCTCCCTCTCACACCCTCCTCTTTCCCTCTCCTCACCCACTGTCATCATCTTTCCCCTCCATACCCCCTTCCTCTTCCTTCTTTCTCCATGTACCACAATCATCATTATTCTTCTCTCTCACTGTCTCCTCACTCCCTCTTCCGTCTTTCTCCATGTACCACCATGATCATTATTCTTCTCTCTCACGCTGTCTCCTCTCATCTTCCTCTGTCTCCTCTGTACACCCACATTCATTATCCTCCTCCTCCTCCGTACTGCATCTTATCGTCTTTTCCCATTCTTCCTCTTTCTCCCTCTCATCACCCCCTTCTCTACCAACCATCAGCATCACCAGCACTCCCTCTTCACATCTGTATTCCCTGGAAAGCTCAGAAATTTCGGATTCTTGGATTTTAAGACTGTTCGTATGATGGATGGCTCAGATTTATTTCGTGCAGTCATTCGTTTGATGAGAACTGTGAGATGTGCAGTGATGACTGAGATACATTAGAGGAACAGAGTAAACTTTGGGCGATAAAGGTCAAAAGTCAAGGTAATGTAAATCATGCAACAAAGGTTATTCCTATTCTGTCTAGAGTGCAGCTTTACTGAATACACGTCAGCTATCAATCTTGTTACATTTATTAGTATCTGTCTGTTCCGTTCTACGTTACTAGCCACTTCTCTTGGGGCATTAGTGCCTCTGTACTATATAAAACTTTTGACCACAGGATCAGGTACAAAAAGCACGTTTTAAAGCAGTGTGTGTTATATACAGGAAATATTCCATTATAGTATCAACATTTCCTTTCTTTGGTTCTTTTCAGAATCTCTCTCTCTCTCTCTCTCTCTCTCTCTCTCTCTCGGGGGGCGCGGTAGCACAGTGGTAGCGCGCTGGACTTGTGATCGGGGGATTGCAAGTTCGAGCCTCGCCCGGGCTGCCGTGCCGGGAGGGGTAGCTCCCTCCTGTAACCCTAGCGGGGCTATATAGTCCAATACAGGGCTTAGCTCGGGGGAACTCCATTTTCTCTCTCTCTCTCTCTCTCTCTCTCTCTCTCTCTCTCTCTCTCAGCGTCCCAAGATTATAGCTTGCATATCCCAGCTTGTGAGGACAAGCAAAGGAAGGCAAACAAAGCAGCAGTAATATTTTACTTGAAGGTGTGATAAGGCCTCACCCGCAGAATACGTGAGCCACAGAATATTTGACGGAGAGGAAAAAACCATGAGTGAAGAAGGTGTAGGAATTACTGCTCTCAACACATTTTACTTCCTTTAGCCATCTAACTCTATCCTAAATCACTCCAGTCCCTCCCTTCCTCCCCCTGTGCCTTCACCATACCACACCACATACCTCACTCCCTCCACATCCATTACATTCTCTCCATTCACATCCACATCATAAAACACCTCAGACACTAATCTGCTCCTTGTCCTTCTCTTCTTCATCTCGATGTTCACCTTCTTACGTATCGACCAATCTCTCCTGATTTCATTTCCTCCACCTCTCTCCCCTCCCTTAATATTCCTCCCTCCACCATTCTTCTCCTCCGCAATCTCTCCATCCCCTTTCCTGTCCTTGAACCTCTCTCCTCCACATCTCCCCTACTCCACCTCTCCCCCCACCCTCCACGAAGCAGCCTGAAACATTGGCCTCCCAGGAAACATTAAAACTTTGAAAATCTCCCGAAACTAAAATACAAAGTTTCTTCTACGTTTCCTCTTGAATTTAACTCTTTTGCAGCAGCTCTTCATCTTCTGCTAGTCTACTATGCTCTCTCTCTCTCTCTCTCTCTCTCTCTCTCTCTCTCTCTCTCTAACACCCACACCCACCCACCCACACACACACACACACACACAATCGGTAGAGAGGTGGCCTGCGGTCCTACTAGACCCAGGTTCAAATCCCCGCTGGGGCAGGGAGCAGTTTAAGGATTTGAATTTCATGTAAAGCAGACTTTACCGATCTACCAGAAGACCCGCCGACATATAAAAATACCCCCGCTAATACCAATACACCAGTCCTGTATGAGACAGCCCTAGCATGTATTCAATATGGACGGTGGGTGTTAGCTCCGAAGTGGTGACATGTAGAGGTGTATGATATGTAGGAGGACTACTGGGCCTTGAGAGCAGGCTGTGAAGCCTATGCCCAGAGTCGAGCACATAACACACACACACACACACACACACACACACACGTTTCCCCCGTACATCCCTTCCCCTGCCCCTCTCTCACCTGCCTCACCCCCGCCACACAGGTAGTTCCGTGTCGTGTGTGGCTGTCATTTGCCGCTCTTATATTCGTGCAGGTGAGGGTCGTTCCGTGCCGGGGTGGTGGTGACGGCTCTATATTCTATTATACACACACTACCCTGTCATTCACTCACGGCCTTTGGTAAATTTTTCTTTCCTACATTGTTTATTTCTTCGCTTAACTTAAATACATAGGAATATATTTATACTTTTCCATTTCCTTTCACTACAATTCAGGTCGGATTTCTGAGCAGGGATAAACAGTTAATCTAATCAGGTCATCAAAACATGAATAGGACCAAAGGAAAGTTTACAGTAAAAGCGAAAGAGAGAGAAACAGAGTGTAAGAAAGAAGACAGTAAAAGACCAAATGGAAACTGGATATAAAAATTATACTAAGAAAATACAAGGCCCTGAAAGGAGGAGGAGCACACCGAAGGATAAGAAAAAAGAAGAGAAAGAAAAACCAACAAGAAAATGAAGGAAAATAATGCCGTAAAAGCAAAGGAGGGAAAACAGATTGTAAAAATGACAGGAGACAAAAATGGAGAAGCAGAAAGCTTAAAATGAGGGTAAAAAATGAAACACACACACACACACACACACACACACACACACACACACACACACACACACACACACACACACACACACACACACACACACACACACACACACACACACACTCAGCAGCAGCAGCGCCAGCAGTCGTAGTCCGCTTCCTGTCTACTGTATATTTTACCATTCAGTATCATACTGCTCTCCACTAATTTTCCCCCATCATTTACTTCTTCTAATTAGTATTGGTGCCCACTCTCTCTCTCTCTCTCTCTCTCTCTCTCTCTCTCTCTCTCTCTCTCTCTCTCTCTCTCTCCACCAGTGTACCAAGCGGTGACGCAGGAATCAATGCTCACCCACGTTAATCAAACTAACAGCGGGAAACCAAGAGCTGGAGGGAAGAAAGGAAGAGAAAAGGATGATGGAGGGGCAGAGGAGGAGGAAAATAGTGTGCTGGGGAGACGAAGGGAGGGGAATAGGGTGTAAGGGGTTGATATGAAGCAAGGGAAGGATGAGGATAGGGTGAGGTAGGGTGAGAGAAGAAGTTGATAAGACGGGGGTGGGGTAAGCTGTGGTAGGAGATTTGGTTGGGGAAAGTGAGACAAGGATTTATAGTGTGCCAGACAGAAAGGGAGGGAAAGGTACACAGAGTTACTGTAGAGAAAAGCGAAACTAAAGGGAGAAGGAACAGCCAGTGGAATAAGATATAAATGGGTTAATGGGGAAACAGAAGAATATGTAAATGGGAGTAATTACATGGGGAGAACGAAGCAAGAAAGTAAGGAAAGAGGAAACGAAAGGGGCACTATTAATATCATTTAGTGACAGAATGGTGAGATAATGGAAAATAAGGAGAGAGGTAAAGAAATGGGCGCAAAGTAAAGTATGTGAAATTCATTGAGGGGAAACAGACGGTAGAAAATATAAAGGAGATGGAGGGGAAAAAATTTAATGAATTAAAAGAGGAATGAGGGGAAAGAAAGGAAGGGAATGGTAGAGGAGAAAAAAAAAAAAGAGGGGAGAAGGAAGAGAGATGGGACGAATAAGAGAATGAGTGACGAGATGGGAAAGGAGGGAGGAAAGGGGGTAAATAAAGGGGGGGAGAGGGAGAAAGAAGAGGTATGATGGGAAATGGGGGAAGGGGAATATAATCACTGGGTCCCTCTGCACTCCATCACCCTTACTGAAGGTTGACGCTGCAAGTGGTATTATATTGATTAACACAGCCATGGAGACGCCCGAAAGAGAGAGAGAGAGAGAGAGAGAACGACACACGAAATTCAGTTAGTATGAATGAATAAATGAATGAACCATAGCGTAGTTCTTGCATACGCCTGACATGAATGGCCTAAGTATACTATACACGAAGAAGCTGTATGTTTGACGGGTGGTGAAAGGCAAAGGATATGTACTTAGCCTTATGTGTACAGTACAGCCCAACAATTATGACCATCCATCCTTCCATCCTCAACTAGCTGTTCCACGTTTTCTTTTGTTACCAATTTCCGTTTTCTTTATCGAACACTGCTCTATGGTCTCACACTATATTTTCGTCATTTCTCTCTCTCTCTCTCTCTCTCTCTCTCTCTCTCTCTCTCTCTCTCTCTCTCTCTCTCTCTCTCTCTCTCTCTCTCGTAAGCACCGCCTTTCATTATTGATACCATGCCATGTACCAGTTTGGCCACAGCAACATAAAAACGGAGCGTGTGTGTGGGTGATTGAGTCTGTGTGTTTATGTGTGTCTTCATGTGCGTGTGAGAGAGCGGAGACTGTGTACGTTTGCCTTTATGTGCGTCTTTGGGGCTTGATGTTGTGTACATATTGTCCTGCTCGTCGGTATGTTTGTTGTATGTCCAAGTGTGTGTGTGTGTGTGTGTGTGTGTGTGAGAGAGAGAGAGAGAGAGAGAGAGAGAGAGAGAGAGAGAGAGAGAGGAGAACATAAGAAGAGAGGATAACTGCAGTAGGCCGGTTGGCCCATGCTAGGCAGCTCCTAGAAGAGTTACTGAACTACTAGAATGAAATAAGGATAGCAAAGAAGAGAGAGAGAAAAAAAAATTACTGGCCACATATTGATAATTTCAGTAAATAAGCTGCTTTAATGTAACAAAACTGTACATACATCCATGGTTCCACTCTTCGGGGTTTATTAGCCATCCTATTAAGTCCTCCTTATCGAACTACTTTCCGTTCCTTCTTTACCCCTGCACAATTGTTGACTATATACATGGGATTTATCCGCCTTAGTGTGGAGTACAACTCCCATGTGTGAGGAGGTTCCCCACATACAGCTCGTCTCAATAGGGTGGAGTCAAAGGCTTTTCGTCTCATTAACTGTCCTCCTCTTACTGACTCTCTTCAACCTCTGTCTCTTCACCGCACTGTTGCATCTTTATCTAATTTCTATCGCTTCTTCAATGGTCACTGCTCCTCTGAACTGTCTGCATGCATTCCTCAACCTCTACGTGGGGCGCGTAGCACCCGCTTAGCACCAAACTCTCATCTCCTTTCTGTCCAACTCTCTAATGCAAGAGTTAACCGTTACTCTTAGTCCTTCATTTATGTAACAGGTCAACTCTGGAACTGTCTCCCTCTGTCTGTATTTCCTGCTTCCTATGATCTCCAGTCTTTCAAACGCAGTGTGTCCAAGCATCTCGAAATGATCGGATCTTGAATTTGGCTCTCTCTTGTATTTTGTTTTTCCTTGGAGGGAACAGTTATTGCGGGCTCGTGGCCTTTGGTTCCTTCTTTCTCACATTAAAAAAAATATAGATAGATTTTTAATATGAACATGGGTGGCATCAACATACAAAAATCAGGTGTCGTATATCCAAATTAAACCGGTAGGGAGGAGGTGCGAGGGAACAACTTATGTCCGTGAGAATATAACATTAAGAATCTCAGCAGCAAGGTGAACTTACATATGCTCTATTCACTCTAACCAGGCACAATATTGCCCTCTCTCCACCCTGAATACTGAGTTGTAGCAGGAGATTAACACCAGAATGTAATGCAGGTCACGAAGAAATTCAGTGGAAGGATAGACAACAGTAGCTTTGTTTTTATTTTGCCAGAGCTACGGGAAATCAGCTGCTGAAGAGCGAAGTTCCCCGTCTAGTTGAAATGAGTGACTTATAGGATTTTACATTACGATATACATCACTGGAGTACAGGCATCCGTCACCCACCACGACCTAACAGAAGGGCAGGTAAACATTCAAATCAATTTCTGCCTTGAGCCTCATGTGTCACTGCCCCACATACCTTTTATCCCACCCCACCCTGCCCCTGCTTGCCACCTGCCCCCTTCCATCTCATCCCTCACTCCCGGTACCCTCCCTTCCCTCCTACTCCCCCCCTCTCCTCCCTCACTAACACTCCGTCATTTCCCCCTCCCTACAATCCCATACTTTCCCTCCCTGCCTCCTTGTCCACCATCTCTCCTCCTCTGCTACCCCACTTCTCCCTTCCCTCCCTCTCCTTCAGCCCCAAGTTCCTTTCAACCCAGTCAGACCTGCTGTGTCTCTATCTTCCTGTTCCCCCACCCCCAACTCCATCCTGCTTTCCATCCCTCTACCCTCTTCTTCCTCACAGCCTTCCTTCTCATTACTTACGATTCCTTCCTCTCCCTCACTCCTACAAGTATGCCTCGTATCCCTCCCTCACATTACCTTTTCCCCTTCCTCCTACTTTCACTGCCTCACTCATCCCTTATACAATCCTCCCTCCTTTTCTCACCCTCACTCCCCTCCGTTACACTCTTTTATGTATTTTCTTTAGTTTTCTTAATATACCGTATATAATTTTGAACGTACTCTTCCACAAATACTTCCGCTCGTTCTTCTGTTTTCTCTTCCTTCGGCACATTTGATATTCCAGTCACTTACTTTTTAAGACCATTTTGTGCCTTGTTCCCCCTCCCTCATTCTTCTTCATACTCCCTTTTATGACTGTTCACCTCCACTTGCCCATCTCCTCATCTCATACCATTCCCTTATATAACCCATTCCCCTCTCATCACTTTTCTTTGTCTCAGCTCCCATTTTAAACAACACTGTCCATTACCTTCTCCATCCTCTCACTCTTGACTCTTTTCTCCTGATTTACCTTGTATTTGTTTCACTTCTTTAACCCTGTCAGTACAGAGTTATTTTGTTACCGTCAGTCGATGTTCTCCCAGCTTAAGAGAGGCGCTTGTATTACTCCTAACCTTTTACCGGCTCTACTTTCTTCCCTCTTTACTCTTCCCTTAGGTCCAATATAGTGTACCGTCCAGTCTCAATTAACTTGCTCCTCGCTCCCCTTCATCTCTCCCCTCTCATCTTACCCTTCTTCATCCTCTTTACCTCTTCAAAGCTGCCCCTTGGGTCCTTTCGTCTTTTCATCCACCCTCTCAGTTTTATAGACAATTTTTCCCCTTTTATGGTCTTCCTTTATGCCCCTTTCCCTTTCACAGCCTCTCTGCCTTAGTCTATTATTCTATTTGTTCTGTTATTTCCCTATCCTCTCTTGTCCATTACCGTACTTATCGTTATTCTCTTCTCACATTCCTTATCGCCTGACTTGTTCACACACACACACACACACACACACACACACACACACACACACACACACACACACACACACACACACACACACACACACACACACACACACACACACACACACACACACACACACACACACACACACACACACACACACACACACACACACACACACACACACACACACACCATTATATCACCTCACTGCTTCACAAAGAATGTGGGAGTAGTTTCGGACATGGTGGTGGTGGTGGTGGGGGAGTGGAGTGGGCATGGTTATGTATTGATATGTGTGTGTGTGTGTGTGTACGCGTTTATATTATGTGCGTACTATACGTGTGTGAATACCTATGAACTTATACCAGTACAGTCATCAGCGAGATAAAGAAACCAACAACGCTTTGTATATATTTTTCACAGTTTACTCTCACAAACCAAGGTCTTCCTTACATCTTCACTGCAACTGCTAGAAGAACACACGTCACTTTCCTCACACTCGTCTCTACATTTGCCACTATCTTATCACGTTAACTCATTTTCCACTGCTATACATGAAGTGGGTAGTAGACACGAAAGTGACAGATCACAAAACTTCATGTCAATATTGATGATATTTATCCTACTGTTGTGCTTTTCCCTTTGCCATTTATATATCGTATACGCACCATGAACGATTATGACAAGGAGGCTAAGTTAATGGTAATGGTGAAAATAACGACAAAGACGATGACGATGACGATGGTGGAGATGATGATGATGATGATGATGACAAAAGCCGTCTCAGCTTCAGAAACTAAGATAAAAAATCAGTGAAAAGTTCTCTCGTGTATAAACCGCCATCTAAAGTGAGAGTTGAAGTAGGACGCTGATGACAAGCACTCTAACAGCAATTCCGCGCCGTAAAACCACACTCACTGGGGAGAGGAAGAGGATGTATTATGAAGTTCCGGGCAGCATCAGGAGCATGAGATGAGGCAGGAGATATAGCAGAGGAGGGCGAGAAGAAAATACGTGAAGAGGGAAGAACAATGACGACTTGGAAGAAAGACAATGAGAAGGAGGAACAAGGAAGTGCAAGGAAGAGAGGAGGAGCGTAAGGACTCACAGGAGAGAAAACATACAGAAAGGCGGAAGAAAGAGGGATACGACAGACAGACAAAGGATTTACGAGGAAGAGTTTTCCAGCCAAAAATGTAGAGATATCCAGGAGAGCAGTTTAGAAGTTGTTGTGGGTACAGGCTTTGGAGATGAAATTTTGTGCAAGAGTGTGAGTATGTGGGTGGATGTGAGAATCCTGGAAGTGCTGTTGCTGCCCCGGTGATGTCAGAGTGATGGGAATGGAACAGAGGAGAAGCATAGCTGGGCAAGATACCGTACGAAAGATTCTCTCTCTCTCTCTCTCTCTCTCTCTCTCTCTCTCTCTCTCTCTCTCTCTCTCTCTCTTCTCATTTTTTTTTTATCCTGTTCATTTTTGTTCTCTCCAGACACCTAAATCCCCACCCCCTCAGCTCCTCAGCAGCTTTTCACAACACGTATACTTCATTGCGTTTTAACAACTTCCTTTTTTTTTTCTTTTTTATCCAGCAAAGTTACAAAGCAGGGGAAATATACTGATAAATTACCATAAAAAACGATAATGGACAAGGCGGACTGGAAGAAAGGGAAACGTAATAAGTGTGTGGAATGATGACCAAGGCAGTAACATAACGAATACGAGAAAAGCAGAGACAGAAGAGAGGTATAGTGACAGGAAAGAAAGGGAAGTGAGATATACGCTGATGGTCGCGAGTGAAAGAAGCGAGGGAGGAGAGACGAAGAAGAATTTAGGAAAGGAGAACTAGAAGGGAGAAGGGAAAGGAAGGAGAGGGAAGAGGAAGTGAAGCATGAACAGGAAGTGAGGGAGAGAGGTGAGGTGATTAAGGAGGGGGAGAACGGAAGACCTGGCGATGTTGGAGGAAGGGACGGAGACACGGAAAGAGTGGGTGGGGGGATGTGGAGAGGAAAGAGGGAGAGTGAAAGGGAAAAAGAATCCCTGGATGAAAGAGAGGGAGAGAGAGAGAGAGAGAGTGTGTGTGTGTGTGTGTGTGTGTGTGTGTGTGTGTGTGTGTGTGTTTGTGTGTAGAAGAAATTTAGAGAGATAAGGAAGGAAAAAGAAAAGAAGGGAGCGTCAGGAGGAAGATTCAGTGAGAGGGAGGAAGATTGGAGGTCACAGCAGGAGGGAGGGAGAGGCGAGAGAGGACCTAATGTGATGGAAACAATAACAGTGAAAATGTGAGGGGCAGTATGGTAGGGGGACGAGAGGTGACCGGAGTGGTGGGAGGGACGTAGTGTGAACAGCCCTCATTATAACGTTACATACAATCTAAAGACTTATTATTTAACAATTTTGTCACGTCAATATACGCACCTCTTTATTTCATCACGCATAACCCTCTGATTGTTAGAATTTTGATTTTTAATTCCTCTGTGGTGATGATATCGTGGAATAAACTGGATAAAAAAAGAATGACGGAAAGAATTGTACCGGTGAAATAAGGTAAAATAAGAGTTGATTCAAAAAAAATCTAGTGAGATTGTATCAGTATGTCAGTCATTACTTCCGGAGGGTACGTAACAGCCTAAGGATAAATGAACACTGGTAAAAGCTTATAATTGCCAGATTTCTCCCCAGAGTTGAAAAGTCGTCAGTCGGAGGCAAGGACGGTGTAAGAAGACGTCATTGAGGGAAGTGGTCAGTATATTGTTGTTGTGTAAATATGGAATCATCAGCATGACTTAAACATCCATCAAGTGACGTATGCCTCCTATTTACATCACTCAGTACATCTTCTCTGGTCTTTGTTCTCTCTGCCTCACCCTATAACACTGCACTCTAGGACACTGTCAGGATGAGGGACAAAGAGGGGAGTGGGAGGAAACAGTCAGGGAAAAAAGATAAGAAGAGGAATGGAAGAATGAAAGAGGGAAGAAAGAGCTGAGAGACAGAGGGAAGAACAGACCAGGAAGAGGAGGAAAGTTAAGACAGGGTGGAGAAATGGGAAGAAAGAAAAGACTGGGAGGAAAGGGAAGAAAGGAAAAGAAGAGAAGATAGAAGGAGGTAAGAATGAGGGAAAGAAAGGGGAAAGAAAAAAAGAGTGATTGGAAAAGCGGGAAGGAAGGACAGGGTAGAGAACAGAAGGATGGAAGAAAAGACAGGGAGACATGGAAGAGGGAAGAGGAGGAAGGTGAAGGTTAAGAAGGAAGTCCAGAGGTTACACAAGGAACGAGTGAAGGGAGGAAATGTGACAGAGGGGGAGGGAGGGAAGGGGGCTTTTAAGGGTGAGAGGACGGAAGAAGGAGCAGGGGAGGGGAGATAGGGTCAAGGTGAAGGAAGAAGTTCAAAGGTTGTAAGACAAGTGGGCAAAGGAAGACAGTATGACGAGGCAGGGAGGCATTTAAGGGTCAGAGAAGGGGGGGAAGAAGATCAGGTCAGAGGACGTAAAGTTGGTACAGGAGGAAGTAATGGTCAAGGGAATGAAGAAGGGAGGGAGGGGGAGGCAGGGGAGGCAAGGGTCAACTGAGAATGAAGAAGGGAAGGACCAGTGAATAACAGGAACTGGTGTTAGGGAGGGAGGGGCAAGAGATCAGTGAGGGACAGAGGGGTCGGTGGGGGTGTGTGATGAGGGAGTGACCATGATAGCCAAAAAAAAAAAAAAAAAAACTACCACCACCACAATCATTATCATCATCATCATACCGCCTGCACTCAGTGGGTGCAGTAAATTTTGAACTTAAATAACATTGATGGAAAGTCTGAAATTGAGTTTCCTTAATTAGTATATCTAAAAAAAAAGAGAACACTTCTATTCTGATTGGTTAAAAAAAATCGTTATTGCACTTTCGGTAAGAGGAATTTCAGAAAAAAAAAAATTAAAGAAAAGATCACCAAAGGAGAGTGAAATTGAGATGAATGATAATTAAGAGTGGCGGAGGGTGAAGGTGAGATTTGAGACTAGAAGGAATGGTGGTTTGGAAAAAGAAAGAAAAGCTAAAAGGTGTTGGAATTGTAGCGAAGAAATAACATCTTTGAAGTGAAGAGTAGAAAGGGTGCGACGTATCGGGCAGGGAAAGAGAATGAGGGAAGGAAAGAACAGTCAATAACAACATTGAAAAGAATGCCTGGATCAGTAAAATAAAAGAAAAAGAAGAAAACGGTAATATATCACAAGCGAAGGGGTTGACAATCTTCGGCTTAAATATTGAGTGCATGGATGTGTGGCTCATTTCACAGAACACTTTGAATTATTTTCTTACTTTGGTCTTTCTCTTATCCTGCCTCTGAATCCAGCTAAAGCAATATATGAAGAAAATGTAGTTAGGATGCTTACAGTGAGGCGGAAAAAAGTATGTATGGAGGAGGCTGGAGATAACATGTAACCCAGTATTAACAGATGTGCCCCGAGGATAATGGAAGGAAAGGGACAGGATCAAAGGAGGGGAGGGTAGGACTAGGGGTGTTAGGGGTCATATTATTCCGTTGACCTGTGCTCTGATCCATACACGACCTGTCTCATGGCCCACTCCCTTTTGTGTGTGTGTGTGTGTGTGTGTGTGTGTGTGTGTGTGTGTGTGTGTTGGTGATAAGGGTGAGTGATGAATGTAATCAGGGTGTGGGAGGTGGCTTGGCTCTGATGGTAATTGACACAGGTTTGAGTGGGATAATTACTGTGGCATTGGTGATGAGGATGTTGTGGCTGATGAGTGTGACTGAGATGATAGGTAGTTAAGCTTGATTGTGATTAAGATATCAATTAGTGAGGCTCAAGAGGTGGGTGGCGTTCAAGGTGAGCATTTATTCATTGAGGGTAAGACCTATAAGTTTAGTAAATCAGCAGAGATGTGGTGCAACAAGTTTATTACCACTGATGGCTTATTCGTAACTCGGGATTGACCATTGAATTTGTGTGTGATGACCATGGTTGATTATAATAATGACAGGGTAGGTTTTCACAGCCACACGAAGATAACTAGGAAAATAACAAATATGAAACAATAGAATTAGTAAGGAGTTAGTAAGATTTGTTACAGGAGTTGATCTTAGTACCAGGAAGCGTACAAGTATGTTCCGTCGACAAGAAAAAACACTATGTACTATATATATATATATATATATATATATATATATATATATATATAAAATAGGAGAGTGGGTAGCTAGATAATAATATGACCAAGGACCTAGGAAAAGTGGTATTTAATGACTAGGAAGGATATATTAGACGAACGGTTACCAAAAATAATTGGTTTCCAAAGAAAAGGTGAATCAGAAACAACTAAATGCTGCATCAGCCACTACATCAGTCACTACATTACTTGTAAACCATACAGAAATATTTTTAACATGAACATCCAACCGAAAAAAAACAGCAAGAAGAAAAACAGCCGCGGTCTCGAGAGTAAACACATTTTCCATCACTGCGACCCAGACATTATCATAATGACTGGTTGGGCTGGGGGAGGGGGAGGAAGGGAGGGGGAGGGAGGAGGTTACGGTTGCAAGAAGGACAAGACAGGCAATTGTGATGCTTAGCAGTGAATTACTAGACTGTGGCTGGACAAGATAGAAATTATAAGGAAGACACCAAAAGAGAAAAATAGGGATGCAACCTCTTTTTCCACACACACACACAGCTAAAACCCTCACCACACCACCACCACCATCATGTTGGGGTTCAGGTTCATTAAAGCAAGAAAAATGTAAGAAAAGTTGTCTGCCACCAGCAAATTAATATACAGAAAAAGGAAACACCGCACCTGAGAATACAGTAATGAGAAGATTTATTCATAAATTCCCACCAGAACTTGTTACGTATGCATATATGAGTATGTATATTTTTACACTATTGGCTATTTTATTTTCCTTCAATACTCGGCCACTGGAGTTGTGAATTAAAGTCAGACATGCGTTTCTTAAAGTTATTTTGGATGAGGCTCGCATAAAGTGAAAGTATTGGACAAATTCTGTCCAGAAATTTAATGTCTTTTCTCCTTGTCCTTTCGATTTAAATATACAAATTCTCTTCACGACCTACCAATGTTGGCAAATTAAAACTCACAGTTGTGTGTGTGTGTGTGTGTGTGTGAGAGAGAGAGAGAGAGAGAGAGAGAGAGAGTTCACCTTGTTATCACCCATGGTCTCTCTCTCTCTCTCTCTCTCTCTCTCTCTCTCTCTCTCTCATATATTCATATATCATACAAAACAACCACTTCCCCACTGTACAACTCTCCAGCCATCCTACACATACGACTGCCTCCTTTGTCTAATGACACACACACACACACACACACACACACACACACACACACACACACACACACACACACACACACACACACACACACACACACACACACACACACACACACACACAGTGCAACGTAAACGTCCTCTCTCACTCTCACACAGGTTTCACGCAACCATCCCCTCTCATCTTCACCTCAGCCCCTCTCCCCTCGCCCCAAACCTGCTGTATACAGCTTCCATGTATTTAAAAATATCTTTTATTCAAACATCTAAACGTTAGGTGGGGAAAATCCAAACTTCAAATATGCATAAAATTTTGCTTCAAAATAAAAATGGAATAACGTCAGTGGGTCACCGCATGTAGCCACTGTGAGAAATTCTGCAGTTTTTCTTTACGATTGCAATGGGAATGAAAGACCTGGCTTAATATGGGACGATAGAGCAGGGCAGGCACGGTGGGGCAGGAATGGACAGACATACGCAGACGTGGATAGCAATGTACGGTTCTCTGCGCTCAGACATACATGGGGACATTTAATTTGATACACACACACACACACACACACACACACACACACACACACACACACACACACACACACACACACAAGTATGGCAGTTCACATGCAGATATAAGCGCTCTCACAAACGCAATGAAAAATGGATAATTACTCACAAACCTTTGTAGGTCCACTGTCCATCAGACATTAATTGAATATACTGTATATATATATATATATATATATATATATATATATATATATATATATATAATAGCTAAGATTGAACTACATTTTTGTCCAAACGGAGATACCTGACTTTGTTGACTTTTGCTTCAAGATATTTTATTCTGGGGTTATTACCGGTATATTCTCAGATACACTGCACGGCGGAAAACCTTTTGTGTTCTCATAGCCGGCGGGGAGGAGAGGATGTGAAGGAAACATGGAGGTGGGATGGAGGGCGAGAAATCTGAAGAAAGTTAAGAGGAGATCGGCGAAGATTGCGGCAAGAAAAGAAGGTGAGAATGTGAGAGGATGTATTTGAGCTGGAAAGATGAAGGAAAACCGACGGAGGAGGAGAGAAACGGCGAGAGACGTATAAGAGAAGTCTTTATTAAAGACTAAAGACGGGGATTATGAAAAATAAAAATAGATTGCGAAAGGTACGACAAAATAGAAGAATTGGATGACGGAAGGGGAGAAAGTGAACGAAGAAAATGGAAAAGAGGTTAATGGAAAATTCAGCAGATATGAAGCAACGAAAGAAAGGTAGACAGTTGAAAGTGATCTATTATAAAACAAAACAACGATAAAATGTGTTTAAAAAGAAAGCAAGAGAAACTGGAAAGAAGACTGTTTATTCTTCCCTTTGATGTTCTTGCACAGTGACAATCTTGATAAACTTTTAAGACAAGGAAATGTAAGCGAAAAATTGCTGAGATCTGAACTACACACACACACACACACACACACACACACACACACACACACACACACACACACACACACACACACACACACACACACACACACACACACACACACACACACACACACACACACACACACACACACACACACACACACTGGATGTAATCGATATCTATACTCGCTTTAAGGCCTCCTCCGGCGGCCTCGAGTGAAGGCCTCCTTTGGCAGCCTCCGCTCGATGTCGTCAATTCCTATTTTGAGTGGAAAGGTAACAAATTTGAATTACTCATGCCGTGAGCGAGTTAAGAGATAAAACAGTAATTTCCTTAACCCTCTCATTTCTTCTTTCGATCGCAATCTTCTTCCACTTTCTCCCATGTCTTTATCGCTTTATTCACTTCCACCTTCTCCCTCATCCTTCCACATTCTCTGTCTGTCTGTCTGTTTGTCTCTCTCTCTCTCTCTCTCTCACGTTCCTCTTCCACATCTATTTCCATCTTCCACCGCCTCACCCAGCAAGCAAGATTTTCAGACATAGTTCAAAAGTTCAGAGCGCCTCCCCCTCCTCTTCTCGCTAACCAGCTCCCCCCGCCTCCCCTCCCCTCATCTTCCCTCCCCTCCCACCACCTCCCCTAACCCGCCATTATCAATCCCTTTTCTTCTTCACTCTGGTGTACAATTTCTGTTACTAATTTTCCTACACACAGTATCCTTCCTAGAAAAAATTTAAGTTCAGTTTATTGAGCTCCACACACACACACACACACACACACACACACACACACACACACACACACACACACACACACACACACACACACACACACACACACACACACTGATAATGTAATGTGTCGAGTTGATAATTTTCCCTCTTCTCATGACATTTTCCTCCATTCTCTTTTTTTTTTTTTTCAACGTGTCTTCCATTCCTTTCCATCCTGAAATCGTTTTTCCTTCCCCGCCACTCCTTTCCTCCACTCCTTCCTAGCTGGTGTGAGGGAGCATGGTAATTGGTAAACTTATCAGACTTTGCTATTTTTACCCCAGCGTATAAAGTTAGCAGTCACTCCAGAGTAGCGGGCTGTGTGTGTGTGTGTGTGTGTGTGTGTGTGTGTGTGTGTGTGTGTGTGTGTGTGTGTGTGTGTGTGTGTGTGTGTGTGTGTGTATTTGCTGGGTTGTGTATTGAGGTGACGAAGAAACGGTGGTGAGGTAGTGTTTGCTTGGGTATCTAATAGTGTTTGATAAAGCGATAAATGATAGACAGGTGGAGAGAGAGAGAGAGAGAGAGGAGAGTAGGCTGGAACAGGTGAGGGAAGGGATGAGCTGGCAGGTGAATGGGATGCTGGTGTCACAAAAGCATCGGGGAGAGTAAATGACCACAGCATCACCACACAATGCATCACGGGACGGCCTGGGGGAGTGTATAACAATGTATTACTGTTTATGTATACTGTATATACTGATGTATGTATACCGTATATTTGTGGACCATAATAACGATACCACTGAACCTGTTAATGTGTTTTGGGGAAATATTATGTGATGCTTCGTACACAGACCTCTCTACCACCTACTCCCATTACTCTCTCTCTCCCACGTTCATTCATCTTTTAATCCAGTTTAATTTTTTTTTTCTTACATCCATCCCTCTCTCTGTTTCTGTCTGTCTGTCTGTCTGTCTGTCTCTCTCTCTCTCTCTCTCTCTCTCTCTCTCTCGTCTCCCCATTCCCTTCTCTCCAGTCAATTTCCTCCATCCTTTCACACAGCATCATTTAATTTCCTCTTCCTTTCTTCCTCTACTCTCTCTGTCTCTCTCTGTCTCTCTCTCTCTCTCTCTCTCTCTCTCTCTCTCGCCCTTATTATCTTTCTCCTGTACTGTATACCCAGTGCAGTTACTACTACCTTTCTCCTGTTATCCCTCTTCTATTTCTGTTCCTTCTCCTTCTGTCGTTATTCCTTTGTTATTATTACACAGTTCTCCCTCTTCCATATTTATCTACTTGTTTATAGTCTTCATTTTTCCTTTCTTTCAATTTTAGACTAGTGAAGCGTGAAACCTTTATATCACACACATTGTTATAGGTAAGAGGCTGTTGGGTGTGAATATCAAGCTTTATGCTGTAATTTGACGGATTATGTTGAAGTATTGGGGATAAAGTCAGGTGTGGTGGTTTAGTAAGGTGTTGTGCTGTGCTGTGCCGTCTTGTGCTGTGCTTGTTTGTGTTGTGTTGTGTTTTGTTGTGTTGTAGATAACTAATGCACAGAACACCAAATTACGATATGATGTGGTTAGAGTGACTGCAGTAGGTCATACCGTATCATATAAACGCAGGACACACCACACACAGGCACTAGCAACGCAGTACACTATTTATTTATTTATTCCCCCTTAGAAAAACACTTATTGCATGAGTAGGCAGTTGTTTTCCTTTCATTTCCACAAGACTTATGTAAATACCCCAGACAACACCACCGCATTTATAATCTCCGTCGCGTTTTTCAAGGAACTAAGAGAAGTGCACTGGGAGAGAATAAAAGGAAAGATAAAACGACGCTTCCAGGAAATGTAAGAACAAGGTTGTAAGAGGGAGTGGGGGAAAAAAGTGGGTAAAAGACAGTAAGGCAAAGGAGTAGAGGGTGATGGAGGGAGAGGGGAATAAGTAATAATGAATATACGTGTGTTTGGATGGGGGAAGAAGAAACCATGACTGTGGTATTAGAGAGAGAAGTATTTAAGTAATATGAGAGAACATAAGAAGAGAGGATAACTGCAGTAGGCCGGTTGGCCCATGCTAGGCAGCTCCTAGAAGAGTAACTGAACTACTAGAATGAGATAAGGATAGCAAAGAAGAAGGCTCTCCCCCGCCCTCCAAACCCTCCAGCTGAAGCCGGCAGGAAAAAGTCAGAAAGAACACCACGCCGTATAGAAAAAGAGAGAGAGAGAGAGAGAGAGAGAGAGAGAGAGAGAGAGAGAGAGAGAAGGAAATGATGAAATCAGACACTACATCGAGTGCTGGAGAGAGAGAGAGAGAGAGAGAGAGAGCGCGCGCGCGCGTGTGTGTGTGTGTGTGTGTGTGCGTGTGTGTGCGCGCGCGCGTGCGTGCGTGCGTTCCTCCCTCCCGTCTGTTGACTCTCAGGTATACTTTCCACCACTACACCCCCCCTCCATATTTTTATCCCTATCCCCTCCCTCCCTCACACCCCTCTCTCCCTCCTTCCCTCACATCTCTCTCTCTCTCTCTCTCTCTCTCTCTCTCTCTCTCTCTCTCTCTCTCTCTCTCTCTCTCTCTCCCAGATATACCAAGATATTGCTTAAGACTGGCAGTACCAATCATACCACTGCTACTAACTGTGTCTATTAATACCCGGCACTGTTGAACGAAAGGCAATGATAGACTACGTGTGTGTGGATGAGCGAATGAGAAGACAAGTGTTGGATGCAAGGGTGTGGAGAGGGTGGGGGAATGGAGTCTCGGACCATCACTTAGTGATGGCCAAGGTAGAGCTGCAAAGAAAGTGGTTGAGGAGACGAAGGGGAAGACAGGAGGAAGCAGCTCCTGTGAGAAGAGTGGAGAAATTGCAAGATAGTGAGAAAAGGACAGAGTATAAGAGCATAGTGGAAGAAAGATTGGGAAGGTATGAGCTAGAGCAGATGGAAGGGGTGGAAGACGTATGTAAGATATTCACGGAAGAGATAAGCGCAGCGTGTGAGGCGGTTTGTGGAGTGAGGAGGAGATGCATGGGTGTGCAAGGGACAGCATGGTGGAATGATGAGGTGAAACGAGCTGTGGAACAAAAGAAGAAGGCATATGGTGAATGGTTGGCGAGTAGAGGTAGGGGAGAAGATGAGAGAGAGAAGAGAGAGGTATATGTGAGCAGGAGAAGGGAGGTTAAGACTCTGGTGAAGGAGAGTAAGAAGAAAGTGGATGAAGAGTTTGGGAGGAATCTGAGTGTGAAATGGAGGGAGAGTAAGAAATTGTTTTGAAAGGAGGTAAAGAAAGTAAGGCAGTGTGAAAGGGGAAATAGTAGGGGAGTGAAAGATAGGAATAATAGATTGTTGGTGGAGAAGAGAGAGAAATTGAGGAGATGGAAGGAGCACTTTGAGGATTTGTTGAATGTAGAGAGTGAGAGCAGTGTGAGTATAAGTGGTTGGGGAATGGCTGGGAGAAGAAGAGATGAGAGGAGGGAGGAAGAGATCAGTAGGGCGGAAGTAGTGGAATCGATGAAGAAGATTAAGCTGGGAAAGGCCCCAGGAATTGATGGAGTGTGTGGTGAAATGCTTAGGTATGGGGGTGAGATTGTTGTGGAGTGGATATGGAAGTTGTGTAGATTGGCTTGGGAAGAGGGAAGGGTTCCAGAGGACTGGAAATCAGGTATAATTGTACCTCTGTACAAAGGAAAAGGGGAGAGAGAAGTATGTGGTAACCATAGGGGTATTTGCCTTCTTAGTATGACTGGTAAAATATATGGTAGAATACTCATTGATAGGGTTAGGCATATGACAGAGGAGCTAGTTGGAGAAGAACAAGGGGGATTTAGGAAGGGAAAAGGGTGTGTAGATCAGATATTTGTTCTAAGATGTTTAGTGGAGAAGTATCTAGAGAAGGGAAGGAAAGTGTATGCTGCCTTCATGGACTTGGAGAAAGCTTATGACAGAATAGATAGGCAAGGTATGTGGAAGGTATTAAGAATATATGGAGTGGAGGGGAAATTGTTGAGTGCTGTGAAGAGTATGTACGAGGGAGCTAGGGTTACGGTGCGAGTGGATGGTGAGCTGAGTGAGTTCTTGATCTCAATGTGGGACTGAAACAGGGGTGTGTGATGTCTCCATGGCTGTTTAATATATATATGGATGGGGTTGTAAAGGAGGTGCAAGGTAGGGCAGTGGATGTGGGGGTGGCCCTAATGAATGAGGGTGAGATTTGGAAGCTTCCGGTGTTGCTGTTTGCTGATGATACAGTATTGTTGAGTGAAGATGAATGGGAGTTGCAAGGTTTGGTGAATGAATTTGGGACAGTGTGTAGGAGGAGGAAGCTGAAAGTTAATGTAAACAAAAGTAAAGTTATGGTGTTTGAGAGGAATGAAGTCACAGAGTGTGCAGTGAGGTTGGAAGGTGAGGATATGGAGAATGTGAGTGCATTCAAGTACTTGGGTAGTGTGATGAGTAAGGATGGAACTTTGGGGGATGAAGTACGTGAAAGGGTACAGCAGGGAAGAAAGGTTGTTGGTACACTGAAAGCAGTGATGAGAAATAGGGAGGTGAGTATGGAAGTTAAGAAGTCACTGCATGATGGTATTGTGATCCCTACCCTGACGTATGGAAGCGAGGCGTGGACCTTGCAAGAGGGGAACAAGTCAAGAGTGAGAGCAGTGGAAATGAGTTACTTGAGAGGAGCATGTGGAGTGACGTGGAGGGACAGGTTGACGAATGAAGAAGTGAAGGAACGTTGTGGGGTAGATGTGGATGTGGTTGAAAAGATTAGGAGAAATACACTGAGGTGGTTTGGACATGTGGAGAGAATGGAGAATGAAAGACTGACTAAAAGGGTGTATGTAGGTGAGGTGGAGGGAGGGAGAGGGAGGGGTAGACCGAGGATGAGGTGGAGGGATGGAGTTGAGAGGTATATGAGGGAGGGGGGGGTGAGTTGGGGGGAGGGGAGTCAAATGGTGGGTGACAGAGTGACTTGGAGGCGTTTTGTCTGCGGCCACCCTTTGCGGCATTAGGGCGTCGGGCTATAGATAGATAGATAGATAGACTGTTTACATCACTACACCAGTCTCTCTCTCTCTCTCTCTCCTTTTAAGGGCTTGAATGCTGCGTAAATGAAGGTGTGGCTCATTTCGTCTTGGCCCTGTGGTAATAGCTTTTCTGCCTACCATATTGCATTTGGGACTGAGTGAGACCGATGATGATGATTAGTAGAGACCTGGAGCTTTGGAAATACCTCTTGCCGCTGAGAGAGTTAGTGTGGGTGTGTATGAAGGGCCGGGACTGAGGCACAAACAAACAAGCAGACAAACAAAAAAGATGGATGGCTGCCGTCAGATCATATTTTACGGTGGGTCAGGTCCTTTGTGATCATTAATGTGTTTAGTCCTTCAGCCGGGTTTGTGACCATCTCTCTCTCTCTCTCTCTCTCTCTCTCTCTCTCTCTCTCTCTCTCTCTCTCTCTCTCTCACACACACACACACACACACACACACACACACACACACACACACACACACACACACACACACACACACACACACAACACACACACACACACACACACATTCTTTAGGTCTCTCCTCTCTTCCACCCTCCTCTTTGAATAATCAACTCCCACGACCCCTGAAGCCTCCATCCTCCTCTCTTGTAATTAACACAGAAGTAGACCACAAAAACGCATGCATAATAAGGCAGTAAAAGCAGAAAGTGGGGGAAATAAAGGAAGGAGGAGAGAAGGACCAAATAACGAAAGAAAATGGAGACGAAAAATACTGAAAGCCAAGTTCAGAAAAGGGACCACAAAAGCACAGCCAGACAAAAAGAGAAGCAGCACAGACTTAGGAAAAAAATAATGGATGAAGGAAACGAATAGTATCAAAAATGAGAAGGCGAATGAAATGATGAAATGGTCGTTTATAAGTACAGTACAGTAGTTTGATATCCTCGGTAGAACCACACATTGGGCGTAGATATGGGAAAACAGTCAGTATACTTGTGTCTAATTAATTGGGTACTTCAGTTAACGTAAACTTTCATGCCAGTATTCCACAAACAAATCTCATCAGAATTAAGTGAAGTCATTAAACCTTTTACTAGGCTGACGCTTTTATATTTTATTCGTGCTACTTCCAGAGGCCTTTATTCAATTCATGTGTACTTTTCAAACTGGGGAAGGACACATTAACCCTTCCTCTACAAAACAACTTTACTAAGTTCTGTAAAGTCATCTGTCTGCGGGAAAAATAATAATCAAAACTACATCCTGCTATCGACGGTGTTCAGGCTTATTGTTGACCATGCCAGACCGACAACTGCTGTTCTTAGCAGACACACTCTTAAGCAAACTTACCCATTCGTGGTAAGTTTTAATCAAAGCCCACCAAGTTTTATAAGCGTTCCCTGACAACCAGCGACAACCACAAGTATTTCTGCCACCACAACCACACCTACCACCATCACCATTACTATTGCTACTGCTGTTACCATCAAAATCACCACCACCACTATCACCATTACCATCATCACCACCACCACCATCACCTTCACAAATACCATCCCAGCATCATTACCATAGCGTGTGATCGCTATCTCGGTGCACATACATCCGAAGTGGTGGTCTCTCTCTCTCTCTCTCTCTCTCTCTCTCATTTTTCACCACTTTCTCCTAATCTGTCTCATTCTTATTTTCAGGACCAAACTTTTCGACTGCCTTCGTAATTTCGTCTTTGCATAAAACTCCCTTTCTTATCTGGCCTCTCTCTATTTTTTCTTTACCTCGTGTCCTCCTCATTTCCTCCATTTAACTTTCCTTTTCCAGTGTTCTTTCTCGTCCATTCTAATCTCTCTCTCTCTCTTTCTCCATTATCTCCACTCATCAGTCTTACTTAGTCTTTGTATTTTAATTTTTCTAGTCGTCTTTCTTCCCTCCTCACTCTCAGGTCTCCTCTGCCTTCTTTCATCTTACCTACTTTCTATGTCCTTTTCTCTATCCTTCCCATTCATCTGATCCCCCACCCCCTCCGCCTTCCTCTTTCCTTCCTCTCTACCTTCTTTCCCTTTTTCTTCCCTATACCTTCTCTCTTCTTCCCTTATTCTCCTTCCGTTCTCCATCCCTCTCTCTTCACAGCCTTCCGTCAATACACAAACAACATTTTACACACTTGCCATTCCCCATCCACCCTCCAGCTCTCTCATATATTCTGCCTCCCCGCCCTTTCCTCTTCCCTCTCCTCCTTTTTCTCCTTACTCCCTCCTTCCCCCTGTCTCCTGTGTAATATATGAGCTGGATCAGGAGCTACACAATACACACTACACCCCCTGCCCGTCTACCCTCTTACACCATTACATAACCTCCGTTGACTCGCTGTCCCACGCGTACCCGAGGCTGTCAGGGAGGGAGAAGAGAGTTCAAGAGGTACACTGTGTGAGAGGTAGAAAGTCGAAGAGGGAGATTGAATTTCAAACACGTAAAGGAGCTTGTGTGTGTGTCTGAGAGAGAGAGAGAGAGAGAGAGAGAGAGAGAGAGAGAGAGAGAGAGAGAGAGAGAAATTGTGAAAGAAGTAAGGCAGCTTGTGAGGGAGGTGGAGTGGCTATGTGAGAGTGAGGAAAGAAGCGGTGGCTGGGAGGGAGAGACCAAAACAGACATAACAACACAACCTCCTCCTCCATCTCCATCTCCCTTTCTCCCTCCTCCTCCACCCTGTTATTGCTTTCTGTTCTGATATAAAGTCATTCTCTTTCCACACTTTTTTTTTTTTTTTTTACACATCAACCCCTTCATTCCCATCCCAAATCATTATAGATACATTTCTCACGTGAATAAATCGTTTAGTATCAGTGTGTACAAATCATGAGGTAAGGGAACTGCATTTTAAAAAGTAAAAAAAAAAAAAAAAAATCCTCCGTGATGTTTATTTGCACAAGAAGCTGACCAGAGGAATACTGATATTATCTTCACTTTCGGTATTATCCATTAACAAAATTGCCCTCGGATTATTAACTTCAGAATCGTGCTGTAACTCTAAAAGTAATTCTCTCTCTTTCTCTCTCTCTCTCTCTCTCTCTCTCTCTCTCTCTCTACTTCCTTCTTCTTCCCCCAAAATATAGGACACACACACACACACACACACACACACACACACACACACACACACACACACACACACACACACACACAGCCATGACATCAAAAGGCTTTGTTGGCAATGACAGATTTGGCCAGGGGAGAGGGGAGGAGGAGGAGGAGGAGGAGTGCTGGGAGAGAGTAGAGGACTGGGGAGGGTAAGGGGGAAGGAGGAGTGCTGGGAGAGAGTAGAGGACTGGGGAGGGTAAGGGGGAAGGAGGAGTGCTGGGAGAGAGTAGAGGACTGGGGAAGGTAAGGGGGAAGGAGGAGTGCTGGGAGAGTAGAGGACTGGGGAGGGTAAGGGGGAAGGAGGAGTGCTGGGGGAGAGTAGAGGACTGGGGAGGGTAAGGGGGAAGGAGGAGTGCTGGGGGAGAGTAGAGGACTGGGGAGGGTAAGGGGGAAGGAGGAGTGCTGGGGGAGAGTAGAGGACTGGGGAGGGTAAGGGGGAAGGAGGAGAGGGCGGGATAAAAGACTGGAAGAAGGATGAAAGGCGGGAAATAGAGGACAGGAGGAGGGGATGAATGAAATTAAAATATGTGAATTATATACAAAATATTTACAAAATTATCTGGATATCAGTGGCTTTGTTAACGTGAATATTTGTTATTTGAGGAATTATATAAGTTTGTGAACAAGGTGGCACACGCTACCATAACAAGTCACCATCATCATCATCATCATCATCATCATAATCATCATCGTACCATCATCATCATCATCATCATAATCATCATCGTACCATCATCATCATCATCATCATCATAATCATCATCGTACCATCATCATCATCATCATCATCATAATCATCATCGTACCATCATCATCATCGCCACCACCTTTTTCTCCCATGGTATCCCCAGTCAGCCTCAAGTACCTCATCCATTAACACTCCACTGCTGGATTCAGGACTTTTACGATTGTCACCACTCCGACCTGTTAGTTTTTTTTTTTTTTTTCGACATCGTTATATAACACCTGTCTTTTCTCATAGCCTCGTTCACCATCCCTGCTCCTCCACAACACACACACACACACACACACACACACACACACACACACACACACACACACACACCTCCCCTAACCAACTCACCCACCTACCAACCCAACACACCCACATCGGACACGACCTGGGGTTGTAAAAGAAGAAAGAAGTTTGGATCACTATCTTCACTGCTATTGTTATCTCCTTCCATTCTTACTCTCCCTGTCATCATAAATAATTTTCTCCCCTCAGTCTGTTTGCATTTGTTCTGTCTTCCTGCTCTCTTCCCCCTCACTGACTCTTGTTTCCATTTACAATATTTCTTTTCTCATTAGGTCCTGTCTATCCATCATCCTATTATTTCTGTCTTTCTTATAACTCTATTGTAATGCATTTACAACCCCACCTCCTTTAAATCTTTCAACATTTATTTCCCTTACATTCACTCACTAGTTCCACTCTTAAACACTGCATATCTCAGTCTTCCACTTCCATCATTACCCTCCCACACCCATTTCCACCCATACAACCCACCTCCCACACCCATCTCCACCCATACAACCCACCCCTCACACCCATCTCCACCCATACAACCCACCCCCACACCCATCTCCACCCATACGACCCACCCTCCACAGGTCCACACCCACCGTCTCACCGCCCTCCTCTGACCCCTCCCCTCCACCATTCACCCACACAACCAACCTCTCTCATTTCCAACACCCTCCCCTAAATTCACTCTCCCACCTCCCCCATTCATTCATCCTACCACTCTCCTCCACTCTCCCTTCCTCCACCCCAATTACACAGTGTTTACACAAGTCATTTTTTCTTCCTCCTCCCAGTGACAGGCAGGCAAACTCAGAGACAGCAGACAGAGCGACAGACAGGTGGAAGAGACGGGAAGGGTGGGGGGAGGGGGTTGTGGGGGAGGGGAGGTGTTGTTGGTAAAATGTTCCAGTGTAAGTGACCCATGGAAAGGTGTTTGGGGACGTGGAGAGAAAGAGGGGGGTGAGGGAAAGGAATTAAAAAAAAAAAAAAAATCTCGGGATGTGAGTTTAGAAAAGTTTGGATTTGGGGAGGAAGATGAAGAGAATATAAAAGAGGGAAGTGAAAAAGTGAAAGATGGAAAGAAAGGAGACGAGAGTGGACAGTGGCGAAATTGAAGGGAAGGAGAGAGGAATGATAGTAGGAAGGGAGATGAGAGCGGATAGCAATGGAAGAGAAGAGGAGACGAAATGGAGAGAACACATTAACTTAGAGTAGAAGGAAGGGAAATGAGAGTGGATAGCAAAGGAAGAGATGGAGAGGCGAAATGGAGAGAACGTTATAACTCAACTGAACCTATGGATGGGTTTGAGCAAGGGGGAAACATAGGGACGCCGGTAAACGGATGCGAGAAGTGATTAGATTGAAACATTACCAAGGGAATGCAGGATGGTCTCCACACAACAGGTGAATGTCCCCATCTCTACTCACAGGACTTGGTACTCTACGGATTCGCTTTGTCACCCATCACTAAATATGTACCATATTTTTGAATGGCTTGATCTTTGACCCCATAAAACCCTTTAAAGGTCTAAATCCGTTAAACGAAGAAAAATGTGTCTGGAACAAAGGTACTAAGTTTGAAGTGAACTGGTAAAGAAATGAAGGAATGGCACCACACTGAATAATATTTTGTAGAACGAAAGAAGGGTGGAAAGAGAGAAAGAAGAAAGAAAGTGGACAAATACAGCACTGTCTTGACGATAATGCGGGGATCTTAATATCAGACGAGGGTAAAGAAAAAGAGACAAATGAGGCACAGGGTAGATAAGGACTGGGATTTAAGGAATAGGAAAAATGGAGAAAACAGTGAACTCTAGGCAGAGAAACAGAAGAGAAAAGGGAGGATGAAGAGGGTAATACTGATGATTAGGTAGATAAGGAGTGAAGAGAGGCAGGAGAAATAATGGCGAGGTTCGTGAGTGGGGAGAATGAGGCAGGATTACAGAAGGTTGTAAACAGCAACAGGTCCATGAATATTTTGATGTGAGAGAGAGAGAGAGAGAGAGAGAGAGAGAGAGAGAGAGAGAGAGAGAGAGAGAGAGAGAGAGAGAGAGAGACGCTCCTCAACAACAGACTCACATGTATCATTCCAAGGGACCAGTTCTTATACCAGAGAAGACCCGACTGACCACTACTAACGCTACCGTGGATATTGAACTACATAGTCATTACGACAGGGATCATATTACATTGTCACCAGCATCACCACTGACCATTGTACCCACTAACACCACAATTACTACCGGTTTCTTCAACAACATCATCAAATAGCGTAACAATCATCATTATTATCACAGACACATAATTACCAACACCATCAAAGACGCCAATGCCACCATCACAATCAGCACAGCAGCAGATGGAGGGCGGTGGGTGGGAAGTCCTGTACAAATACAAACATCATTCTCTGCCTCCCTCTTTCATCCATCAGTTTGCCTGTCTTTTTTTTTTCACTTTTACTTCTTTACTTTGTCTGACACCATCGTTTCACTTTCTTCTATTGTCATCTGCCTTTAATTCATCTTCTTACATCTCATCCAACCGTCCATTACAGTTTCCTCTGCTGACTGGTCACTGCCACAGCTATAAAAGTCTACAAACATTACCGTAACCATAACTACCATCAGTCACACCAACAATCATCCCAGCAACCATCATCCCAGCCACCACCACAACAACAACTACCGGCACAACCACAACTACCACTACAGTTACACCTACCATCGTCGCAGCTACCACCACAACCACAGCTACTAGTGCCACTACCACCACAGCCACATTAACCACCACGACCACAACCATCACTACCATAACCACCACGACCACAACCACCGCCACAGTCACAGCTAATATCGTCATCATCACAACTACCACTACACCCACGACTCAATCCATTACCATCACTGTTCACTGGCCAGTCACCCTATTCCACAACAACCAGCATCACAACACCAACACGAACAACTAGCACCACATCAGTCAACATTCCCATCACCACCACCACCACACCAGCACCCATAAGACCCAAACTCATCAACAGTCAATTAGGATTCTGACCCTCACGACCCACCGCCATTCCCTAGCCCTGCCCTGCCTTTTACTGCCCCACTATAAAATGTGAAATAGAGCAATCAGTTGGTTAGTGGTTAGTGGTGGTGGTTGTTGAGTGGCCAGTGCTGATACGTGGCATGAATACTAAGTCCACTGTTTTATTTTGCCCTGAATATTCCGACAACTCTCCCATTCCTCTCAAGTACTCCCCCCACACCCGGTGCTGAAGAGGGATGCCTTCACGTGGTGGCACTGATTTGACCCGACGGTTCCAGTGACCAAAGATCATGAAGGCACCACTGGAGTATATGTCCACTTTCTTTTATTAGTTCGGATGGTGTGCCATCAGGGCCAGGGCTTTTGTTATTTTTAGAGGTCAGATGACCTGAACAATTTCTGCAAGTGTAGGTGGGACATCGAGATCTGCCGCTTGAGGAGCATTTGGACTGTTATCAAGGATACTGTTCTCCACCAGGTTTATTCGATTCAGTAAGGTATTGAAGTGTTTTGCCCATCTTTCAAGGATTGATTACTTGACTTTCAGGAGCTCTCCTTCGACTGATCAGATTGGCGTTATGCTGTGTTTGGTTGACCCATAGATGGTTTTTGTGGACTTGCAGAACCCATGTTGGTCATTAGTGTCTACAAGGTTTTGCAGCTCGTTTGCTTACTCAGTCCACCATTTGTTCTCCATGTCATGCAGTTTTCTCAGGGTTTTACTTCTGAGATTCAGGAATTCAGTTTTGAGGGTTAAGGAGCTAGGATAATCAACCAGTTGTTACGTGCTCTATTCTTCATTGCAAGAAGGTCACATACAGTATGCCCTCAGCATTTTCATCAAACCAGTCTTTATGGTGGTGAGTGGAGAAGCTTAGGGTTTCTTCTGCAGTGCTTTGAAGCATTGGCTTAATGCACAGCGACTCTGTGTCTAGGTTTGTTACTTTGTTGTTTGGGTCAGGTGGTGGGCATTGAGAGTGCATGTCTGTAATAGTGGTGCAGAGGGTGTTACAGAGTGCAGCTTCCTTTAAGATACTACAGTTTAGTTTCTTGGAGAATAGTCTACGGTGCATTGGTGGGCATATGACTAGTTGCAGTTTGGTGAGTAAGGTAATAGTCTGTTGTGCACTCGGCTTCTCTCATAACTTGGCTTAAAAGAACGTCTCTTCGGTATCGCTGCCTTACAATGACATAGTGAGGCGCCAACGTCTAGATCGTGGGTGCATCCATGTGGAATTGTGCTTATTAAGTTGAAAATGGTGTTGGTGATGACCAGACTGTGTTCCGAGCATAAGGAAAGCAGTCTAAGGCCGTTGTTGTTCACGTAACCAACACCATGGCAGCCTGTAATGTCTTGCCAGAGTGATTATCTTTTCCTACTCTGGCATTAAAATCTCTAAGCAGGATAAGTTTGTTATTATGTGGTATTGAGCAAATGGTGGCATCCAAAGGCATAAAAGGAATCTTTGACAGTGTCCTCAGAATCAAGAGTTGGGGCAAGACACTGATGGGCGTTGAATATTGGCCTTTAGATAGTGGTATGTGCCAGGACATCAGCCTCTCTGATATACCCACAGGTGATTCTTGGATCTTCTGTAGTAGCGTGCTTAGGACTACAAAGCCAGTATCATGGTTTCTTTTTCTACACACACACACACACACACACACACACACACACACACACACACACACACACACACACACACACACCGATAAAAACCTAATCCCTGCTCTAGCTTCGCGAGCGCGGATGTAGATATTACATTAAAAAATTTTATTAATGGCATACCTCGAAAATTATTCACTGACCTTGAAAGAAATTTAATGCATGTCTTTAAAATTAGGTTTTCCCCGCTGGTATCACTGGCCATACCGTCCCCGCTAATACCGTCATGCCAGTGGTGGTGCTCCTAGCGTGATTATGTGATTATCATACAGAACAGCAAACAGTTTTATTATTTAGTATTTTATTGTTTGTGTGGTTGTTTGTACGCTTGTTCAAAATTTTGCAGGTGTGGATCTAGCCGTAAATATGTCTGTTCCTTCGCGTAAACATTATTTCCTTTTTGCTACTGTAAAATTAGCCATCAAATTTCCAGACCAAAACAGATGCTCTTTTTGGTAAAGAGTTCTTTTACTTAAAATTAATTGTTGACTCGGAGTAAAATATGAAGTCATGCCATCACCACCAGCAAGTGAACACTGACCCTACGTAGCTTTTCAGTGTGCTGTTTTATTTGTATCTAACCGAAATGTATGTGTGGTATATTTCTACTTCATATTGCAAGGAAAGAAAATACAAGGAAACAATAGTATTGTTCAGATTGTGTAATATTACTGATGACAAAGGGATATAGAAGACACGTAGTGGACGAGGGGAGAAAGACTATCAAGGAAGAAGATGGCGAGTGAGGAGGAAGGAGGCGTGCGGCAGCTGGAAGGGTGGAGGAGGGAGGAAGGGAGGGAGGGAGGAAGGAAAATAAAGTCGACAGGACACGTGAGAAGGGGGGCAGGAGGAGGATGAAGGGATGGAGGAAGGGATGGACAGAGGAAAAGTAGGACGGCAGGACAAGTGAGGAAAAAAGGATGACAGGAGGTTCTGGTGGAGAATGTTAATATCACAGCCAGTATTAAAAATGTTGTCAGCGGTGGCAGGACTGGGACAGGTGTCAGGCTGCCCACACACAGTTCATTAGTGTTGTCTTCCTCTTTAGTTTCCTACTTTATTTTTACTCTCTCTCTCTCTCTCTCTCTCTCTCTCTCTCTCTCTCTCTCTCTCTCTCTCTCTCTCTCTCTCTCATTTCTGTTTACACACTCTCCACTTCCACATTCCTACCAGCGCCTCGTTGCTTCTCCTTCTCGGTTGCACGTCAGTAACTTTGGGTGGTATTTTCCTCGGTTAAGTGGAATAGATTGCACCTCTTCCTTACCCATTTATATTGCATGCTATTCTTTACTTTCCCTTGTACGTTGCTTAGCTGTCTTTCTGTATTTGCTTCACGTTACTTAGCTGTCTTTATATTTTCTTTGTTACTTAGCTGTCTTTTTATATTTTGCTCTGCGTTACTTAGCTGTCATTTAATATGCTCTTTAGCCTACGTTACTTAGCTACGTTTTTCTTAGTATGAACACACAGTGCATGAATAACACATGCTGACTTTATGTACGGTACCGTATTCAGAAATGTACTGGTAGGGGAGAGGTATTGGGGACCCTGGTTAAGAGGATCCTTTGTCTCCCTCGTGTCTCTCGTGATGCCTCTTTTACGCTCCTGTCTTCCCCGCCACAGCTTCATGCACCTCGTCTCGAATTCGTGTCAAATCCCAATGAGATCGTGCTAAATTAATTGCCTGTAATCAGCAGTATTAGGACCCATCTTCGGTAGTTCCTTTACACCGCCTCGAAACCGTGTGAAGACCTAATGGGATCTGGTTAAACTAATAAGAAATAATAAGTTGAGCAGGATATTGAACCCGTATGTTGAGAAACACGGAGATTGTAAAAGAAAATTTACCAGCACTGTAAATATCTCCGTTGTTTCCCAGATATAATTATATTTGCTTTTGTTTTTTCGTGCACTATCTTTTCGTATGCTGCCTAAGTGTTCTTTTCTTTCCTGCTCCCCCCTCTTTTTTTTCTTTCTTTCTTTTGTACACTTTTCCGTCGTTTCGTCTACCCTTATCCCCCTCCCCAATCCTACTTCTAATGTTTCCTCTTGTGTTCCATCTGCTCTTTCCCCTTTTCCATCCTTCTTCCTCTGCCGCTTCCTCTTGCGTTTCAACAATCCCTCCTCTCGCATCCCATTTCCTCTTGCATTTCAACCATCCCTTCTCTCACATCCCTTTTCCTCTTGCATTTCAACCATCCCTCCCCTCACATCCCTCTTCCTCTTGCATTTCAGCCATCCCTCCTCTCACATCCCTCTTCCTCTTGCATTTCGAAGGCCGCCAAGTCTTTAACCGGATCGCAGTTCGTGGAGTTTCCAATTTGGCAAAGTTAGTGAAGCCATGAGAAGGTTTTGCTGCCCCAGGCGAGGACAGGATAGGACAGCGCCACACACCACACTACTTCCTTCCCACGTCACCACACACCACACTACTTCCTTCCCACGTCACCACACACCACACTACTTCCCTACCACATCACCACACACCACACTACTTCCTTCCCACGTCAGCACACACCACACTACTTCCTTCCCACATCACCACACACCACATTACCCCCCTCCTATACCACATCGCATCACACCACCACACGTCACTCCTTGCCACCCACACCGTCCCACATTACACACCACCATACTTAACACACCACCGCACATTACACACCAACACATGTCACTTCACTTATACCACCACACGTCACTCTCCCCGTATCCTGCCACAAACCACTCTGCCCTTACACCACCGTGCGTCACTCTCCTTTTACCCCACCAAACATAGCACGCCACCACACATCACACTGCCTCCCTCCCACATCACCACACATCATACACCACATACACCACCACACGCCACTCTCCCTGCCTCCCACACCACCACACATCACACTGCATCCCTCCCACATCACCACACATCATACACCACATACACCACCACACGCCACTCTCCCTGCCTCCCACACCACCACACAGAGGAGGGGATACAGGAAAAGAGAGTTTGTAAGGCCAGCGAACAGTTAAACATACAGTCGCGTACGTTAATTCCACTCCACTAATGCTTAACTTTCTCCTGAATGAGACAGAAACAATGGACGAATGGAAGGGGAGGAGGAGGTGGGAGAAAAGGGCGAAAGATGGAGGATAAGAGGAGTTGAAAAAAAAAGATATTTATTTCCATCACATTAAGAAGACTAAACAAGAATGGAGAAGAATTAACGCAAGAAACTGTTCCAGGAGGGATCATTTCTTCCATTAAAATACCTTTGTACGATATGAATTTTATATAGGGTACATATTAGGTGATGTTAAGCCATTTTTTAGGAGGAAAAGTAAATGTATTGGTTATCATTGAGAATATCAGGGCCCAGACACCCATGAAAAATAATAACTGCACCCCTCACACTTACCTGTTATCCCTTTCACCCTCACCCTCACGCCGCATGCAGTGAGGGACATTGTAATTAACAGTAATGGTCAGTTGTTCGCTTCCATCCCACTCTGATAATCTATACATAACCCAAGCTTTACCATCACCTAAATGTATGTAGACAAAAAGAAATACGTAGGGTGGATGGAACATTTAGGATGAGTGGAGAGATAAAGACAGAGTGGAGTGAATGAAGAAGACCAAGAACAAGGTGAGATAAGGAAGGGGCGTGCAAGCGAAAGGGTAATAAATGCCTTATCGGATGCAGTGTTGGACACGAGATAGATAGACAATTTAGAATGACTATCACATGTTTCATAATGGTCAGAATGAAGCTACAGCGGGTGAGTTCTGGCATTCCATAGTCATAACAAGGTATGAGGCAACGATATCAGTTCACACCTTCACTATTACAGGTATATTGAATAACACCTGGTAGCAGTAAGGTTAAGTTAAATGATATGGCTGTGCTGAAAGGACTCAAATAACCATAAAGCATTTAATAATAAAAAAGAAGACTGTCAGTGCAAGTTCTGTCATTCGATAATCGTAACCAAAGTGTTACCAAGCATAAATGTGAGTAGTGGTGGAAGGTATAATGCGTTTACTACCTGACAAAGATCTCTAAACTCCTTCAGCTTAGTTTATAGCCAGATATAGGTAGACTGAATGTGACTAGTAACCAAGGACACTGATTCCTGCCTCATAATTAAAGCTCATCAGATTTCATGCAACCCGATTTAGTGTTCAAGTTATGGGAGTGATCCAGTTCCGTCATGTGAAAAAAGACAGAATATGGTACTTGTAATCCCTCATTTATCTGGACGTGAACCCAGTGGACTGCAGGCTGAGGATTTCCCTTTCTTGTAGCCCACCATCCTTGTTTGGGGGGATGGGGAGAAAGTGAAACGCGTTTGTATCACCGGGCAGCTCCACCACCCGGCCTTATCGGCACCACCACATGAAGGCCCCTCTGCAGCACATGTGAGTTAATAAAGAGTTTATGAGTGTGGTAATAGTGAGTAAGCAGGACATAACTGGCATAGTGTCGCTGTCCACCGTCACATACATCCCATTCCCGCCTTATTGACACTTTATTGACGCTTTGCACGACGTTGACGATCGGTAACGCGAGGTGATGGCAGGTGGCTGGGTTGAAGTGGCTGAATTTGGAGGGCAACGGCCTCGTTTCATATGAGAGAGAGAGAGAGAGAGTGTGTGTATGTGTGTGTGTGTGTGTGTGTGTGTGTGTGTGTGTGTGAGGGCCAAATTATTCTTCTCAAAACCGTCCCTTCATCCTTGGCTTTCCTTCAGCCCTTCCACCAAGTTTAGTCCAAATCGGATCAGAGCTGGATTAGATTGTACACACACACACACACACACACACACACACACACACACACACACACACACACACACACACACACACACACACACACACACACACGGCGAGCAATACAGTTGTGGTTATAAAATGGTGCAAGTAGTGAAGGCGTTTACGACGATTGTTTGTAACCTCTTCAGTATGAGAGGCCCTTCGTAAACTGAATATAAAAACCTATAGTCAGTTTGTTTTAACCTGGCAGAGATCACTTAACCCTTACCAGTTCAGGTGAAGGCCAAGAGTAGTCAGATTTGAGGGTAGAATTGACTAGTAACCAAGGAGACTCATTCCCACGTCAAACCAAGGCTTTTCGAATTTCATGCAGCCACGCAACTTTGAAGTATAATCGTTCTCGTAGTCAAAGGGTTTAAGCTTGTATACATTGTCCAACCATATCATCTTTTTTGTTTTCGTTTTAAATTTTCTTGAAGCTTTCCATGTTCTTTTAAAATGTAGCCTTTATCTTTCTTCTTTCAGGTAAGTGAGATCTGCAGCTTACACCTGAGATGTCTGTGAGTATTGGGTTTTGATGTTTGAGTTTTCATCTCTTCTTTAACAGCATTTTTACTTCCATTTATCTCCACTTTTTTTTCCTTTTCCCCACACATTCCATTCGCCTCCCTCTTTCTTCCCTCTTGTCTCTTTCTGTTTCACATTCTTTCCCTTGTCTTCATTTTGCTGTATTGTCATATTCTTTCACTCTTTCTCCCCTCTTTTCCATTTTCCTCTTTTCTTCTTCTTGCATTTTCTTCCTCCTGCATTCTCGTTTTCTAACCCCCACCCCATCCATTCAATATTAATCGCAAACACTAACAACAACAACAACAACAACTACTACTACTACTACTACTAGTACTCTTATTATTATTATTATTATTATTATTATTATTATTATTTTAGTTTTGGGTGTTGGTGGTGTCGTGGATGTAAGAACTAACAACCAGTAATTCAGAAGGAAGGGATTGTTGGCTGAGGCTCTTGTCCTGTAATGAATTGTTGTGTTACTGATTATTATTTTCATTAGATCCTTCGTGGAGTGTCTTTGTCTTTGAGTCTGGAAGTGGAGACATTTTTTTATCGTAAAGTGTGTGAGGAAATTGTAAGTGCATTTTCGTGTGCAAGCAATGTACCGTAATTATACTGAGAGAGAGAGAGAGAGAGAGAGAGAGAGAGAGAGAGAGAGAGAGAGAGCGTGCCTCTTATTATGTTATTTTATCATTCCTCTCAGTTCCCCAGTGACCGTTCAAGGATAATTTCTTTCTTTTTCTTATTTACCCTCGCCTCTCCTCCATTCCTCTCTCGCCTGTCAGTGTCTGCCTTTTTACGTGTTCCATCTGTCATCAATACCCACGTTGTTTCTTAAACATTTTATTAATTGAGGAGTGAGGGAAGGGTGGTGTGTAGTTTTTGTGATTCATTTGTCATGACTCCCATTTTTCCGTCAGTGTGTGTTTTTTTTTCTTGTCTCTCATTTCTCATTTGTTAATCGTTGCTTCCTGTTCGTTTCATCAGAGTGCCCCCTCCAGCCACCCAGTCCCCCTTGTCCATCGTCCCCTCTCCCCACAATCGTCCCTTATCCTTTCGCCCCTCCCATCACCACCCCCTGTCAACAGCCCCTTGCTACCAACTCCCCCTGTCAGTAGCCCCTTCCTACCACCTCCTCAAACCAGTATCCCCCTCTTACCACCTTCCCTTGTCAACACTCACCCTCCTACTACCTTCCTCTGCCAACATTCACCCTCGTACCACCTTCCCCTGCCACCACTTACTCTCGTACCACCTCCTTCTGTCATTACTCCCTTCCTGCCACCCCTCCCTGTCAGTACCCCCGTAACACCACCTCTCCTATCAATGCCTCCTTCCCACCAACTCTCCATTTCAATATCTCCATCCTATTACTTCCTCGTATCAGTATCTCGTAGCTGTCACCTTCCCCTGTCAATATCTCTTGCCTACCACCTTTTCCTGTCAATATCTCCTTAATTCCTACCACCTTCCCCTGTCAATATCTCCGTCTACCACCTTCCCCTGTCAGTATCTCCTTCCTACCACCTTTTCCTGTCAATATCTCCTTCCTACCACCTTTTCCTGTCAATATCTCCTTCCTACCACCTTTTCCTGTCAATATCTCCTTCCTACCACCTTTTCCTGTCAATATCTCCTTCCTACCACCTTTTCCTGTCAATATCTCCTTCCTACCACTTTTTCCTGTCAATATCTCCTTCCTACCACCTTTTCCTGTCAATATCTCCTTCCTACCACCTTTTCCTGTCAATATCTCCTTCCTACCACCTTTTCCTGTCAATATCTCCTTCCTACCACCTTTTCCTGTCAATATCTCCTTTCTACCACCATTTCCTGTCAATATCTGCTTCCTACCACCTTTTCCTGTCAATATCTCCTTTCTACCACCGTTTCCTGCCAATATCTCCTTCTACCACCTTTCCCTGACAATGTCTCCTTCTACCACCTTTCCCTGTCAGTATCTCCTACCACCTTTCCCTGTCAATATCTCCTGCCTGCCACCTTTCCCTGTCAGTATCTCTTATCTGTCACTTTCCCTTGTCAATAGCACCTTCTTACCACATCCCCCTGTCAGTACCCCCTTCCTACCACCCCCCCTATCAATAACTCCCCTTCCCACCATTCCCCCTATCAGTATCCCCCTTCCACCACCTACCCCTGTCCATCCCACTCTCCACCTTCCCACCACCAGTCCCCCAGGCCTCCCCTGTCACCCCCTTGTGAGCGTGCAGCCGTTGAGACGGCGACACAAAAATTGTGGTGAATCATTTTTTTGTGGATGGAAAAGTTAGCTGAGATGCGGCCATGAACCGTCCTCCCTTACCTCCTCTTGCCTCAGCTTCCCTCCATCCTTTATTGTTTTATCTCTTAGTGTTTCTCTACCTTCTCCCCCAGAGTTTTCCTGCATTCCTCTTAGTTTCCCCGCATAATTATACTATAAATCTTTTACTTCCCCCTCCCTCATTCGCTCCACCCTGCTTTCCCCATCTGTCTCCCCTATTCTTAAGGTTTACATACATACATACGTCATCTATCGTCAGTTAATCAAGAAGAGGTTAAGTGTTGTGGATGTTTGAAGTCTCCTACAGTTCAGTAAAGCTGTTTAGTGGTAGCTACTATAAAATCTTCAGCGTCTTCGGCTTGTGAGATGGCTAGCATCAGCACCAAGAGTGACCAGACTGAAATCACATTGGTCTCTTATTTCTTTGGCAGCCACTTCGCCGCATCTCTCTCTCTCTCTCTCTCTCTCTCTCTCTCTCTCTCTCTCTCTCTCTCTCTCTCTCTCTCTCTCTCTCTCTCTCTCAGCCCCACTCCCCAGTACGGTTGTGTAGTGGATAATAAGAGTAATTCCCCTCCTGAGCCTCACACTCCACCCGCCACTTGCCAACACCACTCACACCATCATTATTACCTGATTCACCTGGTAATGGATGCACAGCTCTGAATAATTTTAAGCTTTGTGATTCTCTGAAGTCGTACAATGAACTGAGTTAACGGGGTATATTTTGTGTAATTCTGGTTCTGAAATGATATTGGTGGTTGTAAATAGTGTTTCCTAACGCCTAACCCGTTATCATTGGCTGGCCTTCCCTGGTGCGGCCTTATTGAACATCGGCAGTAATCAATTGATGTACCAGTCTGTCTGCTAATTAGTCTGAGTTTTGCAGAGAATTTTGTTTATTAGTGGCTCGCCATTGGATCTGGCATACTCAGGCGCTGCATAACTCCGCCCCATTAACCATGTGCATTGATGAGGTTCGACACCACGTGCATAATTTCTGCTGGCCAGTCTTCTCGCCCAACTCAGTGCAGTGACATAATATTATATTTCTCATAAGGATGAAGGGGTAATTTTAGTACTCTACGTGTTGCAGGAGACTTCAACAATTCTGGTTGGTTCTAAACATCGTCAGGTGGCCAAGGTAGAATTTAATTGGTTAGGATTTAGTGGACTTTATAGGTTACTTCAGGAAATTCTGTATTTTATTTTGGGCTTGTGGTAAATTCTAGGGTATTAGAATTTAGCAAACAGGTTTCTAATTCAGAGGGAGGAAAGTAACAGAATTTGCATAGACTCAAAATTTCATGAAATTGTCAAGCTTGGCAATGGTACTTTACGTCGTATGTATGTATGTGTGTGTGTGTGTGTGTGTGTGTGCGTGTATATGTATGTGCGTATGTCACCCTATTTCTATCTAAATATCCATGTTTTTGTCTGTCTTTCTTTTTGTCTGCTGTCCTATATATCTGTTTGTTTGCCTGCTTTTCTGCCTATGTGCCTGTCTGTGTATCTACTGTATATGTCTATCAGTTTGTCAGTTTGTCTCTGTACATTTCTAATTGTTTGCGTATATGTCAAAATCTACCTCTCTGTGCGTCTGTGTATCTGTCGCCAGATGCCTCTTGCCAGCCAAAGCAGCCATGACCAAAAAGGCCTTCATGCTTCTTATTCCATCACTCATCACAACCCCGTCCTGTCAACCCAAGCCGCCCTCCCTCATGTACTTAAAAAAAACCACAACAGTCATAGTATGGAGTCTGTCTTGATTTTACATTGCCGTAAATTGTTAAATAAGGAAAATTATGCCCATATACTGAAAGGCTAAATTCCGTGAGGATGTAACAGTTTTAGCCCTTCTTGGACCCTCATAGTAAACACACCTTCAGTATACTTCATCCCATATCGTCTGTTCACACTCACTAGATATCCTGGAGCACATCGCGGTGTCGCATTATGCCAGACTCCTGAGGATGTGAGGGTGTTCAAAACAGGTTTGCTAAAACAGAGTTTCGCCGATATCTGCTAGCACTCTTTCTGTGAGATATGTTCATAAAAATTATTGAAAATTTTTTGCAATAAATAAGTCTGCATGGCATTGAATTATTATGAGAAGAAACATAATTTGGTAATATTTTGTCTGTATACACTACACTGTGGTTTGTGAAATGTATGGTAGTTCAGTGCCTGAGGATAAATATGTAAACAAGCAGTCTTTTACACAGTTTATATCAGACTCGTTAGTTTGTGGACATCAGGACTAACATTTCGTCAGAGTTTGTAGCAGTGAGAGTCAGTGGGTCGTATTATCATGATGTTAGGAAGCTCCCCATCACCTACAGTACCCTCACCTTGCCAGGGAAGGGGTACAGTCAGCATCATAAAACCTGTCCCCATTCCTGCCTGTCTCTCCACGGACTTGTAAATCAGTGTGGTGGACCCGCGGCAAACGACACTTATGACTCTGATATAAGGTCAGTTGACGTCATCACTGTCAGTAGTATCGGACTTACCACACAGTTTTTCAAAATTCTTTTGATGCTGATTGTACATATGTGGACGGGGGGGGGGGGGCGGGGCGGAGACGAGGGTAGGGAGGTGGTATAAAACGGACCAGACGATATAAGAGGGTAAAGTGTCACAGGCATATGTCACTGTTACACACTGCCATTACCACACCGCCACCACTGCACTAACACTATCGAAGGGTAATGACGCAAATACACACCAATACACAGGACATGGACGAGGTGAATAACAAATATAACACTATAAGATAAAGATAGAAATAAAGTTTGAAGAGACGACATTGAATGATGAATTGTATGAGTATGTTTGCTAATGATACAAAAATAGACCAATGACTTAGAAAACAAAGTAAAATTTGAATGAAACTCAGCTTTACATTAGTAGAACAAAAGCATTAAACACACACACACACACACACACACACACACACACACACACACACACACACACACAATATCATTAAAGTAGGGTGACTGGGGAGGAAGAGAGAAGCAGAACGAAATAATCGAGTGAATCAAACATATCTCTTAATGTTTTTAGTTACTTTTTTTTCTTTTTTGGACTTAAATTTGTAGACTATAATTTGTGGGCCTTTTTTTTTTCACTTTTTATCCTGCTGTTTTCTCCACTGGCTTTTGTGTATCGTTAACTGTAGTTTTTAGTACACCTTAATTATTTTCTCCCTTATATGTATTACTTCGTTTTTTTTTTTCAATATACTGTTTATGGTTACGTACAAACAAGTATATTCGTACAATAAGGTATATATTCTATATTACTTCTCCCGTTTCTTTCCACTCACCTCCTTTCCCCTTCTTTGTTATCATACTTTTTCGCTTTCGTCTGTGTTCTGATTCTTTTTATGCTATTGTACCTCGTATGTTTTTCGCTCTTCTTTCTTGTATATCCTTAACCTCATCCTCTGTAATTTTCTTAATTCCTTACCCTCTCCCTGTTCCTGGCAATCTGTCTTCTTTTTCCTGTTCCTTCGTGAGCATCCCATCTTACCATCGTCTTCCACCATTCATCCTCTCTCTTTCCGTCATTCCTCCTGTCCATAATTTTCCATTCGATTGTTTTCATTTCTTTCCCATCTCCTTTCTTCTCTTCCCTCCACGTACCACCTTCAGGGCTGGAGAGAAGGACAGGAGGGAAGGTAAAAATTATGATTATCTTCCCAGGTGATTGTTAGGGAGTGTATCCTAATTTTATGGTAATCTCTCGCTGTCTTACTGGGTATGGTACTCGTTGTTACTCGTTTGTTTCCCCTTCTGCATCCTCCCATCTCTCTCTCTCTCTCTCTCTCTCACACACACACACACACACACACACACACACACACACACACACACACACACACACACACACACACACACACTCACACACACACACACACACACACACACACACACACACACACACACACACACACACACATAATCTCTTGTACTTCATCTATCGCCCTTTTTTTTTTTTTTTTTTTTTTGGTCTCCCCCTCCTTCTCCTCTTCTGGTACAGTTTCATAATCTCTCATTTTCAGTTTATACGGAGCTTTGGTGGCTCTGTGTTTACCGTTCTCGTCTTGTGATACTTCAGTTCAAAGTCTTGGTTTTGACACCACGCACTAGCGAATATTTAAATTGGGCGCTGCTAGTGTGTCCGTCCTTCCACGTGCTTGCAGATGTTTCCACCCTGTCATTTCTACCGATGGTACACACACACACACACACACACACACACACACACACACACACACACACACTAGTACAGCATTTCACCTTTCATATGCATCTCTCTTGCTATTGACACCTTTTCCACGTTCATACTTCGCCAGACTGGGTAAGGGTTAATTTTAGTTATCACTCTGCCTCTAAAGATAAGGTTCGGTCAGGCAGTGCACCAGTCGATAGCGATACTCAAGAAATACACTCCTGTCTGATCTCCCCATCCTGTTTTCTGGCATTCCTCTCCTCCTTCCAGCCACCTTACTCCTAAACACTCTCTTAATCTCCCACTCTCCATTGACCCCATGTGGTGGAAGGGACAGAAAAATATGAAGGAAACTCATCGGTGCGTGAGAGAAATATGAGAGGAGAGAGGGAGTCAGGTGTTGTGGTAATCAGCTGATCTGGCCCAGTCAGCTGATTTCAGGGCGTCACAGGCTTACCCACGTGGAAGACCAAGAACGACACCAAGGCCACAAAAGCCAGCTTATTTATTTATTTTTATTTTTTTAAGAAAAGGACGCTTTAGAGGAAGAGCTATGGGTGTGAGGAGAAATCACCATCACCACCACCACCTCTCTCTGTCTCTCTCTCTCTCTCTCTCTCTCTCTCTCTCGTGTCTTTTATCCCTCCTCCTTCTCTGCTTCCTTCTATTAGCCTCACTTTTCCCCTCTTCCTTTTCCTCCTCTTACCCCTTCCTTCCACCCAGTCCCTCACTTTTCCCCCTCTTCCTTTTCCTCCTCTTACCCCTCCCTTCCACCCAATCCCTCATTTTTCCCCTCTTCTTTTTCCCCCTCTTACCCCTTCCCTTCACTCTGCCTCGGTTTTCTCCTCTTCCTTTTGCTCCTCTGTCATCTTCCTGCCATCCATCCACCCATCAAATCACCAGTTAAATTTCATATATATTTGTAATTGGACCCATTCATTATTCTCCTTCATTCTTCACATCTCCATCAGTGCACAGTTTATTGCAGGTCATTTATTTATATTTTTTACATTATTATTGCCGTTCAGTTAACTGCTAATGAAATTTAATGTACTTTATGGTCGTGTGTGATGTTAGTTGGCTAGTGTTCAAGGCTGTATCTTATAGTTTCTCTCTCTCTCTCTCTCTTTCTCTCTCTCTCTCGCTCGCTCGCTCGCTCAAGCCACACGAATGTTTTCAGATTTTTTTTTTGGGGGGTGGGGGCTTTTTCATTCGCCTGGTTAGATGACGTGCGACACTTAGCCAGTTAACATATATTTGACATCCTTCACTTCAGAGGTCTTTTCTAAGCTCATTAAAAGTATTTGGTGCCAGCAAAAAAAAATAAAAAATGCCATCACTCAGAGAGAGAGAGAGAGAGAGAGAGAGACTGATGTGAAATAAAAAAAAGAAAGGGAAAGTAATGAAAAAGTTGTATTCCCAGACGTGACCTCTGACCTCGCTGACCAGTTTTTGTAGAAGACGAAAGGTGAAGAGGCAAGAAGGGAGTGGGGAGGGGGAGTGATGGTGAAGGAAGAAAGTGATAGGGAGGGGGAGTGATGGTGAAGGAAGAAAGTGATAGGGAGGGGGAGTGATGGTGAAGGAAGAAAGTGATAGGGAAGAGGAGAGATGGTGAAGGAAGAAAGTAATAGGGAGGGGGAGTGATGGTGAAGGAAGGAAATGATAGGGAGAGGGAGTGATGGTGAAGGAAGAAAGTGATAGGGAGGGGGAGTAATGGTGAAGGAAGAAAGTGATAGGGAGGGGGAGTAATGGTGAAGGAAGAAAGTGATAGGGAGGAGGAGTAATGGTGAAGGAAGAAAGTGATAGGGAGGAGGCAAGGTGAATGGTGGAAAACAAAGGAAGAAGAAAAGATATGAGGCGTGTGAGCACCTTAACTAAAGGCTGTCAGCACAATCCCTCCCCTCATCGATTTTCCTTCTCTCCTTCATTTATCTTTGTTCCTCCTCTCTACTTATTATCCATATTCCTCCCCTCCTCCCTTTATCCGTTATCCGTTCCTCCTTTTATCCATTTTCCTCCTCTCTCTTACCCAACTTCCTCCACTCCTACTTTCATGCTTGACTTATTTTCTCCCTTTTATCAAACCACGAACACTTGCTTTGGCTTGGGATAAAAAGGTTTCCTTGTTTGTTTTCCTCTCTCTCTCTCTCTCTCTCTCTCTCTCTCCTAACTATGACAATTACCCCTGAACTTTGCGTGAGATAATACTGATAAAAACATGTAATTTGTGTGTTCGCGTGAGACATGAACCATTCACTCGCTTGCCAAGAATTCACCCCTTATAATTTTCCTTAAACTCTCCTTACCTTTTTTCTTTATACTTTCATATAACAATAACTTAGAGCCATTTTTTTGTCTGAATGTCATACTCTGTCATTATCTCTTCTCTTGCTAGCTCTGTCTCTTCGTTTCTCTCCTCTAATTACTCTCTAAAGCTATTTCACTTTCTTTAAATTTTTGCACTTCTTCTTCCCTCCTGTTCTCCTCTTTCCTGTACTTTATCTTATTAATTCAGTTTACCATTCATTCCTCAGCTTTCTCATTTCATTCAGTTTCATTCATTTTATTATTATTATCTTTACCTCTTTCAGTGCCTCTCTATATACTACTTAATTTCACACATTTCCTCGTAGATTCCCATACTGTACTTATTTTTTGTTTTAATTAACCCTTTTATTTCATATCAGTCGCGTTGCTGTTCCACTCCTACTTGTCGCCATCCTTCCAGTTCCCTCCTTTACTGATTTTCTTTTCCTGTGTTACTTCGTTTCTGTTATATCTTCCATTTCTCTCGTTTTCCCCACTCCTGCGTGCATTTACTTTTGTCCTTCACCAGCACACACAACGAACCCATTTAGACCCAAGTGTTTTCCTGCAGTTGAATAAAGTCATTAGTCAGTAGCAGAATATAATGATACAAAGGATGTGAGTGGGATATACACACAGCTGCAAAACATACACCTGCACATGAGTGCATAGAAACCATGGTGATTATAGGTCACAGTAACACATGTTTTCACACACACACACACACACACACACACACACACACACACACACACACACACACACACACACACACACACACACACACACACACACACACACACACACCTTTCGTAATTCTCAACTCTTGACCTCTGCTCTGTTGTTGTTGTTGCTGCAAGAGGTTAGTAAATTCAGCTATTTCAACAGACGGTGTGCTCATTGCTAATTTAATATGAGTGTCATTACTTTTTGTGCCATTTGTGTATACAAGTATGCCACTAAATACGGATGAAAACATACCATCATCATCATCATCTTTGACATCATTATCATTATCGTTGGTTATTATTATTATTATTATATTATTATTATTATTATTATTATTATTATTATTATTACTACTACTACTACTACTACTACTACTACTACTACTACTACTACTACTACTATTATTATTATTATTACTGTTATTATTATTACTATAATAATAATAATAATAATAATAATTATTATTATTATTATTATTATTATTATTATTATTATTATTATTATTTCACTCATCTTAGATGTCGGGACCAACTGCCTAGCCCCAGGCTCCTACGCTCCTCATGGGGCAATGTAGGATTGGATGATGGATAATGGATGGATTATTATTATTATTATTATTCCTCCACATTTCTTGTCTCCTTTGGACGGGATGAGAAAGGGTCTAAAGGCAAGGAAAAAAAAGTTAGAAAGAGAACTATCCAAAACTCCAAAAGTTACTATATTAAGTGGGCCATACACTCATTCACTCACTATTCAAGCCCCTGAAATATTGATGATGCATTTTCAGGCAGGAATCTTGAGTGTTTAATATTATTTTATTCAGCACAAAATGAACACTATCGTTATTTCCTTATGCTAACCACTTACATCAGAGGAAACTTTATGGCAAATGTGGAGGGTAGCGAGGAAGTAAAGATCGCGCCTTGATAAGTTTACTGCTAGAAAGCCTGTATTATAATGATATATATTTATTTAATTTATTTATTTACTTATATATTCAATTCAGAGCAGTCATCACCCTGGGAGAAATCCATACACTGTTATCCGTACCTGTCAGAATTCCACAACTCTTTCTCTGCTGGTCAAAGGGAACTCTACCACCGCTCGCTTCATAGATTTTGTGTGTGGCACGGTAATAATTATAAATAAACATACCGTATATCATCATCATCATCATCATCATCATCATCATCATCATCATCATCGGGCCTCTTTTCAGACCCACAGGTAGGGAGAGGTAGGGTACAGAAAGCCAGGAAAGAGGAGGGAACACAATAGTGGGGGAAGTGATCAGTGAAATGAGACACACATCTATCCACTCAGCATTCAAGGAAATACTGAGGTGACCTATGCAAAATAAATCGCCAAGAAGAAGATGCAGCGTAACGTCATAAGGGCACAAGAAATGGGTCTTGGTGTGACTCCCCCGCAAGATAATTATATTAGTTATCAGCCACCTTTATTGTGTGGAAAGCTGGTTAAATCTTATTGCGAGAGAGAGAGAGAGAGAGAGGTAATTAAGAAGTGGAGAGTTCATTAGGCCCCTTAATGAACAGTCCGCCTTAGTGAGATCGACTTACCTTTTCCTCCCCCGTTGTTTCTTCCCCCCCCCCCTCTCTCTCTCTCGCTCTCTTTCTCTCTCTCTCGACCAGACCCATTTCCACAGAACAACGGAGGAACAAGAATAAGAAAATCCACTAGAATACTCGTAGGACGAGGATGGAGGAAAAAAAAAGAAAGGGAAAGAGAAAAAGAGAGTCAAACCATCAAAGGACGACATTACATGTGAAAGTGAAGCAGGTACATTGAAACAAATTTCATCGAAAAAAAAAAGGAAGGAATAGAACAAGAATGAAAGGTGATAATGAAAGTAATGAGAAGGGAAACTATAATATAAAAAGTGTCGTCATATTAAACTGGAGGGAATGACAGTGACGTAATATATATATACATTATATATATATATATATATATATATATATATATATATATATATATATATATATAACTTTGGGAGTGTTCCCCCTGCCACGCACTGCATTGGCGGACACAAGGGTGCTGTGGTTGACCCAGTGTCGCTTACTGTAAAGTATGCTTGCACCCGATCGGCTTGCGCGGGCCGATTACACTTGGTTCACAGAACTGTACACAAATCCAAAGCCACTCCAACACTACAATTACACTTACAAGCACTTCTCACCCTACAAACAATCTCTACCAGAATATATATATATATATATATATATATATATATATATATATATATATATATATATATATATATATATATATATATATATATATGTGTGTGTAAGTGTGTCATGTAAGAGAGGGCTGGGGGGAGATCACTAGGTGCCAAAAAGAAAAAAAATAACGAGAGAAGTGGAAGTGAGAAAATACAGAGAATCAATATACCAAGTGTAAGTGCTTAATGGAAGATACGAAAAAAAGAGTAAGGAACAAAGAGAAAGATGGAATGGGAGAAAAGAGATAATAAATAATATAATAAAAACTGGAATAGTGCAAGTGAGAAAACTTGTTTCATATGTAAAGGCAGATGAAAGGTACGATGGAAGGAAATTTAGGAATATTGACTTCATAAACGGATGATAAGGGGGGGCGGAAGTGAAAAAATGTGTAGACGTGATGCTATGAATAGAAGACTGGAGGAAAGGAGAGGACGATGTGAGTAAAGAAAGGGAGAGGAGGAAATGAAAGAACGAAGAGATAAAAGAGAGAGGGAAGAAGATAGGAGTGAACAAAGGGACAGAAGAAAGGGAGAGGAGTAAAGGAGAGGACGAAGGGATAGAACGAAGAGAGAGGAGGAGAGGTTAGTAGGAGGGCAGGTGTTGGAGGAAGGTACGGGGCTGGCGTGCAGGAGACCATTCTGATAACAATAATGGCTATAGGGTGGTGGCAGAGGGCAGGGAAGGGAGTGTGGGGGGTAGAGGGAAGAGGGGTTGCAGGATAGGAAGGAGAGAATGTGATGGAAGATAAGAAGGGTGTGACGTATCATTATTATCACCATTATCAGCACATTAACCCTTGTTCCCCGTGTAAACACTGGGTGGGGATATCTATAGTAAGACGCTTTGATCTCTGTCCCAGTATTAATCAAGGTATAAAGACAGTCACAGGTATGATCTTCTCATTTTCTATGCCGTAGGAGTTACAGGGCCATTTACAACTCGTGATCTCTGTTGTCGTAAGCTAACCCTACCAAACTTCATACGCCAAAGGTCATTGTGTACATAAGTACATAAGTAAGTCTTCAAGAGCCCATGTAGGCATTATGGAAGTGGTGTGTGAGGGGTACAGGAGTGGCGACTGGGTCGAAGGGTGACCAGTTTAAATCCCAGCCGGGAATAGCCTCACGACTGACAATTTGTTAACAAATGCATTAACAGATTTTCCATATTTTCACCAGCGTTCGTAAATATGACTGAAATGTGACTCATGGCTGCCACAAAATTTTCCATTCTGTTAAGCTAATCCAAACCTGGCTATTTATTAGTTATAACTGATTCCAGAAGACATAAGCTTGAAAAGTTGGTCGTACTGGGTACAGGGAGGAGGGGGTTAGGTTGTACAATCCCTAGTCACGTTACTCTTGTTTTTACGTGGTTTTCATGTTGTAATGTGTTGGTTTTGGTAATGAACTGATAGGTGATGTTAGTGGCGTTTGTGACAAGGGTAATGGGTGTATGTAATAATGTGGTGTTTGTGATGGCATGTATGATTATGTTAGTGGTGGAACAAGCGGTGGTATGAAGTGTGGCGTTTGTGATATAACGACAGATGGTATTAACAGTGCGGTGCCGTCGGTGAAAGAGGTGGTTTGACCTGTATCGCTATTGACAAAATGAAATCTGGTATGAAATCTGCTGTTAGTGATGCAGTAAATGTAGAGTTTGTTAGAGCAGGTGTTAGTGGTGACATGGAATGAGGCATAAGTGGAAAATAGTTTACGTTGCACAAAGAATGTTGTTTCGTAATACTGTATTAGTGGTAGAATGAATTAATGAGAGGTGGTTTGAGTGCTGGAATGAAAGTGGATGGTTTATGTGGGAGAAGGTGCTAACAGTGTAACGAAAAGTGGTATATGTGAGACTTGTTATTGGTGGCAGAATAAGACTATTATCAGTGGAGTGCGAGGCAGCGTGAGACGTAACTAATAGAGTGGTGCGGTAGATAATAACGGACGGGGTTGATTGATATATGGCGTGAGAGACAGTAACTTTTTATTTTTTATCTGACAAAGATTCCTAACCCCTTTTTAGCTCAGTTGATGGTCAGATGAAGTGAGATTGAAGGGCGGAACCGACTAGTGACCAAGGAGACTCATATTCACCTCAAAACAAAGGCTCATCGAATTTTGTGCAACCACGACATAGTATTCAGTCTATGAGAGTAACCGGGTTCCATCAAGTGAAAATAAACGGCCTATAGTGACTGATATAATGACACGTGGACACCATCAGGGCCACGAAATATAAGAAAAGAAAATCGACTGAAAATGATAAAAGAATGTTGTGGGAGGACTGTGGTAATTCTGGCTTAACTTGCGGTCCACTCTGTGTAAATGGATGGCCCCTATGCACGGCTGTCTCTCTCTCTCTCTCTCTCTCTCTCTCTCTCTCTCTCTCTCTCTAGTTTCACCACACTCTGCTCAACCTGTGGCGTGGTCAGTAGGGCCAGAATCCTTTAGTCAGCAGCGGCCTTATCAGCCTTTTGTACCCATGTGCCGCGGGCTGGTAGCAGACACTCTCGCTTTTACTCTATATTTTTTCACGGTTTTGCTTTGCTCACATTTTATCCTCACTTTCTTTATACTTCCTTCTGTGGCTGCCTTTTCTTGCCCCTCCCTTTTTTCATTTGTTTCGTGGTTGATTTTTCTTGTTTTTTGTCATTCATTTTTCTTAGTTTAAGCATTTTTTTACGTCAGTATTTTGCCCTTTTTGCAGTATTGTATTTGTCTGTTTCTCTCATCCCTTGTTTTGCCCATTCTTTCTTTCGTTTCATTATCAGTGTTTTATCCTTTGCTTTTTTGCATTTATTCTGAGTATTTCCTCTGTTTTTGTTTTTTTATATATTATTCTCTCGTTCTGTGTCGTGCTTCCCCCCCTCCCCCTTTTTTAGTTCTCTGTCCTTCCATCGTTATTCTCGTTATTCTTTTGTGTTAATGCCTGTTTCTTTTCCCTTTGTGCTTGCTTCATTATTTCCTTTGTATCCACCTTGTGCTCTCTCTCTCTCTCTCTCTCTCTCTCTCTCTCTCTCTCTCTCTCTCTCTCTCTCTCTCTCTCTCTCTCTCTCTCTCTCTCTCTCTCTCTCTCCTATTGTTATCCTTTCGTTACTCTCATCTTTTGTTTAGGGTGATTTTCTTATATCATCATTTTCGCTCATCTCCACCTTTCCCTTCGTTCTTATTGTTATTTTTCCTCTTTCCCCTCCTCTGCTTTTCCTTTGTCCTCCCTCACCACCTTCTAGTGCTTCTTTCATGTTACTTATGCTCACACTTATTCTCATTTTGTACATTTTTCTCTCGTTTCCCGTTGATCACACTTCTTTATTAATCTCTCTCTCTCTCTCTCTCTCTCTCTCTCTCTCTCTCTCTCTCTCTCTCTCTCTCATCATTTTTTTCATCATCCTTTGTTTTTTTTCGCCATTTGTGTCTCCTTATTTATGTGTTATTTTTTTCAGTTCAGATATCCTTAAAGGTTATCATAGTCTTTTTTCCTAACCCTTCTTTGACATTTAAATAATAGATATTTATTTTCCTCTTGAATTTTTCATTATACAGTAGTTTGTTTTTGCCTTTGCGTTCTAATCTAGTTTCCTTCTCCTTACTTTTCTTCTCCTTGAGTTTCCCCTTTTCTCATCATCTCGTCTTTTCTTTCCCCTCCTTCCTTCTCTCCTTCACCCTTCCTTTCCCCTCCTTCCTTCCCTCCTCCACCCTTCTTTCCCCTCCAAACTTCCCTTCTTCACCCTTCCTTTCCCCTTCTTCCTCCCCTCCATCACTCTCCTTTTCCCTTCTTCTTTCACCCCGTCACCCTCCTTTCTCCATCTTCCTTCCCTTCTTCACCCTTTCATTCCCCTCCTTCCTTCCCTCCTTCACCCCTCCTTTCCCCTCCTCCCTTCCCTTCTTCACCTTTTCTTTCCCCTCCTTCCCTCTCTCCTTCACCCTTCCTTTTCCCTCCCTCCTTCCCTCATTCACCCTTCGTTTCCCCTCCCTCTTGCCCCCCTTCACCCTCTTCCTTCACTGCTTCCCCCTGCTTTCCCCTCCATCCTTCCTTCCACCCTCCCTTCCCCCTCCCCACAGTACCCCCTCCCCTCTCACTCTGTTCCCCTTGGCACAGCATAGGAATGATCGCCAATGACGCCTTGCTGTATCCTCTCTTCCCTTCCTGCATCTTTTCCCTTATTCCCACCCAAAGATATAGTGTTGTTAAGGAATCAAGTATTTTTCTTATTAATTACAACTTCAGTATTTTCGATAATGTGTTCAGATCGCGGTGTACAAACTTTTATAGACAGAGGGACGTATGGTTGTAATCCAATGACAGCGCCTTAAGTGTGAGGGAAGGCAGTGTGAGGTGATGTGACGGAGTGGTAGTGAAAGTTTGGTGAAACGTTGGTACTGGTGTAGGGGCGGACTGTTGCAATTTGTTGAGAACTGCCGGTGTGCAACTTCACACACACACACACACACACACACACACACACACACACACACACACACACACACACACACACACACACACACACACACACACACACACACACACACACACACACACACACACACACACACACACACACACACACACACACACACACACACACACACACACACACACACACACACACACACACACACACACACACACACACACACACACACACACACACACACACACACACACACACACACACACACACACACACACACACACACACACACACACACACACACACACACACACACACACACACACACACACACACACACACACACACACACACACACACACACACACACACACACACACACACACACACACACACACACACACACACACACACACACACACACACACACACACACACACACACACACACACACACACACACACACACACACACACACACACACACACACACACACACACACACACACACACACACACACACACACACACACACACACACACACACACACACACACACACACACACACACACACACACACACACACACACACACACACACACACACACAACTATTTCACGTCCACAAGCTCGGACCTGCATCAGCCACCCACCACACACAATTATTTGAGTAGTGGTCCTTCCATGGGTTGACATAGTTCTGACGAGAGAGAGAGAGAGAGAGAGAGAGCAAAATTTGTAAGCCTGGGGAAAGAAAAAGCAACCACAATGGATTCACAGAAGTTTTTGTCGCCCTTGGGAAAAACGGCTCTGTTTGTTATTCTTCTTCCTATTCCCTTGTTTTATTATATATTCTTCCCTTCTTTTATCTTTAATATATTTTGTGTGTGTGTGTGTGTGTTTTATTATATAGTCTTCCCTTCTTTTATCTTTAATATATTTTGTGTGTGTGTGTGTGTGTGTGTGTGTGTGTGTGTGTGGTTATCCTTGCCTTGCACTATCAGAACATGCTTTATCTTGGCATTATTAGAGAGCATGTGTGCGACATAAGTTTCAGCGTAATAACCACCACGAATGAGTCATGTCTGTGAACCTGTGTTGCTAAAAGTTTGAATTAAGGTCTTCTCATCCCATAAGCTTATAGATCTGGCATTTTAATAGGGCACTTGTAATGTTTTGAGTAGTCATCATCTTTGACTTTCTAACTTCATGATTTCAAGCCTCTGTTATTCAGTATTTCATTCTTCACTTATCATATGTGTCGTCTTTTGCAGCTCTTCATTAACGTTCATTCCATGCCCCCCATACACTGTTCTCGCTCTCCTGGCTCTCTCTCTTATCTCTTATCCTTACTTCATCATCCTTTTCCTCCGTGTTTCGATGTTTCCACTTCGCCGATTTTCATTTCAGTCCCTCTGCTCGTCTCCCCTCTTGCTCTTTCTTTTCTGTCTTGTGTTTCCCTTCTTCCCTCCTTTCCTCTCTCCCCTCTCCTTGCTTTCTTTCTCCAGCACTGAGTTCCTTGCACCGGCCACACCAATTCCACTGCCACTGAGAAAGATGCCGTACCTTAAGAGCCAAAATGGTCTTCCCAAAAATCCATCCATGACAGTACTTGTAGATCTGTAACTGTTGAAAATTAGACCCGTGTTTTTATAGCATTTATTACTTAAAATTTGCTCAAGAATATCTTCCCCAGGTTTCATACATTTTTTTTCTCTGACACCGTATGTATGTTTTTATCTATATACTTATCTACCTCCCCATCAGTCTACTTACTTCTCTATCTATCAGTTAAATATCATAAGCAACAAGAACGAGGAAAAACAGCGGAAATGAAAAAATCAGAAGGAAAAAGAGAAGAAAAGAGAACGTGAGGAGGGAGGAGTGCAGTGAACAGTATTAATAAATGGTTAATTGGCACTGGTAATTGGCGGCGCCGGGTTCACAAGCATTGCAGTGTTTTGTTTATCTATCTGCCTGTCTACCTATCTATCTCTATCTATCTATCTGTCTGTCTGTCTATATATCTATGTCTATCTATCTGTATATCTATCTGTCAGTCTACCTGTCTATCAGTCTACCTATCCATCCATCCATCAGTCCATTCATTCATTCATCCATGTGTCCATTCTGTCTAGCATTACACTGATGTCTTTCATATATTTGTACACCTCGGGTTATCTATTGTCTAATTCCGCATCCTGTGAGAGGGTCTTTACAAAATAATCTCCAGGTATTCCTATCATACTCAGTAACAACCCCCTTCCCACAACACGCCATACTACCTCATACACTCCCCTACCTCTTCTCTCTACCCTGTTCTTGATCTCCCCATTCACTCCAGCTCCCTCCAACCCACTCTCCTCGTCAGTCTCTCACACTTTAGTCAGCCTCCACGCCCTCCTTATTATTTTAGCATTTCCCATTGCCTCCTCAGCTGCCGGGGTAATTATTGGTAGCAGAGAGGAAGATAAGTGATGATAAATGGTAACAGAGGTTATCAAGGGAAGAGGAAGACTGAATAAAGAGGTGACGTGAAGGAAAGGGAATCACTGTCTCTGTCTGTCTATCTGTACCTGCCTACCTACTTACTTATTTGTGTGTCTGTCATTATAGTCAGACGCCTTAATATCGGAAGGGTTGTCCACAGACGAATCACCTCCATGTCATTCTCTTCTCTGTCATCAAGTTGCCTTCTCTCCAACTCACTCTTCTCTGTCATAATTATATATCGGATACGAAATTACGTGAGAAAAGTGAATTCTTGAGGTCTCCATCCTACATCAAGTAATATCGTTTAGAAGCAAGAGTATAATAACAATAATAAAAACAACAACAACAGTAATAATAATAATAATAATAATAATAATAATGAAAAAAGGGATGATAAAAAACAGGTTTAGAGAGGAGTGGTTGAGGCGGTGGTGGTGGTGAAGGTGACACAAACACAAGTACCAGTAGTGAACATGGCGTTGGCAGGCGATGGTGATAACAGATGAGAATATAAGACGTCACTGAGGCTGACGTCAGGAAGGGCCAGTTTATGCAAATAGTATCTGTTGACAAAGTGACAGCACCACACGGACTCACCAGCTGATTCTGGTAAATATGAGTGTTTTTTTTTTCTAGGGCATCCAAGCGCGCAGGGAATGTTTACATAATACAAAATATGAGAATATTGCATCGAACAGAATTATTTGCAGTACTGCACACTGGCAAGAACGTTGATATAAGTAGCACTGCAGTACCTATGCGTTATAGCGAAAACGTTGAAATAAGTAGCACTGCGGTACATATACAGTAAACTTACATAGTATTTGTGACATATAGGCATCATACCCGATAAAAAAAACAATCTGCATTGCACAGTTCTCAGCGGTAAATAAGGCGGAGGCAGCACACACACACACACACACACACACACACACACACACACACACACACACACACACACACACACACACACACACACACACACACACACACACACACACACACACACACACACACACACACACACACACACCAAAGACCCTCACACCTCTCACGACCCAACTGCCTCACAAAATTCTGGTGTCAAATAATCTTGGTTGTGAGAGGCCTTAGTGGCAGGCCTCTCTCTTCCCTTCCATATATTGCCCCCTTACCCTCTCCCAGGCCCTGCTACCCTCGCTCTCAGCCTCTGCTCTCTTTTCCCACCCACCCTCTCTCTTTCATCAGCCCCCCAGCCCCGCCGCAGCCATCAACGTCCCTTCCCATTCCATTCTCTCCCACGCCCTCCTACCCTCTCTCTCAACTTCTCTTTTCTCACACCCATCCCCTTCCCCTCTCCCAGACCTTCCTCTTCCCCGTCCCCACGACCCTCTCATTCAGCCTCTCCCCTCTTCTCTCATCACCTCCCTCTTCCTCTCCCTTCCCTTTCTTATATTGCCCCATTCTCTCTCCAGTCTCCACCCTCTCCCAGGCCCTCCTGTCCCCTGTCTCCACCTCTTCCCCTCCCCTCTCCCCTCACTTTTCCCAGCCACCCTGCCCTGCCACAGCCACCCCCCTCTCCCTCCCATTGCACACTCTCCCTCAGTCCCTTCCCATCCTCTCCCATCACCTCCCTCTCCCTCTCCCATCACCTCCCTCTCCCAGCCCCCTTTCCCTAGTTACGTCACAGCCCCCCCCCCCCCCTCAGTGTTACCCCTCACTCCTCTTTCACTCTCGTCTATTTCCGTCTCTGTTTCTTCCTCCATCGCCGTTTTTTCCTCCATCACCACACCGTGTCCAGCCCTCTTCCAGAATTGCCCTCACTCCCCCTCCCCCGCCCAGCCCTGTCACACCAATCAACCTTCTCCCTCCTTTCTGACTCTGTTTCTTTCCCTCACTTCTCTCCTGATTCCCCTTCCTCTTCCCCACTTCCACCCCAGTCATTCCTCTCACTTCCTCCTTTCCACAGCCTCAAGTTATGTTCAACTCCCCTTTACATCATCATCATCATCATCATCCCAGCAGCTAAATAATGGCATAGGTCAAACACACCCAAACAGGTCAGAATATCTTTGTTCCGGGCAGTCATTATTCTGAAATTTACTCAGACGTTTTTCTAATACATTAATACATTCACTGCCTTCCTTTCTCCTTTTCCTAATTAGTAATTCTCTCTCTCTCTCTCTCTCTCTCTCTCTCTCTCTCTCTCTCTCTCTCTCTCTCTCAACTTTTCTCCTCAATCACTTTTTGTCCAATCCCAGCTTCGATACAGGAGCCAGACCCATTTTCTTTTTGCCCAAGACTTTTTCATTTTTTTTTTAAATCAAGGGATTAAGGAAGAGAAACAAGAGGAAGGGTTGGGTGGGTGAAATAGGAAGAGAAACAAGAGGAAGGGTCAGGTGGGTGAAATACGAAGAGAAACAAGATCAAGGGTCAGATGGATGAAATAAGGTAAAACAAGAGGAAGGGTCAGATGGATGAAATAAGATAAAACAAGAGGAAGGGTCAGATGGGTGAAATAAGATAAAACAAGAGGAAGGGTCAGATGGATGAAATAAGATAAAACAAGAGGAAGGGTCAGATGGATGAAATAGGAAGAGAAACAAGAGGAAGGGTCAGATGGTTGAAATAGGAGAAACGAGAGGAATGGCCAGGTGGATGAAATAGGAAGAGTATTGTTGGAGTACAGGTGTTTAGTGTAAGTCAGGTGTATTTCTTAGGTAATCGTTTCGTTTCTACGGGAGTTACGTATCACCCAACCCGCTTCCCCTTACCAACCCCTCAGACTGCCTCACTACGATGTCCTCCTCCTTACTTAGCCTGGGAGACATTTTGTACTGAGAGGATAAGAGAATTTCCATTAATCGCCCTAGCACCACAACGCTTTTTATATCTTATTCTTGCTGCCAGTATACGATTTTGTTATGTGCAGGACCTCTCGTAATGAACGGGCCTAGAATAACGTGTCTCTTCTTAGGATATGTTCTTAGGATATGTCTCAATCTTTTCTCTGTATTGCTACATAGAGAGAGAGAGAGAGAGAGAGAGAGAGAGAGAGAGAGAGAGAGAGAGAGAGAGAGAGAGACGTACATAAGCAGGAAGCAGCAGGAAAAATTTCTCAGGAAGGATAGAGACGACAAAATGATTTATAAAAATAAGAGAAAACAGGTTTAAGTGGCAATACTACGCTACCCATATTGGTAAACAAGAGAGAGAGAAAAAATGAGATTCAAACAAAGGAAAAAGAATTAAGGAGAGAGAAGAAAGAGAAATAAAAACCAATACTTGCCCCAGACCAACTCTAACTTTTCCGGAAAAAGAAATTCGTGCCAGTGTTACGACCTTCAGTCCCTCTCTTTCCTTTTTAGTGGTTAGGTTTCCATCCTCCTCCTTTTACCTGTCGTTATACTTTCGTTCTCCTTTCCTTTAATTATTTTCATCTGTAGACTTGCTTCATCTCCGTATTTTCATAACCGTATGTCTCTCTTTATTTATAGGTTACTTTGTGTTTTAATTCTTTTAAAACTGTGTGTATCTTTCATTTTCAAAGATTGTTTTGGAACCTAACATTATCATCCAATCTACGGTTATATTTCTCGTATGCCAAACAACCTGCTTGTCTTCCCAGCACTGTGTTATTCATTACGATTCTGTCCACTTACTCCTCGATGCCACTTCCTAATCTTGTTCCACCTTATAAAAATACATCAGATCTCGGAGCATACTATCCCTCCACATTCTTCCTCTGTCCCTCCACCAAGCCTACCTTCCCATTCTTCCTCCATCCCTCCACACATCCAGCCCCTGTGTGCCTCGCTCCCACGGTTCATCAGTGGTGACGGGAACAGAAACAGAAAAACACCTCCAACCTCTTATCACAACTCACTTCCACTCCCTCCCACAACGCCACCGGCGCTATAGTCATGTATACATCTATAGGCTGTGCATAGGGAAAGTGGGACGGTGATGTTTGGCTCACAGACGGAAGCTAAAGAACATGTGATACGCCAGGAGTGTTTAAGCTGAGTGTTACCTCCAGCTTATTGAAAGTTTTAAGATGGTGCAAAGAGCGACAAGTCAGCTGGGCCTAAAACTGATCCTCACCACCAACCGTCCACTCCACAAGCACCCTCTCAGTCAACTCCCTCACTGGGTCGTCATTTTCTTCCTTCGCTTTGGTGGAAGGGGAAAATGAGGAGGGAGATGAGAGGGTAATAGAAAAGGGAGATCAGAGAGGGAGGGCGGGAGGACTGTGATGGAACGTGACATATACAGTATGCTACCACCGTCACCCACCCCATTGCCACTACCTTTATGGCTGGTGCCGGAGATGGAGAGTCATAAAGATAAAAGGGGATGACATGACACACACGACAACTGATGGAATGGGAAGTGGACTACGCTTGAGTGACACGGAGAAGAAAATAGGGATGCACACGAGAAGAGAAAAAGATGAGAAAAACAAAATGGATGAAAAACAGAGAAGCAGTGACAAAAGAAGAGAGGAGAAGAGGACTGAAGACAAGACACGAGAAGTAAGAAAATGGGAGAGGAGAGAAAACAAAAGGATAAAGCACAGGAAAAATGAAGTGAGGTGGAGAAGAGAAAAGAATAAAGTGTAAGAAAAAGAAGTGAGCATAAGAGAAACATACAACCTAAAAGAACAAATGAGTGACATGGAGGAGAAAAAAAAGTGAAGGAAAGGAAAGAAACGAAGTGAGATGAAATGAATTAAATGAAGAATAAGGTTCCTTGGACATCTTTTTGCCTCACTTCTTTCATACTCTCTCTCTCACTTCACCTTTCCTCTCCCTCTCACACCCTGCCAGTCTCACGCTCTTCTCTCTCCAGCACACTCACTTTAATTCCCATTAACTTCCACTACACGTTTTTCATTCTTTTTCACACACACACACACACACACACACACACACACACACACACACACACACACACACACACACACACACACACACACACACACACACACACACACACACACACACACACACACACACACACACACACACACACACACACACACACATTCTCCCCTGCAGCATGAATAGACTAAAAGAAGCATCACTCACTGGGGGTTTAACACTGTCACCTGCTCTTCACTAACAATTTAATTCACTTTGTTTTTACCGTGATGGACGTCAGTGTCGCTTTCCACTTACGTTGGAACTATTTTGACGTTCATATTTCTGGATGCTTTTTAAAATGCTTTTATGGATAGTATTACACACACACACACACACACACACACACACACACACACACACACACACACACACACACACACACACTCTCTCTCTCTCTCTCTCTCTCTTTACTTACCTATTCATGTTATCTACATATTTATCTAACCACTAAGGCATATTAACAAGCAGGTAACACTATCAGTGCAGATCAGCAATACCTTAGGTTAAGTAGTCACCTTTGCTTTATTTCTCACTGGAGTATATGGTGGACACTGATATAACACTCCAAGAAAAATCCAATAATTACAAAATACAACTTAAATGATATTCTGGTATTAATGTTCAGCTCATATAAACATTAAAGTTACGGTCATTGATAAGTGGTGAAGGGACTCTCTTGACATGCTACTGTACATAAACAATTCTCAGATTCAGGGACTACGTAAAATTACCACTTGATGGAGACCCGTGGCTTATATACATAGTGGCCAGGAAAACCGTGGGATAATTCTGAACAACGTACTATATCAACGTGGGTCCAATGCTCAGCTGTTTCGGAAGTAAAATTACTGATGATTGTGGGTGAAAATGGTCGCAGTCTTTGTGTGGTCTCACCCATAGTTCATCAGTTATTGTAGTCCATGCCGGTTGAGAATAAGAATCATGTTCAAAATCAGCCAAAGAATATGCTCATAAAGTCAGGCACACTTCATGGAACATTCTGTAATGTTATATTTCAGCTAAAGTAACGAGTTCAGCCAGTGTTTATGTGTTTGCTTGTGTGTTCTGTTTGCATGGATGTTTTGCTTTGTTCTGTGTGTGTGTGTGTGTGTGTGTGTGTGTGTGTGTGTGTGTGTGTGTGTGAGCAAAGTATAAGGTACTGTCTTGTATTCCTTTAACTCAGAACACCTTACTTCTGCTAGGGAAAGGGGGGGAGGCAGGAAGGTAACCAGAGAATCAGGCCTGGTGGATATCAGACGCTACATATTCCAGCACAGACACCTGATACTGAATGCGAGGGTAGGAGATGAAATGGTAATGAAAGGAGGGAAGAGGGAGGGGAAGGAAGGGCAGAGTGAGTATGCACATGGATGAAGGGGAAATAATTAGCAGGAAAACAGAAAACAGGATCAGGGAAAAAGGAAATGGAACCAGCAGATGTAAGAAACTAAGATGGTTACATTGTTATTATTATTCTTATAATTATAATTAGCAGGGGAGTGAAAGATAAAAATGGTAGATTACTAGTGGAGAAGGGAGAAAAAGTGAGCAGATGGAGAGAACACTTTAAGGAATTGTTGAACGTAGAGGATGGAAGTAATGCGAGTATAAGTGGCTGGGGAATGGCTGGGAGAATGAGGGAGGTGAGAAGACAGGAAGAAATCGGTAGGATAGAAGTTGTGGAAGCAATGAAGAAAGTTAAATCGGGGAAAGCCCCAGGAATTGATGGAGTGTGTGGTGAAATGCTGAAGCATGGGGGAGAGATAGTAGTAGAATGGATGTGGAAGATGTACAGATTGGCCTGGGAGGAAGGTAGAGTCCCGGAGGAATGGAAGTCAGGTATAATTATTCCCATGTACAAAGGAAAAGGGGAAAAAGAAGTGTTTGGTAACCATAGGGGCATTTGTCTTCTTAGTATAATAGGAAAAGTGTATGGTAGGATACTTATTGACAGAGTTAGAGAAAGAACAGAGAAATTAGTTGGAGAAGAACAGGGAGGCTTTAGGAAGGGAAGAGGTTGTGTAGATCAGATATTCATTCTCAGATCTTTAGTGGAAAAGTTTCTAGAGAAGGGAAAGAAGTTGTATGCGGCATTCATGGATTTGGAGAAAGCATATGACAAGGTGGATAGACAAGGATTGTGGAAAGTGTTAAGAATATATGGAGTAGATGGAAAGTTGTTGAATGCTGTGAAGAGTATGTACGATGGTGCGAAGGCTGCAGTGCGTGTGGATGGTGAACTAAGTGAATTTTTCTCTTTGAAGGTTGGGTTGAAACAGGGATGTGTCATGTCTCCATGGTTGTTCAATCTGTACATGGATGGGGTAATAAAAGAGGTACAAGGTAGGGTAGTGGATGTTGGAGTGGCCCTGGTGAGAGAGGATAGTGTTTGGAAACTCCCTGTACTGTTGTTTGCAGATGATACTGTGTTGTTGAGTGAAGACGAAGGAGAGCTGCAAGGCTTGGTGGATGAGTTTGGGAGAGTGTGTAAGAAACAGAATCTAAAGGTGAATGTAGGGAAGAGTAAAGTGATGGTCTTTGAGAGGGGTGAAGTCAGTGAATGTACAGCGAGGTTGGATGGTGAGGAATTGGAAAATGTGAGTACGTTTAAGTACTTGGTTAGTGTGATGAGTAAGGATGGAGGTTTGGAGGGTGAGGTGCTTGAAAGGGTACAGCAGGGAAGAAAGGTTGCTGGTTCCTTGAAAGCAGTGATAAGAAACAGGGAAGTGAGCTTGGAAGTGAAAAAGTTACTACATGACAGTATTGTAATACCAACTCGAACGTATGGAAGTGAAGCTTGGACGTTGTTGGAAGGACACAAGTCAAGAGTGAGAGCAGTGGAAATGAATTATTTAAGAGGAGCCTGTGGAGTCACATGGAGAGACAGGCTGACGAATGAGGATATAAAGGAGCGTTGTGGTGTTGATGTGGATGTGATAGGAAGCGTTATGAGGAACACACTGAGGTGGTTTGGCCATGTGGAGAGGATGGAGGGTGAAAGACTGACGAAGAGAGTGTATGTGAGTGAGGTGGAGGGGGAAAGAGGGAGGGGGAGGCCGAGGATGAGATGGAGGGATGGGGTGGAGAGGTATATGAGAGAGGGGGGTGTGAGCTGGGAGCAGGGGAGTGAAATGGCGGGGGACAGGGCGACTTGGAGGCGATTTGTTTGTGGCCACCCCAAACGGGATTGAGGCGTCTGGCAATAGATAGATAGATAGATTATTATTATTATTATTATAATTGACTGTTGGTTATGTCCTCCCGGGTTTCTACACAAGTCTTCACATTTATTAAACTGAATTTAATACCTTTCACCATCTCCATCAGTACTGGGTTGTCCTAATATTGCTTCCCCTTATCTTGTAGCCTATGTCACGAGGAAGGCTTGTTAGGCTTTTGTGAAGAGTGAAGATAATTGTTGCTGCATGAAATTACCAATGGACACTATAGTCAGTGGACGCAAAAAAGCAAACACTGTAAGACACCAAAAAGATTGTGAAACAAAAAAAAAAAATGCGTGGTTGAAACTGGTTACAGTGACTGAGCCGCCCCTTAAACGCGTGAGAATCAGGTTGTTTTATAAGGACCACCCTATATAATTATTTTTATTACTATAACTCCAAATTATAGCCTTTGCTGGGTATATGAAAGATCCTTTGAACTGGTGAAGGAAATACGGAAATGAAGGAGTGGAAAATGATGTGAAAACGTGCAAAAGGTGAGCAAAAAGTGACAGGTGAAGGGAAGATCAGCGAAAAACAAATAAAAAGAGAGTGAAGAACTAAGAAAATAGCCCCATGATGACACTCATAAGGCTCACATAAAAAGGGTAATAACGACAAATTTCACCCATAATGACACACCCGTGTCACTCACCGCCTCGCCTGAATACACACACACACACACACACACACACACACACACACACACACACACACACACACACACACACACACACACGATTGTACACATAACACAAAGCACTTTCCCTTCAAGATATACCGGTAGCTGCAGCATTAAAAACAGCCGAGCTATTAAGAGTAAAATAAACTTCGGTCATTACAAATCTAGTCACTAACGAGTCCTTAAAAGAAAAAAATCACCTGCAGAAATATGACTGAAAAACACAGGTGACTGATATAGTTACTGTTTAGAAAATGGGGGAAAGGGTGGGATATTTTGAGTTGTGATCTGAATGTGACTGACTGACTGTACCCAGTCAAAGCTTTACATCAAGACTACACGGTTACAATATCTGTGGTGACCTGAGACTAACTGACTGACCCACCCATACCAAGAGAATCAATCGACAGCAATAGAACAATCTGGGAAGGGGGATCAGAGCTGAATGAACTCACTGCTGCCATTTGAAGCAAGGAAGGAGTTGTCACGAATCAATTCGCGACATTTCCTTTTTGTGAGAAGCCACGAACTATTAGGGGAAAACTCACTGTGTATCGCTCAGTTAACCGTTTCTCTCTCCATTTCGGGGTATATTTTTCAAATCATTCGTCACCGTTTTCAGGGGTGACCGATTTGATGCACGTCACTAAGTGCGCTGCTGAGCGATACTATTGTTTCTTTATCGTTCGCCTCTACTGCTCATTCAACCGTTAGCCACGCCTTCTTCCGGTGGCCTGTGCGTCCTGCTTATGCATTATTTGAATTCAGTTTAGTGTTTGCTGTGACGGAGACAGGACCTGTGCAGCAGTGCGAGAGGTCAGCTAGTACCCAAACTCCACTTACAGTTTCTCCAAGCTCCCACCTTTAGTTCTCCAGCTTTGGGTGATACACCGCATTCATTGACTAGTATTTCCTTTGTGTATTTTGTAGTCTTAAGAGTTTAGTTAAGGTGTTTTTCCTAGGCGTAAGTATTTAGCTTCTGTGTGAGTGAGCGAGTGCGTCTCTCATTTAATTTGATTTGAAATGTAATGTTAAATTTGTTTTTGTAATTAATAAATTTAACAGTTCTATTTCTTGAGCTTAATGTAGAGTAAAAATCTTGTTTCATTTCTCCATAATTAAGCTTATTTTCCATATAGCTCCTAGCTTGCATAAACGTTTGCTTTCATAACTGGTACTTAGACCAGTCTTGTTGTATTAACTTAAAATCCGTTGTGCCAGGAGTTAATGCATCAGCAAGAACCTGATGTTATTATTATTAGTATTAGTTATTTATTGTCAGGGGTGATGTAACTTTCTCCAGAGGCTAACAGTACAGTAATTCAGCAATTGTGAGTAATTAGTCTCTGCTGTGTACTGTTGAGAAAGTTTATAAATTCTCGTTCTTAGAGAATCGTGCACAAGCCAGCGTAAAGTAATCGTTGCTTGATGTAGCAAGACAATCATTGTCTCTGCTCTTCAATATTATTGAATATTATTATCAATTTAAATAACATTTAACCATTTATTTCAAAACCACCGTGTTATTTTAAAAACCCCGTGACAATTGGCGACCTCATTCCAGGATATTAACTCCTAGCTCTAAAGCTATTCACGAGATAGTGCTCACTCATTCATATTTAGGTATTTATCATTAAAGTTTATAGGCACAAGCTTATTGGTGTTTACCCTTAATTTAGCAAGTGAATTTTGCTTTATTAATCAATAGAATACTTAACTCTAGTTTATTCTTGGTAACGCCAGACGATTTTATTCGCTCCTGGGAAGTCGGCGTACCCATTGTGTTTATTATTGAGTCTTCCCAGTCATTTACATTTTTATTTATTCTTTGCCAGTTAACTGGATAAGACTGGTCACCACTAGCTTGTGTCTGTACTCTTTACTTTTGTTTATTAGTATTCGTCGCTAAGCAGTCAGTACTCAATTTCGGTTTGCTTAATAAATTAGCGAAATGGCTACTACTGTATTTTTACAGGAAGCCAAAGAAATGGGTCTTTCGGACCCAACCGAAATTAAAGAGTATATACTCTCACGGCATAATCAGGAGCAGCAGCGCGAGAATGATGCCCGTGAAGAGCGTAAGATTCAGCGCGAATGCGAGCGAGAACAGCGCGAATACGAGCGAGAACAGCGCGAATACGAGCGAGAACAGCGTGAGGAACGTGAAAGAGAGCGTGCTTATGAACAAGAGCAGCGTGAGAAACAGCGCGAATACGAGCAGAAACAACGCGAGCTCGAGTTAGAAAAAGAGCGAGAACAGCGCGAACACGAGCGAGAACAGCGCGAACACGAGCGAGAACAGCGCGAGTACGAGCAAAAACAGCGCGAACTCGACTTAGAACATGAGCGAGAACAGCGTGAGGAACGAGACAGAGAACGAGAACACGAACGTGCCGAGCGAGAAGCACGCGAGAGACATGAACTTGAAGTGCTGAAGCTCAAGCGAGATTCCTTGGCTTCAGACACGTCTGGTGCAGTTGGTCAAAGCTCCACGAGCGTTCTCCCTGCACATGTCCTGGCGACCCCACGCATCAAGCTTCCTTCATACAAGGAAAGCGAGCGAATCGAGCCGTACATAGCTCGTTTTGAGGACATGGCAGACTTATATCAACTGGATGAGGCAGCTAAGCGGCTTCAATTTCTTAGCTCATTTGAGGGCCCTGCCCTCGATATTCTCCACAGAATTCGTGGAGACAATCTCACATATGAGATGATGAAAGCTGCACTCATTAAGGCGTATGGTCTCACAGTAGACGACGCCAAAGTTCAGTTCATGCGCAGCTCGTCTCCAAGACAAGGAGACAGCTGTTCAGTTCCCTTGATCGTCTCACAGCTTACTTAAATGAGTGGATGGAGAAAGATGAAACTCCTTCCACGCGTGAGGGGATAATTGACCTTATGCTGCGTACACAGCTAGAGGTCGTGGCCTGCTGAGCTCATAGCACAGCTTAAGATCTGCCAGGTGAAAGATGCCAGCCAAATGGCAGAGAAGGCTGACGCATTCTTTACTGCATACGGGTATCAAGCTCGTAAGCAAAACACCTGGAGCAGAAAAGATACTGCCAAGTCTGGGAAGCCGTCTCAGACTGAATCCCAGCACCAAGGCCGTTCTCAGAATAATGGCCAAGGTCCAAGCAAACCCCAGAAGGACCAGGGGGCAAAACACTCCAGAAACCTGAGTGGAAGCGGTACAACAAGTACCCTAACCAGCAGCAGTATCAGCCACGCAACCGACCGTCGGGACAAACTTTTCCACCACCAGCTCAAAAGAGGCAGGAAGCGAATGCAGCCTTCATTCCCTCAGCAGCAGCCTGGTGGTCACGTCCCTACCAGTGTGGGTACTTCCCCACAGTTCACTAGTCCCACAGTGACAGTGAACCCCCCTCCACAGATGGCCAATGTTCCATCTTCCCAATATAACCCTCAAGGCACAATGTTCGCCACATCAGTTCAGCAGCCTCATGAGTGGCTAGCTGCTTCCTCCACAGGCCCTCCCACAGGTGACAGTACCTTCCTGGTTCAGCCAGGGTTTGTGGGAGGCATTCTCTGTGAAGGTCCTGAGAGACAATGGTTCCTCAGGTTGCTCTGTTAAGCAGAGTTTAGTTCGGCCTGAGCAGTATACAGGTCGACAGATCCATGCAAAGCTTATTGATGGATCAGTGAGATTGTTCCCTGAGGCATGTATCCAGGTGGCATCTCCATTTTATACTGGTACGACACTTGCAGTTGTCATGCCAGAGCCTCTATTTGACTGTATAGTAGGCAATATTAATGGAGTCAAGGATAGTTGCTCCGATGACGCTACTCAGACTTCGGCTGCTGCGGTAACACGAGCCATGCACTGAGGCTCCAGATTGTGTCACCCCAGTGATCATTGAATCGCCGCAAGATCTGATGTGTAGTCAACTTGTTGTGCAAGAACAACATTCTGACCCAACACTCTGCTGCCGTGCGGAACAAACAAAAGGGTCGAGTGATAAAGTATTCACGGGGAGGTCGAGCCAAGTTCCTTCGTAAACAAGGACGGCTCTACCGTGAGTCACGAACACCCGAGGGCGAGGTTCGACTGCAGTTTGTCGTTCCCGCCAAGTACCGCCCAGCAGTGTTACAATGGGGTCATTGTCCAGCCTCAGGAGGTCACCTGGGCAAAAGGAAGACCCAGGGCCGTATCCGAGCTGACTTTTTCTGGCCAGGGATGGGACGAGACATAGACAGTTTTGTCCGTTCCTGCAGTGTGTGCCAAAGTATCACCACTGATCAGGGACATGCCCTTCCTGTGCCATTTGTAACTACACCTGTAATCTCTGAGTCAGTTGAGAGACAGGGTAGTGGTGAAGTGGGTTCAGACCTGACGTCTCGCCCATGGGCCCCACAGGACACATTATGTCCAGGGCCTGTACATACATATTATGTACCGTAAGTTAAGGGGGAAATTGAGAGGCGACTTGAGGCTATGGAAGACCCAAGTTTGCACAAGGATTCTCAGCTTCCCGTTACTAATATAAGTATTGTAGGTTAAGGGGGAAGTTCGAGAGAGAACTCCGCAGAGGCGACTTGAGGCTATGGAAGACCCAAGTTTGCATAAGGATTCTCAGCTTCCCGGTACTAATAGAAGTACTGTAGGTTAAGGGGGAAGTTCGAGAGAGAACTCCGCAGTGGCGACTTGAGGCTATGGAAGACCCAAGTTTGCACAAGGATTCTCAGCTTCCCGATACTAATATAAGTATTGTAGGTTAAGGGGGAAGTTGAGAGGCGACTTGAGGCTATGGAAGACCCAAGTTTGCATAAGGATTCTCAGCTTCCCGGTACTAATATATGTACCGTAGGTTAAGGGGAAATTGAGAGGCGACTTGAGGCTATGGAAGACCCAAGTTTGCAGAAGGATTCTCAGCTTCCCGGTACTAATAGAAGTATTGTATTGTAGGTTAAGGGGGAAGTGAGAACTCTGCAGAGGCGACTTGAGGCTATGGAAGACCCAAGTTTGCACAAGGTTTCTCAGCTCTCCGATATTAATATAAGTACTGTAGGTTGAGGCACAGGTTGAGGACCCGTGTGCGGTTCGAGGCTATGGAAGACCCGAGTTTGCACAGGGATTCTCAACTTGCCGATCATAATCGTGTGCTAAAATTAATGGCGACCTCGAGTGTACTTTTCATAGCATGTACTGACTGCTAGCCAGAGAGAGTGATTGTAACATAATAAGAATTTTGTCTCATTGACACTTTTGATGCTCCACCTTAATTGGTTTTGCAGGTTCAGCAATGGGTGTAGCAGTTTTGCTGTGCGGACCAGCTGATCATCTGCCGCACGCTGCTGCCTCTTCTCCTCTGCCTTCGTCGTCGCCATATTATTTACTGTGTCATTTTACACGTAGGTACAGTTACACTACAACTGTCACACCTACACCGTGTATTACATACACCACGCTACACAACAATTAGTTGTCAGTGTAAATGTAAAGCGAATTTTCGCTCAGTTTGACCTGAGTACAGGGATTTTCACCGTCGTCACGGAGTTTTTCCCTCAAGCTTGCTTCTATTAACGTAAATACGAGGTTTTTTTCGCTCACTGACGACTGCGACTTTCTCCTGTAGCAGGATAGCACACACACCACAGTGTGAATCTTGTGTGACTGAGTTAGGATTTATATGTATGTATATTGAAATCTTTCTTCTGAAGGAAGAAAGATTTAATTTTCATGGGGCGTAATGTCACGAATCAATTCGCGACATTTCCTTTTTGTGAGAAGCCACGAACTATTAGGGGAAAACTCACTGTGTATCGCTCAGTTAACCGTTTCTCTCTCCATTTCGGGGTATATTTTTCAAATCATTCGTCACCGTTTTCAGGGGTGACCGATTTGATGCACGTCACTAAGTGCGCTGCTGAGCGATACTATTGTTTCTTTATCGTTCGCCTCTACTGCTCATTCAACCGTTAGCCACGCCTTCTTCCGGTGGCCTGTGCGTCCTGCTTATGCATTATTTGAATTCAGTTTAGTGTTTGCTGTGACGGAGACAGGACCTGTGCAGCAGTGCGAGAGGTCAGCTAGTACCCAAACTCCACTTACAGTTTCTCCAAGCTCCCACCTTTAGTTCTCCAGCTTTGGGTGATACACCGCATTCATTGACTAGTATTTCCTTTGTGTATTTTGTAGTCTTAAGAGTTTAGTTAAGGTGTTTTTCCTAGGCGTAAGTATTTAGCTTCTGTGTGAGTGAGCGAGTGCGTCTCATTTAATTTGATTTGAAATGTAATGTTAAATTTGTTTTTGTAATTAATAAATTTAACAGTTCTATTTCTTGAGCTTAATGTAGAGTAAAAATCTTGTTTCATTTCTCCATAATTAAGCTTATTTTCCATATAGCTCCTAGCTTGCATAAACGTTTGCTTTCATAACTGGTACTTAGACCAGTCTTGTTGTATTAACTTAAAATCCGTTGTGCCAGGAGTTAATGCATCAGCAAGAACCTGATGTTATTATTATTAGTATTAGTTATTTATTGTCAGGGGTGATGTAACTTTCTCCAGAGGCTAACAGTACAGTAATTCAGCAATTGTGAGTAATTAGTCTCTGCTGTGTACTGTTGAGAAAGTTTATAAATTCTCGTTCTTAGAGAATCGTGCACAAGCCAGCGTAAAGTAATCGTTGCTTGATGTAGCAAGACAATCATTGTCTCTGCGCTTCAATATTATTGAATATAAATATCAATTTAAATAATATTTAACCATTTATATCAAAATTACCGTGATATTATAAAAACCCCGTGACAGGAGTCACTGACCCTTGAGTGGTGGATGAACAAAGCCACTGACTAAACGTAGGGCACAGTTACAGAGCTTGTTCGTGCAGACTGAAGACCCTGAATTACTGCAGCAATTTGCCACATATGTGAATGAAAAAAGGAAAGGAGACTTAATTAAGGTATGTAAGTGAAGGTCCCAGGCCACACTGCATGACTGTGTGGATTAACAGCGTGTGTAATGACAAGCTGGTCATGTAAATTAAAGAAGGAGGTACCAAAAAACTGAAGCTGGGGTGAAAAGGTTATATCCTGTTATATACATACTGGGGAGGAGGCTAAGGAGGCTGGGTCAATAGGATAAATACTGAATAGGTGTTGTGGGAGTTAGGAAAAAATGAGTGGATGGTAACTGTATGGAGGAGTAGCAGTAAACCCTGGGAGACTGGGTGTGGGTTAGCGTTTGGGCCTCCTATAGCAGAAAGTGATATTAGGAAGAGAATGGTGGGTATTGCAAACAGAAGTGAAACGGGGAAGAAAAAAATTGTTTGTAATGATAACTGATAACTAAATATCTATCGAGGAAGAATATAAGATTTTAGAAAACTAAGCGCCTCACTGTAGCCTATATGTATTTAAATTCTGTGCAATCGGCAGCAAAGTTCTGTTGCCTTTCTTGTTTCACTCACAATGAACTTTGAAAATCAGTCACATGAATTCACTCGTATTAGTATCACTTGCTGTGGATCAGATTTTGTAGGCTTATGAAATGTAACGCTTTTTTGGGCAAATCTTTTCCAAATCTCTGCATATAATGAAAAGTGGACTGAATGAAGACAGGCGACTGCAGTGTACCCCACCAGCACAGCATACCGGTGTATTATCCTAGAAACTTACTCAGCACCTCCCCTTTCAACAACTGCTCCCCTCCCCTTCCTGCTGCTGCCTCTCCCCTCCCCTCCCAGCTGTAGTTCATCCACCCCTCCCAGCTTCTGCCCCTTCCCCTCCCAGCTTTTCCACCTACCCCTCCCAGCTGTGCCCCCCTCCCCTCCCGATTCTGTCCCTCTGCCCTCCCAACTGCTACCTCCCTTCCCTTCCCTCCCCTTCCAGCTGCTGCACCCCCCCCACCACTACTCCTATATTTCCCCAGCAACAGCGCCACAGTATCAGGCAGGCAGGGTGGCTGGCTGCCTGGTTGGAGTGAGAACAATCACTCATATTTTATGAAGAAAAGAAGAGGAGGAGGAGAACATGAAGAAGAAGAGGTGGAGGTGGAGGAGGAGAAGAGGAGGAGGAGAAAACTCTGAGGTTGTCGAATAAGGAGAAGAAAAAAGTCTGAGGTTTTCAACATACGTGTATCTCAAGAAGCTTGATTATAATTGTCATCGATCAACAATACTGGCCAACCGTGCACGGACTCAATGTAACCTAATGAGAGAGAGAGAGAGAGAGAGAGAATGGAACCTGATTACAAGAATGTCACAAAAATTATTTTGCGTGTATTGTTTCCACCTGGCATAATTACATCACAAGGGCCATTAAGGGCAAGTTGTGTGTGCAATTCCGGGTTTGTTAATTAGGCTGGACTCAGAGCAGCACCAGCCACATCACGAGGTACTAGACAATATTTAGGTACACAAATGAGGACATTATACGGCTTTAACTTGGCCCTGATTTTTGTCCTTTGCAACTTTCACATGCGTCATTGGCGGAAAAAGATGATACAACGGCCTTACATCCTTTCCATAGCACTTTTTCGTGACTAGCACCACATTGTAACGTTAATCTGTTGGTACGGTTCAGATTTCAAGATGGGGAGATGGCAGTTTTAGGCCAAGTTAGCGTAAAAACTGCTTCGTTGTATAAATTTTAGAATTATAATACAACTGAAAACAAGGACACTTAAGGGTGTATACGACCAAGACTAACAAAGACAGTTTAAATGTACACAGTAAAGGCACCAATTCTTATTCATTCTCTCTCTCTCTCTTTCTCACTCTACTTTCTGCAAGATCCAGCTCTATTCTTTCGCGCGCACGCACACACGCACGCACGCACGCACGCACGCACGCACGCACGCACGCACACACGCGCACACTCACACACACACACACACACACACACACACACACACACACACACACACACACACACACACACACACACACACACACACTGTACGTACGTACGTCACTCATAATCCTAGGAATTACATAGGGAGAATGGTGCTATTAAAGCTGAGGACACACTTTAAGTGCTACGCATCCCTGACAGTTCATCTTAATAGCCGGTGCTGGTGGAGTGGGGAAAGTGGGGAGAAGGGTGAAGGGGATGGATAGAGAGAAGGAGGGAAGAGGGTTTGGAATGAGGAGAGGGGAGAAAAAAGAGAGGGGAGGGTTTATGTGGAGAGATATCAGGGTTGGAGGAAAAGAAGGGATAAAGGGGAAGGACGGAGAGGATGGGCGAGGGATGAAGATGGGGGTTGAAAAGGAAGGGGAGGCGATTCAGTGGAGAGAAATGAGGGGAGTTCAGAAAGCGATGGAGGGAGGGGGAGAGGAAAGGAGGGAGGGGTAGTAATGGGAAAACAATGAGAGGGGCGAAGATTGGAAGGGAAGGGAAGAATGAAAGTTGAGAAGACACTACTAAAAGAGTTTTGAAAAGGGGAGGGAGTGGAGAGGCAGTAATAATAGTAGAATGAAAAGTCGAGAGGAATGGGAGACAAAGAGAAGTGGAGAGGAGGGCGGAGGCGAGAAGACAATCGAAAGTGCTCAGAAGAGAAAATCAAGAGGAAATAAGAAAAGAACTTGAGGAAGGAAGATAGACCTAGAAAGGCGCAGGAACACAGATGGGAGAGATGGCGTGGGATAGAGAGAGGAGGGAGTGGAGAACAGAAAAGTACGGCATGTAAAAGAATAGGGAAGAGGAAAGTGAAGGATTATTACGACCTGTGTACATATAGCTGGTCCATAAGTACACACACTGTACACACGCACACTTACCCATGAGTACCTGTGGATAAAAACACGTGTACTACCTTTGTGTGTGTGTGTGTGTGTGTGTGTGTGTGTGTGTGTGTGTGTGTGTGTGTGTTACATAACCGAGTTTATGACCGTCATCATCACGCACACACCAACTATTCGTGTGTATTGCTATGTGCTCGCGTGTGTATATCTCAGCGTATCTCGATGTCCATATACATAAACTTGGTGTATGTACCCGTGTGTGCATTAAATTTTTGATCGTGTGTACATACCAATGTGTACTGCTAGACTTCAGATGTGCAAGTATATGTATTTTGGAATGTACAGGTGTATGTATGTGTTTGTGTGTGTATGTGTGTGTAAGTATATAAGTGCCTTTTTAACAGACTCTTTGGTGTACGTGTGCATTCTGGTAATCATCTGTGCTTTATGTGGATGTGTTTGAGTCTCTTCGATGTGTGTATGCATGTCATTGTGTGTTTTTCTTAAGTATATATGAGTGATGATGATGGTGTGTGTGTGGGGGGGGGAGTAGTTGCATGTTAAAGTGTCGTGCAACTTTCACACCACCTGCCTGCCTTACTGCTTACTTGCTTGCCTTACTCTTTGTCTACCTGTCTGCCTTCCTGCCGCGCCAGACTTAACCATTTCTTTTATTTCAGTTCACTTTTTTTTATTGCGTAAAGACTCTCCCTGCCTCACCATACTTCCCTGCCTTCCCACCTAGGCCACCTCACCCCACTTTCCTTTCTTCCCACCCGCTTCATCCAACTCCCCGACCTTCTCACTTGCCGCACCCTACTTCCCTTCTTTCCCATCTGCCTCACCCCACTTTCCTGTTTTCCCACCTGCCTCACCCCACTTCCTTGTATTTACTCCCCATTAAGAGTGCACAAACGTCTGTGAATAACTGGGAGCTTGCCGACACGTTCAGTCTTTTAGTTACAACAATGCGACTACTGTTACCTTACCACCCAAGTACGGCTATCTACACTGCTCTCTACACAATGGCTATAAGCAGTTTACATCGTGGGTCAGCCTTATCTTCACAACGACCACTGAACACCAACACCACACACATGTAATGGCGATGATGAAGGGGGTAATGTGTGTGAGAGGCCGGGCAGGATTTTGAGGTGATTAGACACCTTATTTTTATGGTAAAGAAAAATGAAGGACGGTATTTTACCCCACCTCTTTTGTAGTATCTAGAGTTCGTACGTTGATGATGGTGATGATGATGGTGTTTACAAAGACTACCGTTACTGAGTGTATAGAAGACTGGTGGAACTGGTGAGACAAATGTGTACAAATAACGACGCCTAGATGCCGAGTAACAGAAATGTCCTAATTTTTCTCTGATTTGGCCTGAAATTGCGTTCTCCCCATCTTGAAACCTGAGATGTAACCCTAGATTAAAACTAGGTCATGGCGACCTGCTATGGAAAAGATGTAGAGCAACAGCATTATCTTTTTCTGCCACAGAACCACGCGAATATATAAAGTTTGTTCACCTTGGCGGAGATTTTCGTCCTCTTGCATCATGTTAGGAACCACGACTTATTAAAGGTGTGGTTAGTGGCCCAGTTCCGACAGATGATAACAAACTGCCTATATTTTTTATCCCCCACAGATGCCCCTGCAACAACACAAGCCGGTATAATTAAGACCATGATACTCGTAAGTGCGTTATTGTTGAGGTCCCGGGCTCAACCTAAACGTGAACTCGGTGGACTGTAGGATTAACATGCGCTTCTCATGCACCATCTGGCATTAGATGGATAGGGATAGATTTGATTGGCGTTTGTTTATCCAGGCTGCATATCCGTCTGGTTATATCAGTGCCACCACGTGAAGGTGTGCCTCTTCAGCCAAGTACCTGGTATAATACAATGCTACAGTGCACCGCACAACGCACTGGAAGAAAGACTAGGTAAAAGTGCTAATTTTTACGGGAATATTGTCAGTTATTTATAAGCACAGAGCAGAGCGACCCTTACCCCTGCATATGCTTCAATCCCTAACCCCTTCTTACACACACACACACACACACACACACACACACACACACACACACACACACACACACACACACACACACACACACACACACACACACACACACACACACACACACACACGCCATACTCATTTTTTATTCTTAACCACACCACACACAGGGTAAGTAGAGGACCCTTAAAATAAATCGCAAGATAAACTGCCTCTGTGCACACCACTGGAGCTGCGAATACACACACACACACACACACACACACACACACCTGACTCGTGTGGTCACAGGTGGTCAGCTGTTACAACTGCACTTTCACACGCAGACAGACAGACACACACAGCCATGTTTAAATTCACTCACACTCCAATACAGTCACGCACTTGCTCTTAGCCATTTGAAAGTCTTGCACTGACTGAATGTGTTAACCAGAATAAAATTTCTAGGTAATACAGAGCAAGGGAAGAGTTCAGTTCAGTACGGCAAGCAGGTCCAGTTACTCACGGACACACTCCAATACACTCATGCATACTACTACTAAAAAATATGTAAAAGTATTTCATCATGTTGTCCACTTTTCCTCATGCAGTTTCCGTTCACTAGATCTGTTTCTTGCTCTATCAGTGGCAAAATCACTAACACCAGCGCAGAGTGGGATTACATTCGTGTCATTTCTTTTAATAACCGATACATATTTTACCTATATCCCCTCTCTATAGCCTAGCCCCGGGCCTCGGCACCTCACAAAGACTACCAATAACTGCATTTTACCGACTTTACTATCTGTACTCATTTGACACCTGTCTCACAGCGACTCCATAGTACTGAAACTATCGACAGTGTTGGTAGTACATTAAAGCCAGAAATGGCGGCCTCAACCTCCATCCATGACTTTCATCACACTGTCATTTTTACCCCAGCCTCCAGAAGACCCTATGATGAATGACACGCCCCCCCCCCCCATCCCCATCAATAGGAGTAGTTTTTTGTAATAATATGTGAAAGATATTGCTTAATGGTGATGGTAATATTAGGGGAATAATCTGCGCGAAGACTAAGTTGTTGATGATACTAAAATAAAAACTGATTTTATTTAGAATCAGAGACAAAGACTTCACTGATACACGACTGGATCTGTACTAAACTTTGATGACAGATTAACATTAAGGAGGGATAATTTGAAGAATGCTTGAAGAATACACTATAGCTAACTACCATTACCCTCTCCACAACACATTCCCACCCTTCCACAGTTGTTTGAATAAAGTTTTCTAAAACTAAATATTTGGCTTTCCGATACCAATACGCAAGTCATCTCCATTCACGATTTACCTCTCGGTTCAGCGTATTTTCCTGTGTTTTCTGGCCACCTTTCACGAAACTGTATTTCCCTGCCGGGCACAGATACATTCCTGGTGTCAAGAAGAAAGGGTCGGAGGCAGGTGTGTGATGGAGAGGGGGGAGAGGGCGAGAGTACAATTTCTTTTTTTTATGCTTCCATTGTAAGTACAGAGTAGACAGTCCGTTATGTTAAGCGCAGCAGTCCTAAATATGACACTACTCCACCTGTCACCAGCTCAGCATTAATTCCCACCGTCCATACTGAATACAACTGTCTGCCTCATTCAGGAGTAGTGTGATTTTTTTTTGTGTGTGTGACATGTCGCTCTTTGTTTTATCGAATCTCCAATCCACAAATTGTATAATCGTCTGGTGTAGCTGGGATCGATTCGCGCCTTTTCCAGCAGCAGGCCAGCGCTCTGTCCGTTCCACCAACACTTCCCCTGGAGGAGGAAGGTGTGAGAAGGGAGGGAGAGGTATGTGAGAGGGAGGAAAGTGTGAGAAGGGAGGGAGGGGTATGTGAGAGGGAGGAAAGTGTGAGAAGGGAGGGAGAGGTATGTGAGAGGGAGGAAAGTGTGAGAAGGAAGGGAGGGATATGTGAGAGGGAGGAAAGTGTGAGAAGGGAGGGAGGGGTATGTGAGAGGGAGGAAAGTGTGAGAAGGGATGGAGGGGTATGTGAGAGGGAGCAAAGTGTGAGAAGGGAGGGAGGGGTATGTGAGAGGGAGCAAAGTGTGAGAAGGGAGGGAGGGGTACGTGAGAGGGAGGAAAGTGTGAGAAGGGAGGGAGGGGTATGTGAGAGGGAGGAAAGTGTGAGAAGGGAGGGAGGGGTATGTGAGAGGGAGCAAAGTGTGAGAAGGGAGGGAGGGGAATGTGAGAAGGGAGGGAGGGGTATGTTGTGAGAGGGAGAGAAGTGTGGAAGGGGAGGGAGGGTGTGTGTGAGAGGGAGGGGTGAGGGCAGTAGGAGTGCACTAAGTGTGATAGTGACGCCTGTCCACCACTGGATGAGGCAACAATCACACTCTAATGGCTGGTACTGAGCTTCATGCCTGGGAGGGTAGGGGGTGGGTGATGATGGGAGTAGTGGGGAGGAGGTGGGTGATGGAAAAAGTAGAGGGAGGGGGGGAATGATGGTGGAAGTAGTTGGGGGAGGGGTGGAGAAGAATGAGGGAATGCTAGAAAGAGGGATGGGAGTGGAAAAGTAAGAGAGTGGAGGGATGAACGATGTGAGTGTAAGAAAAACAGATCGAAGTGGACGAGTGATTCAGAAGGAGGGTGGTGGGCGTGAGACATAAGGGAAAAAGATGTGGAAGATGACAGTACAGTACAGGAGGCAGTGCACGGGCTGCGGGGGAGAGGGGGATAGACTTGGAATATGGGACGTGAGAGATGCAGTGTGAGAGATGAGGTTAGGATTATGTGTGGGGTTAAACTAGAGGTGGAGGTTGGAATCTTGTGAACTGAGACAGACAGACTCTCTCTCTCTCTCTCTCTCTCTCTCTCTCTCTCTCTCTCTCACACACACACACACACACACACACACACACACACACACACACACACACACACACACACACACACACACACACACACACACAGTTTTCCCTTCAGTAACACACAATTTTCCCTTCAATATATTTTGCATGTTTTTTTTCTTCATCGAATGAATCGCTTTTCAGATCTGAGAGCGTGTCACATGGAAGTGTGTACACACACACACACACACACACACACACACACACACACACACACACACACACACACACACACACACACACACACACACACACACAGCCATGAGTGTGTGATAGTAGGAAGGAGGAAAGAGAGAGCGAGAAGAAGAAAGAAACAGATGAGATAACAGGAAGGTTGTATTTTTAAAGAGAAATTTACCCTACACACTTTAGAAACCACACTAAACCACAAAAGAAGATCCCATGCACCACACCACAACAAATTACACTATGCACACCACACCACATCGTTCTCTCTCTCTCTTTCTTTCTCTCTCTCTCTCTCTCTCTCTCCCCCTAGTTTCTTCCAACCGCCAAAATATCACCCATAACCTTCAGAACTTTCCCTCTTTCTGCCACACGCCTCCCACCCTTTTTCACCCTCCAACCAGCAAACCCACAAACCCACATATAATTTTTTCTCGGTTTTTGGGTCATGGAACCGAGATTCACCAATAAGATTCTAATAGTTAACTGCCATAGATCTATCCTTAACTGAATACTATCATCTGGCTATAGCCTAATACTGATAGATAGAGATTTTATGTACTGTCCTTATATAAACTTAATCATTCAGGCTTAGTTTCGACAACGACGCGACACACACACACACACACACACACACACACACACACACACACACACACACACACACACACACACACACACACACACACACACACACACACACACACACACACACACACACACACAGTCCACTCCACCATTCAACCGCCTTATTTTTACCGTGTTCTTTTTGTCTTATATCCTTCAGTGTTTAGACTAGCAATGAAGGCTCATCTCTCACTCGTGTTTGTGTTCCCAGTTCGCGTCTCGTTTCTCCTTCATCAAGTATTTATTTACCTTTATCCTCTCTCTCTCTCTCTCTCTCTCTCTCTCTCTCTCTCTCTCTCTCTCTCTCTCTCTCTCTCAACACCACACACATCTTCAGCCCAAGTTTTATCACCCAAGGGAGAGGTGTGACTGGCATGAGAGGCTTTCTGTTTGACCTGTCACCACTTCTGCCTCTTTTCTGTTATTCTGTTACCGCCTGTCTCTCTCTTCTGTTTACCTGTTAATCAGCACTTCCTGTCTATCTGCCTGTCTGTCTGTCTTACATGTTTATCTAGTAACTCCCACAGCCTTAGGACGTATGTTATCTTGTATCGTATAAGACAAGATAACATACTATATTTCATCACAGGAAACACGTCTTGGTACTGAAGGGGTTGTTATTGTTCTTATTCCTCATATCCATAAAGAAACACCCTCACGCTCACCCTTATCGCTGACCCCCGCCCTCTTTATCTTCACGCTTACTCTCACCCTTTCCATTACCAATACCCTCACCCTCATCCCCTGCACCCTCACCATCATCCTCACCCTCAGTCTTACCACTGACCCCTATCCCCCCACCCTCACCCTCACCCTTATTGTTTCCATTACCTTCATTATCACCCTAACCCCTGCTCCTTACCCTTATCCTCACCTTCACCCTTACCACTTTACCTTCACCCTTTCTCTCACCCGTACCCTCCCCCTCATTCACACTCTTACCACCGACCTCCACCCTTTCACCCTCATCCACAGCTTCATCCCCACCCTCAGTCTAACTCTCGCTGTTCATCCATTCTCACTCCTCCTTCACCCTCACCTTCACCCTCGCCCTGACCACTGCTGCCTCACTGGACGCCAGGTTAATTAATCAAATATCAGGGAGCCATTGCCGCCCCTCCTGTCTTATACACGAATCTCTCTCTCTCTCTCTCTCTCTCTCTCTCTCTCTCTCTCTCTCTCTCTCTCTCTCTCTCCCTCTCTCTCTTTTGTACATTTTCTTTTTGACTTTCTCGTACCTTCTAAGTTCTGCTACAAAGAGTGCCCGGTAATTTCATCCACAGTAATACTTAGTGTGCGTCGTAAAATCTATCTAGGTATTACCTTTGCAACACCTTTTTCTCGCTTTCTTCGCCTTTGTCTCTTTTCCTTTTCTCTTGTCTCCTCTGTTATTTTCTCCTCGATCTTTTTCTTCATATTTACTTCTTATCTGTAGTTAAAAACGTCAGATGTGTAAAGGTAATATTGACCTAAATGCACATACAATAATGCAAAAAACTTCCAGATGATCCTTGTCTTTTCAAGTTTTCCATGTCTTGTGTTTCCCTCCTGAGTCTACTGTATACCATCTTCTCCACTCCTCTCACCTCCCATCTTCCGTGGTTCCGCTTTCCCTTCGACAGTTTCCTCCTCTCCATTCACCTTGGCCCACCACAAGCCGATAGCGTGAACCGAAATCCCCCCGGAGGTGAATCCCTGTCAGGCCGAATCCTCCCATGTGTTGTTGTGGCCCGGGTGGTGACGGGGAGGACGTGGAGGGGAGAGAGGGAAAGGGAGAGGAAGGGGGAGAGGGAAAGGAAGAGAGAGGGGGAGAGGGAAAGGAAGAGGGAGGGGGAGACGGGGAGAGAAGCAGGAAAGGATGGAAAAAAAATATATCACTATTGTTTCTAATTTAAGATGAAGAATCCAGCTCATAAAGATTGCAATAGTTTTATCTTCCCAATACTATCCATATAATGCGAACCAAAACCAAATTTCTTCACTTGGAATTTACTTTTACACATGGCATTAAGGAGAATGTGGTTACTTGGCAGGGTGTCATCATACCGTGTAATCATTCGAGTAAAGAGAAGAAAGTTAAGCCATGTTGAGAAAGTTTAATTTTTACTACAGTACTTTCATCTTAATTTGGTCTAGATTTTCGTCCATTTTACAGTTTACATCACGTAGCGCAAAAAAAGACAACAGTAGGGCCCTGCATCCTTTCCATAGCACTTCTTCGTGGCTAGCATTATATTCTGTTATTCATCCATTGTTATAGCTAAGAATTCTAGATGGATAGATGGCAGTTTTAGAGCCCATGTTAGTGTGAATAGAGCATACTGACGGGATCTTTTTTTACGTTTACAATCGATTTTGGAGTCTTTCTCTCTCTCTCTCCCCCTCACTTATATACCTTTCCACCCCATCCCTCCGTCTCATCCTTGGGCTCCCCATACCCCACTCCCCAAGCTGAAGATCATAATGCCGTAAAGAGATTAATTCACACTTTTACTCCTTCCTTTGGCTCTTCAGTTAACACAGTTTCTTTAGTCTTCCCTTCCCCTTGATTCTCCCTTCTCTCTCTGCCTTTGTTCTTTGTGACTGTCTCTTCCTTGTCCATTTTCACACTGCTCTTCTCTTTCTTACCACAGTTTCGACTCTCTCTCTCTCTCTCTCTCTCTCTCTCTCTCTCTCTCTCTCTCTCTCTCTCTCTCTCTCTCTCTCTCACACACACACACACACACACACACACACACACACACACACACACACACACACACACACACACACACACACACACACACACACACACACACACACACACACACACACACAAGGGTGGGGGATGTCACCTACACTGCCTCCCACACGGGGATTTAGCTGAATGATTTATGACCGTATCCCTCACGCTGTCAGGTGTACGCGGCTACCATACATGTGTGTGTGTGTGTGTGTGTGTGTGTGTGTGTGTGTGTGTGTGTGTGTGTGTGTGAGAGAGAGAGAGAGAGAGAGAGAGAGAGAGAGAAGAATACAAGACATCGTTCTGCCAGTCATCATCCATTATCAGTTCTATCTCAACATTCATCCATCTTATTTGGTGTTGTCACTGCCATCCATCCTCACAGCCACCACCCTTACCACCACTGTCACCGCTACCACCAGTGTTAGTACTGTTACAAAGGCCTTTATTAGCAACAACACCGTCATTACTCAGTAAGGACGGAAATGACACACGATATTGCCGAGGACACACGTAACAGGTTGTGGCCTTAGGTAAGAGTTAGCTGTACCCTTTTCATCTTAACTTGGCCTAAAATTGCAATATCTGAATTTTAAAGGCAAAGCTATAAATGACATTAACACCTAAGGATGATTCTGAGTCACGAAGTGCTACGGAAAGAGTGTAGAGCCGTAATATTGTCATTGCCACTGAGCCATATACGTGAAATAAGCTACAAAACGACGAAAGTCTGGGCCAAGTTTAGGTGAAAGAACTATTGATAACTACACATAGACAGACATAAGTAAAGATGTGAGGAAGGAAGGGAAGTAAGCGTGTGGAAGCCGAGGAAATATTCAGGGGGAAGAGAC